>NC_056728.1:1562507103-1562532103 GCF_019279795.1 Protopterus annectens | reverse complement strand
GCTCTCTATAACTAGTCGAGTTTGGCAGTCTCAACAATCGTCATTTATATGCTAGTTTGAGATGTACCCTGTCTGTACAATTTACTTATGTCTTCTGTCGCTAGGCTGTACTTACAAATGCTGCTGCAGCGTTGTTATTCAGATGTCCAGCATTCTGCAGTAGTATCTTGAGCTTTTGTTTTACTGCCAAACTCAGTTGTTGGCATAACTCCAAACCTCTAAGTGAATGAAATTTGGAAAAAGCCTAAAATAATGAGGGGTTAAAGGTCCAAAAGTAGGGACAGATTTTAAATATTGCTCTTATAAACTTAGAAAGTTGCTAGAATAAACGGATTTGTGTTAGCATGCATTTACAGAAAGATATAACATCTGAAACTCATATCTATATCATTATTTAGGGACTTTGATCCTAAGTAATTTACCAGAAAAAAAACTAATTTTATGAGTAACAGGCCAAAACTATGTGGCAAAAATCTGGACATTCTGTGAAAATCTGGACAGTTGGTTGGTATTATTACTTGTTTAAAACCTCTCTAGAATTCAGCAAATGGGTAATTCACATTTTTTATGATCCAGATAAAACTGTTCCACATGGAAAAAAGGTGGAAAGCACATTAATTTTTCAGTTATTTCAAATATTATTTTCCTGTGCCTTCCCAAACACACCCACCCACACCCACCCACACACACACACACACACACACACACACACACACACACTCACACACACACACACACACACACACACACACACAGGGTTGATATTAAGTTATCGAAAGACAATGTAATAGAATGCTCAAAACACTGAAACGGCCGCATATCGAAGCTTTTATTGTAGGGGGGTGTGCCCCCCCCCCCGCTAAATATATATTCTAACTCCAAGATCGCACTACAGTGAGGAAAGGGCAAATCTCCCAATCTTCACTGCACTGTGATCCCACAATGCGATCTTTGAAATGCGTTCATTTCAAAGTTCTGAGCATTCAATTACGTTATCTTTTAATAATGTAATAGGAACCACACACACACACACACACACACACACACACACACACACACACACACACACACATATCTCAGTAAGCCTCTGCCAGGTTCCAAATCCACTAGTGACTGAACCTTGTATAGAACACATTACGCTACTCGGACCCTCAAGTCTTGATTCATAGCTAAAAAAACAACCACTCTCTCTCTCTCTCTTTCTGTCTCTCCCTCCATCTCTCTGTCTCTCTAATATAAGCTGACCAACAGTCCCCGTTTTTCCAGGACAGTCCCGGTTTCGAAGTATCTGTCCTGGAGTCCTGAACATTGTCTTTGGGACACTTAAATGTTCCAGTTTAGACCGCACAGTCTGAAGGGTGACCTGGCTTCCCGGGGCAGCCATTCCCACTGCTTTCCCATCCTGAGCCACTCTGAGGACTTTCCAATTTTTTGGGATTGTCATTGGGTATGCGGTAAGGTCAGATATCTTCCCTCCAGAACTTCTGTCGTGGGGTGCTCTGCCTGTCCCCACTCAATCAGGCAGGAGCTTTCCAAGCCCCACACCCTCTGCACCCTTACCGACGTCTCTCAGGGTCAACCCCTACAAGCCTCCACTTCGACCTGGCTAAGTGACCTTCCCCAGCCGTGGACCCCCATGTCAGGGCACTCCACCACATCCATGTCTCCTGCAGGCTGCCAAATCATGCCGGATTGCTCATGCCCTCAGATCTTCTCAGGGGAGCTTCCCTCTGATCCTGTCCTCTCCCCCCTGGAACTCCCCTTGGCCGTTGAGGGGCAGATCCGCTTTTGTGAAGGCTTCAGAGTTCCCTGCTATCCCAGCCAGAGCAGCTCTATGAACTTTGAGATCTTTCAAGGATGCTGTCAGTTATGGGGTGAAGTTGGATATCTTCGCCCTAGCAGGAACTCTCCTGGCTTCTCCACCATCCACCCTGGTGCTTCCTCAAGGACTTCCATCATGAGGAGCTCTGCCTGATCCCTATCACCCAGGCTGGAACTCTCAAGGCCCTGCTGCTGTCTACCATTCACTCCCTTAAGGGCTTCCTTTGTGGGGAGCTCTGCCTGACCCACCCTCACCCAGCCCTGCCACTATCTGTCTCTCTACCCCTTCCAGACTTCCTACCCAAAAGGGGCATGGTCCATACCTCCTTACCCAGGTGGGAGCTGTCCTGTCCCATTCAATTTCCACTTCTCTTTCCCTTCCAGACTTCTATCAGGATGGACCCTCTCCAGGCTTAAACTTCTACCAAGGAGAGAGAGCTCTTTTCCAAGGTTACATATCTCCTGACTGCTGCCGAATCATGCAGTGTCGCATGTACTCTTGGAGCCTCTCAGGGGATCTTCCCAGCCTCATGGAACTCTGCTGGGCCGCAAAGCCTCAGACAGTCCTTCATCCAGACTGCTGTGACACTGGTTCTCTCCTTTGCCTTGCACCTTGGGCTTTCAAACTCACAGGGGAGATAGTCCTGGGTCCCCCCATCTCTGCGAATTTTGCAGCACATCTTAGTCTCTCTCCCGCATGATGTGCATCACTTTCAGCCTCCTGGCATGTGGCCTTTTGCCTCCTGGGTGCTGCTGTTCACAGAGTGGAATCCCCATAGTTCCAAGTGAAGAATGGGAGGCCAACCTGCCATCCCCAACGTGAGATGAAATGGCGGCCCTATCTCCACTCCCATGGGGGCTGGGAGAATGGGATTGCAGACCTGGCTTCTTGGGGCGGCCCTCAAGTGTCCCAGTTTAGGTCCTGTAACAAATTGGTCACCTTGCTCTAATACCCACAATATAACTGAGACAATGTGATTGACAGTCTCTAAGCCAAATCCCACACATCAGGGAATGGGAACACAATCAATATGGTTATCTCATGAGTGACTTAACTTAGTAAATATGTTTGCACTAACACTGGGATTATTTATGTTGTGAAAAACTGCTTGTTCAACTCTTTCTGTATTAGTATTAGTATAATAAAATTAAAGGTATTTTGGTAAGATGAAACAAATGTTTGCAGATGATTGCAAGTTGAGGGTTTTATCCACTCCCCAGCAGACACTAGCATTCTTCAAAAAGGCCTATCTCTGACTAATAAATGGTGCCAAGGCCATGGTCTTAAACTCAATACTAAGAAATGTATAATCGTACCCTTTGGAAAGTCAACCATCCCAGCTAATTACCATGTTGATAATACACCCCTAAGAGCTGACCCAGTGGTCAGGGATCTGGGTGCCCACATAGACTGTAGTCTTAGCTTAAACCACCACATGACCCCAGCAGAGAGGAAATTATTTCATGCTGTGCAACTTACAGGTAAAGGTATGGCATCTAAGTCCAAAGAGGTCATTATCCCATTGTACTTTGCCCTTATCAGACCAATTGTAGAGTATAATGCTGTCTTTGGTATGTACCTGACCAGGCATATGCAGCAACTAGAGTGACCTCAGAGGCTCCTTACAGAAAGAATACAAGGTGTAACAAACCTGCCTTATGCAGAGCACCTTAAATCCCTTTCCTTTTACTCAGTCTCCTATAGATTGCTGAGGGGTGATCTATGCATGGCTTACAAGGCATCCACAAACCCCACACTTATGAATCACCTGCATATTCGTAAGTCAAACATTACCAGAAGTACAAGGTCTAGGGACCTGAATTTTGTCATTGACTTATACAGAATATGTTGGAGAGACAGGTATATGTCCTAGAGACTGCCTTTCCTATGGAACAGGTGTCCCATCCATGTGAAGCTGAGTTCGTCTATTACCCAATTTAAGCGCAGCCTAGACAAGTGGATGGGGGAATAAAAATTTAAACTGGGCCTAGCAGCCATGTCCTTTATGGACCAAGGCGGCTTATAAATGCCTGAACTTCAATGTCCTATTCAAATAAAGGATGTCATTATTCGTTTGGGAAAACGTGGCTAGGCTTAGAAAGACCCCCAAGTCATTAGCCTTGGAACAATCTATGAATCTATATACTTGTCCTTCCAAACCATTCTTTTGCTGTGCAGAAGAGGTTTAGATAACTAGATCAAGTATTTCTGATGCAGACTTGCTGAGTGAGGTAAATCCATCAGTACTAAGTCAGAAGATTCCTTGTATGCCAGACATAGGTCACCTCTTACCAGTCTGTAATGTACCAAGTATAGTGACAGAACTTTGAGTCAGTCTATGCAGGACATGCTGTTTAGGCTTTATATCCTTTTAGTAAGGTACCTCTGTGGGAAGTCCACTTGTTGCATGCATCTGGATATATGCATGCCAAATGCAACATTATATTCAATGACTGGCCTACTGAGGGCTGAGTAAAGGGGAGCAATGATATCCACAGATCTAGATACAATCCCCTTTGTTTATAAGCACTGCAATATCGAAGTATTTTCTGACAACAATCAAGACATGTTGATCAAAAGTTGTCACTGTCCACATTAGCTGCAAAATCCCAAACAACTGGGTCAACTCTTATGAGCATATCATTAAGTATTAATTCATAAACAAAACATTAAACAAAAGTCTTATGAATGATTGATGGTCACTTGGTTGGATGTTATTTCTGTACACGATTCCCTAATATAACTTGGTCCCAATCATGTTTTCTATTTCTCAGTCCTTGACTGTAAGATCACAGTTCATGTAGCTCTATACCTTTGGAAGGTGTTTTTCCTTTCTCCAAAAGTTATGCTACTTAGGAACTAGCACTAGTGCTGACACATTAGACCATAGCTGTACTCTTGACATGTTGTGGTTCAGGTGGAATGTTTTATTTCATTTATGTTTGTTTGTCAGAACAATGCACTGATCACAGATGGCCATTTGCATGCACAGCCTGGGTAAATACAATCACACAAATATAGGTAGCTGCAAACAGCATAGTGGCAAATCATCAGAGAAGTTAGTAGCATATAAATATTAGACCAACTGTCGACAAAAGTGCAGTATCTTGTGAGCAGCTCAGTATATGTGATATGTGCAAGATTTGGAGTACGCATGAAGACTGGTAATAGGTAAGGAAGATGTTGCACTGATGAGAGTACATGGTGTAAGCAGTTAGGTGACATGATCCAAGAGACAGCACCTACACTGACATTTATCATGGAGCCATGGGACCTACACTGAGATTTGTTATGGAGCTATGGAACCTACACTGAGATTTGCTATGGACCTATGCCACCTACACTGAGATTTGTTATGGAGCTATGGCACCTACACTGAGGTTTGTTATGGAGCATTGAAAACTACATTGAGATTTGTTATGGAGCTATGGCACCTACACTGAGGTTTGTTATGGAGCTATAGCACCTACACTGAGATTTTTTATGGAGCTATGGCACCTACATTGAGGTTTCTTATGAAGCTATGGCATCTACACTGAGATTTGTTATGAAGCTATGGCACCTACACTGAGATTTGTCATGGAGCTATGGCACTTACACTGAGGTTTGTTATGGAGCTATGGCACCTACACTGAGGTTTGTAATGGAGCTATGGCACCTACACTGAGGTTTGTTATGGAACTATGGCATCCACACTGAGATTTGTTATGGAGCTATGGCACCTACACTGAGATTTGTTATGAAGCTAAGGCACCTACACTGAGATTTGTTATGGAGCTATGGCAACTACACCGAGGTTTGGTATGGAGCTATGGCACCTACACTGAGGTTTGTTATGGAGCTATGGCACCTACACTGAGGTTTCTTATGAAGCTATGGTACCTACACAGAGATTTGTTAGGGAGCTATGGCACCTATTCTGAGGTTTGTTATAAAGCTATGGCACCTACACTGAGATTTGTTATGGAGCTATGGCACCTACCCTGAGGTTTGTTATGGAGCTATGGCACCTACACTAAGGTTTGTTATGGAGCTATGGCACTTACCCTGAGGTTTGCTATGGAGCTATGGCACCTACACTGAGGTTTCTTATGAAGCTATGGTACCTACACTGAGATTTTTTATGGAGTTATGGTACCTACATTGAGGTTTGTTATGGAGCTATGGAACCTACACTGAGGTTTCTTATGAAGCTATGGTACCTACACTGAGATTTGTTATGGAGCTATGGTACCTACACTGAGATTTGTTATGGAGCTGTGGCATCTACCCTGAGGTTTGTTATGAAGCTATGGCACCTAGACTGAGGTTTGTTGTAGAGCTATGGCACCTACACTGAGGTTTGTTATGGAGCTGTGACACCTACACTGAGGTTTGTTATGGAGCTGTGACACCTACACTGAGGTTTGTTATGGAGCTATGGCACCTACAATGAGGTTTGTTATGGAACTATGGCACCTACCCTGAGGTTTGTTATGGAGCTATGGCACCTACCCTGAGGTTTGTTATGGAGCTATGGCACCTACCCTGAGGTTTGTTATGGAGCTATGGCACCTACACTGAGGTTTGTTATGGAGCTATGGCACCTACCCTGATGTTTGTTATGGAGCTATGGCACCTACCCTGAGGTTTGTTATGGAGCTATGGCACCCACCCTGAGGTTTGTTATGGAACTATGGCACCTATCCTGAGGTTTGTTATGGAGCTGTGACACCTACACTGAGGTTTGTTATGGAGCTGTGACACCTACACTGAGGTTTGTTATGGAGCTGTGGCACCTACACCGAGGTCTGTTATGGAGCTATGGCACCTACACTGAGGTTTGTTATGGAGCTATGGCACCTACCCTGAGGTTTGTTATGGAGCTATGGCACCTACACTGAGGTTTGTTATGGAGCTGTGGCACCTACACTGATGTTTGTTATGGAGCTGTGACACCTACACTGAGGTTTGTTATGGAGCTATGGCACCTACACTGATGTTTGTTATGGAGCTGTGACACCTACACTGAGGTTTGTTATGGAACTATGGCACCTACCCTGAGGTTTGTTATGGAGCTGTGACACCTACGCTGAGGTTTGTTAAGGAGCTATGGCACCTACCCTGATGTTTGTTATGGAGCTATGGCACCTACCCTGAGGTTTGTTATGGAGCTATGGCACCTACACTGAGGTTTGTTATGGAGCTATGGCACCTACACTGATGTTTGTTATGGAGCTGTGACACCTACACTGAGGTTTGTTATGGAGCTATGGCACCTACACTGATGTTTGTTATGGAGCTGTGACACCTACACTGAGGTTTGTTATGGAACTATGGCACCTACCCTGAGGTTTGTTATGGAGCTGTGACACCTACACTGAGGTTTGTTATGGAGCTATGGCACCTACACTGATGTTTGTTATGGAGCTGTGACACCTACACTGAGGTTTGTTATGGAACTATGGCACCTACCCTGAGGTTTGTTATGGAGCTGTGACACCTACACTGAGGTTTGTTATGGAGCTATGGTACCTACACTGAGGTTTGTTATGGAACTATGGCACCTACCCTGAGGTTTGTTATGGAGCTGTGACACCTACACTGAGGTTTGTTATGGAGCTGTGACACCTACACTGAGGTTTGTTATGGAGCTATGGCACCTACACTGAGGTTTGTTATGGAGCTATGCTTTGCATTGTCATCTCCTTTTCCTATAACTGCTATTACTAGGATAGCTAGATAGGAAGAGATTTTCCTTGCCCAAAAAAGAAATGTGATATATTTGTTTCTGTTTTTCCTTTGAGGGGTTGGAAGTTGAGTGTTTAGTTTAGCCAGCTCCCACAATATCTGAAGGATGTTTTTGTTTCTGTATATGTGCTGTTAATGAATTTGATGTTGAGAAAGTCTGGGTATTTTTCCTGTTAGAGATAGGCACCAAAGAACATACTTTAAGTTTTATTATGGATAGGCAGTAGTATGTTTGACAAGCCGTATGTTATGGAAGTGCAGATTACTTTCAAACTGGGTTTGAATTGCAGAGTGAGATAGACTGAATCTGTGTCTGTTTATAACATCTTTACATACATTAGAGCAGATGTGGTAATGTGGTAGGTCGTATATGACATTTTATTAATAAAGACTGAGAAAAACAATGGGACATGTATGGTACCTCCAGGAGCACCTTTCATAAGAGGGGTTGCTTCACATATGGATGATCTGATTTTGTCCTCGAAGAGTCTGCTAGCTATGAAATCTTCATCCAACCAGAGGATTCTGCAGGAATGCTTATTTGTAATAGATTGTGAAGAAGGAGGGTCTAGTCAATGAGGTCATAGATCTTTATGAAGTCAATCAAGAAAGCACCATCATGGTAACCTTTGTCCATATTTACTGAGGCCGAATCAATGAGAGTTCACAGAACGGTCATTATACTATGGCCTGTCCAAAAATCATGTTGCTTTAATGTGAAAACATGGCAATTGTTATACATTTTTGGTGTTAAATGCAAGTGATTTTTTTTTTTTTAATTTGCTGAGTGAAGGAAAAATGAAAATTGGATGATGCATTTTCTGGTTTAGGGTGTTGTGATGAGCTTTCATTATTGCACTGTTTAAATGAGGTTCTATACAACTGCTCTTCTATCCTTCCTAGACACTGTTAACCACAGCCACAATGATGACAAACCTGTCTCTGCACTTTTTCTTGATCTCTCTAAAGCTTTAGACACCATCTCCCATCCTCTCCTCCTTTCTAGGCTCTCACACCTTGGTTTGTCCACACCTATCCTTAACTGGTTCACCAGTTACCTCACAAACAGACAGCAATCCACTAAATGGTTGTACTCTTTCTCTCCTTTTCTCATTACTTCTTCTGGAGTTCCCCAAGAATCCATCTTAGGCCCCCATCTAATGACGTTCACTCCACTCTCACTCATGCATCTGTAGTTCAATACGCAGATGATTCTACTATTATCTGCTCTGGTAACTCTGAAACCAAACTTCTGACCATCACCCAGAATGCTTTCTCTACTACTGAAACCTGGATGACAAATAATCACCTCGCCCTCAACCCAAATAAAACAAAACTCTTGCTCTACGCCCAAAAAAAGTACCATCATTAATAAATCTGATTTCATCATTTTCTCCTCCAACAAGACTGCCTTAGAGGTAGTTTTCCATACTAACTTACTTGGCATAACCTTAGATGGCAACTTAACCTTTGACCAACACATCCACAACACCATAAAAAAACACACCAAAAACTTGGTACCCTCTACTGACGTAAACACTTTTTAAAATGCTGTACTAGAAAAACACTTGCCCAAACTTTTCTCCTACCTTCTCTTTTCTATGATGCCCCCATTCTGACAAACATCCAGTCGGCATTAAAAAATAAAATGGAGAGCTGCTGTAACAAAATTGCTAAAGTCGTTACTAGAGCAAAATATTCCTCCCACCACTGTCACTCATTACAATCCCTGAACTGGCTAGAACTCCCACACCATCTAACTGGAATGGCATAATGGTTAAGGTGTTTACTTTTACAGACAAAAGGTGCAGGGTTTGATTCTCACGTGGGGTAATTGGCTAGGCTTAAAATGGCCCACAAGGGCACTTAGCCTAGTACTAACCTATGAACCTATGAACTTACATACAGCTAACCACAGCACACAAATTCATCTATAATTCCTCCAAATGCCCAGCTCTGGCTTCACTTCTGACTCTTTATCAACCAAACCGTTCAATAAGATCTGAAAATCAATCACTTATCCAAGTTAAGAGACCTAAACTCCCTGTAGGCCAATACCTTTACTCTTTCATTGTAGCTAAACTCTGGAATGCCCTTCCACCTTCTCTATGGACTATAAATACTGCCCCGTCATTCAAAAAATCACTCTACCAACATCTCTCCTCTCATTGGTTATGCCTTTGCACCATTCCCAATTCCTCAGTCACCTGATTACTAACCTGACTCATCTCTCAGATACCCATACTCTTCTTCACTCTCCCTATTGTGCACTCAGCCTTTATCACAGCACAGTATGCCTCACCCTGACTCACATGGTGTGTACAAATTGTGTAAGTGCAGATTATCTGTCTGATCTATTGAATACCTGCCAAGCACCCAAGTCTTCCACAAAATGTTGCTATACATTGCCTATGTTACTGTGTCACTTCTGACTCCTATATTATTCTATTGTATATTGTTAAATGCTGTTATTAACTCTCTAAATAATCTCTAATGTACATTGTTTTTTTTGGAGCTTTTTTCCCTGGGCCTCCACTAAAAATGGGCTCATTTCAGCCCAGTGGACGTTCCTGGTTAACAAAAGCAAATAAATAAATATCTTCCAGAGCCATAGGAAGAACGGGGCAAATGGAGCACCCACTTAGAGTGCCAACCATGGGTGGCTCGTGCTATAGGACTGCAGGACTGCAGTCCCCCCACCTGTTGAAAGAAGAAGAAAAATAAATGAAAAACAAATCGCAAGTCCTGGAACTCCACACATGCATGCTTGGAGGTCCTGGTACTCACAGAACTCCAGACTGCTTTGCCAGGCAGTCCAGATAAGGGAGAAAGGATTCTCTGCCCTGCAGCCCAGAAGTCTGTGCAGTGATGACGACCGCGAAACAGAACGACAACGGACTGCATCATCGGCAGGCTGGGGCTTCCAGCCTACTCTTGCGGGGAACCAGCATCATCGGCAGGCTGAGAAACCTGCCAGGAGAACCGGAAACCAGCTGTTAGCTTGCGCGGGCTGCGGAGACTGCTGGATTTACCGTTAGCTTTGGATTTACTGTGTGGGAACTAATTCAGGTAAGGAAACTATGTGTGTGTGTGTGTGTGTGTGTGTGTGTGTAAGAAACTTGTTTTACGCTAATCTTCAGAAAGATACTATACATTGACCCAACTGCATGCAACAAGAAAACTAATATTGCCAGGTGAAATCCACAGCTAAACCTCAAATATCCTGTCTCGTTGAACAATGTAGCATTATATTTATTTAAACGCGGTACTGTTAGTGGAAAAACTGTGGGAATTGCCAGGTTTCCAGACTCCGGTTATCATTTCCTACTAATGCCTAGGTAAGAACAAGAGAGATCATGTGTTTACAGCTGAAGTGCTGTAACCAAAAGAGTAACTCTGACAAGTATAGGTGCTTGGATGCATTAGATGTTGCTCACGAGATATGCAACTTGGACAAGTTTTAGTTGCTTGCTCAGTGCTTTAATTTGTATGACTCAAGCTGACTGTAGTAAACCATTTAATATTCATGGCTTTTAATAAACTTTCCTCCCTCCATATACACACATTGTCCCATTGTTCGTGGATATATGGAGATGGTTTCAGCTTATGGCATTTCCACCCTCTGTTTCAATGTCTCCCTTTTGAGCATTTAGTAAGCACTTTAATAATCATGGGTGTTAATAGAGAGCCCCAGTATATTGTGACATTGTTCGGAGGTGTAGATGTTTCTTTGCTTCTCAATAGCCGCAGTCCTTTTGATTCCTCTCTATTTTTTATTTTACTTGGTTGATGCCCTGGGA
This sequence comes from Protopterus annectens, assembly GCF_019279795.1. NCBI lineage: Eukaryota > Metazoa > Chordata > Ceratodontiformes > Protopteridae > Protopterus > Protopterus annectens. Next base: position 1,562,520,751 of record NC_056728.1, on the reverse strand, counting down.
GTAAATAGCCGCTATTTCTCTCCCCCCATACCTTCATATAGAGAGAACATCTTTATTCCAGCCCAGACTTTCTGGTTTCCCATTCAGAGCCCCTCCAATCTGATGTCAGGCCAAAGAAAAGTGAAGCAAATCAATCTTTCATGGCCTTTCTGAGGCCACTTTGACATCCATGGGCTCTTTTTTCCTTTCACAGCTAACAAGGGATGGTCAGTGTGGGGATAAGGTTGAGGTCTAAAGAGGGGATACTTGCAAGGGGAATCTAAAAAAAGAAAGATGTTTTTTTTTTGAGGATGGGGAGATGAAGCAAAATGCGGGAGAATGACAGAGCAAGAAAGGAAATTAGTGGGCGCAACAGCTGCCTTTTGGGGGGAGGGGAGCTCTTTTTTTCTCTTGCAAGCTGCTCATGAATAGGATTTGAGCGCATTGAAATTGATTTTTATTTATTGCTGTTTAAAACATTTATAGCTCTCAAAGACTTCAAGAACCTGAAGGAAGAGACAGAAAAAGAAAAGCCCTTTTCTGCATTAAAGAGGTATTAAAGCAAGCCTGTGAGATAATATTCAGGAATGGAATTTGATTTACTTTCGCATTTTAACTTCTCAAGTGCTACAGTTTCCAGCACTGTATAGGTTTGTTTTTTCCCAATATGCAAGTCTAATCTCTCCCGCATGTCTTAAAAGATTCTCTACTCCTATTCATTGACTTTAAGTGTAGTTTAATACTAAAACTCATATTTATTGTTTATGATGAGCTTCAGAAAAAAATGTAGCTTGGCCCCACATGATGACTTAATTGACATCTATGCCTAATTTTTTTAAACACACATTTGAAGTTTTGCGCTTGCGTCGAAGTGAGGACAAGCTTCAGAAAACATTCCTTATGTTACAACTGTTGAAAATGAATATAATATAGTCATTGAAAAAAGAGGCATAATTAACTTTGATTTGATTCAATGGATTAAACTGCTGATTATAAGAGCAGTAATAAAGGTAAATACGTGGAACGTCTGCATATGAAACACTGTTAAATATATTCATATGACTTTTTAGACAATATCTAATTCAAAAAATCAATTATAAAGCATCAATATTCTTCTTGCCAACAGAAAGGAGTAAATTGTCAAAGCAAGAATACATTTTATTGGAAAATTAAAAGACTTCTGTCTGCTTTTGAAGTTTGCAAGAGTCTTTCAACACCACCCTCTTGTAATAGAGCCCTCCCCCCAATATCTGCATGGAGAAATCTGGGCTGCAGGGCAGATTTGTCCCTTGACAACCTCCAAAGTCATTACAAAGATATTAGTGAAGCTGCTAAGTCCCGCTCTTCTTGTAATCCGATACACAGTTTATGTGCACACCATTATTTTATATCTGGGTACCATAGTGTGCCATGTAAGTGGGACTGCGTGTGATGTAGCTGAATGTATACAAACAGACAGACACATACACACTTATGCACACACGGGGAGGTGGGTATCTCTGTCCTACAGCCTTACCAGAGATATTTCATCACTAATTTTTTACAGGTCTTCGTTTTATACAAAATAATCGAACTGCTATCGGACAGTTTACCACTTTGAAGAATACATAATATCTAACTGGATTATTAACTTTTACACATGCTTCTGTATTTAAAATGGGATATGTAAGGTTGTTTTGTACAATGATGCAGGATTCATTGTAACTGCAAAATACTACTTGGTTCATAGGTTCATAGATTAGTACTAGGTTAACTGCCTTTGGTGCCTATTTTAAGCCTAGCTAATTACTCCATCTGAGAATCAAAACCCGCACCTTGTGTCTATAAGGTAAACACGTTACCCGTTATGCCAACATCTCATCTGGGGTCTCTTCTGTGCAGAAACAGCATGTTCTACCTGTATATGTATGGATTAGTTCAGAGGTCCACAGTTTGCTTTCACTTCTAAAAATGCGTGTGTGTGTGTGTGTGTGTGTGTGTGTGTGTGTGTGTGTGTCTGTGTGTGTGTGTGTCTGTGTGTGTGTGTGTCTGTGTGTGTGTGTGTGTGTGTATAAAATGCCCCAGTTGCTATATACTGCTGGCTAGAGAGAAAGAGAACACATGGTGGTGGTGAGTAGAAAATACCTCAGGCTTGAACCCTGTACCTTGGATGCAGGTGGCATGGGCCTGAATTCCCTACCCACCACCATTTGTAAAACAATTTGCAGATTTTTGCCTCATATTTGTTCTGTTCCTCATAAAATCTGTGGTTTCTGTATGTTTGTTTTTCCTTGCACAGTCAGTAGTGCAGTAGTGCACTGGTGGTATTGTTGCTTGACAGCTACAGGTTCTCTGATTTGATTCTTGGCTTGGGTGGAGTTTGCATGTCCTCACATCTTACAAAGACATGTGTCTGGAGTGTTTCTCCCTGGGCCTCTGCTGAAAATTGGCTTTTGTTTCAAGTCAGACTTTCCTGGTTAACAAATGTTAAATAAATAAAAATAACAGGCATTTGAATTTCAGACTTCATATTCTTCAGAAAGTACATGGTAACACAAAACCTTTTATTCTAGCAATTTTCTAAGTTTATAGCATGGATATTTGAAATTTGTCCCTCTTTTTGGGACTGTATCCCCATTATTGGCTTCATCCAGTTTTTTTGTGCTGAGGTTGAGAGCTATGGTGAGAACTGAATTCACTGAATATGTTTGGGGGCTGTATTCCCCCATTATTGGCTTTGTTCAGGTGTTTTGTGCTAAGAGGTTGACAGCTATGGTGAGAACTGAATTTACTAAAGGGCAGCAATTTAAGCTTCAGTCTTCCTGTTTCACCAAACAGCTAATTTGGCATAGTGGTATGTTGTTCTGATTGTTTTGCTCAGGGTCCTGGGTTTAAGACTTGGTAATGAAATGTTTGGTGGTAACATAGCAGCATTTTATTTTAGCAACTTTCCAACATTATACAAGCAATGTTTAAAATGTGTCCCTGGTTTTTGGGCTTTTGCCCCCCCCAAATAAATTTTGGCTTTTTCCAGATTTCTTGTGCTGCAAAGTTCAGAGATACAGCTAAGTGTTAAGTAGATTTTACAAGGAGCTGAGAGCTGCAAGGGAACAAAAGTTTAGTGCTGCTTATGCTGAGATAGCTTGCATTGTTACTAGCTCAGCAGGTAGTATACTTGCTTTTTATGCAGAAGATTGTGGGTTCTACTCCCACAGTATATAGATGCATTGCTGATACTGTACTGTGTTGAGCTTTTAAAGGGGATGGATGCTGCAGTCCGGAGAATGTCCTCTTTGGTGGAGATACCTAGTAACAATGAACCTGTTATCAGTTTGCCATCCATTCCCTATTGCAATATTACTAGCTTATCATTTTTTATTGCAACCTAGGCAATTTATTCCTCAACGGCAACATGCACTTTATTTGTAGATGAAACAATGAAATATAAAGTTATTTGCTAGCAGCAACCTCTTCATTAGTTACAGATCTCTTTAATGTGGAATTATTTAGATGACTTTTACTTCTGCAGAGATTGTGCATATTTACTGATACTGGTGGATTGCAGAAGTCTGAGTAGACGTTTATGATGGAAATGTTCTGAACTGGGCAGTTTAGTCATTATTAGTGCATGCATTTTGTTTTATTGTTTACTGGAAAAATGTTCAAAACAATAAATTTAAAATGCCCTCTAACAGCTGTACTGTATTATATGAGGAATATAATTTAGTACAATCAGGAAGGTGTATCAAAAAACACATGTATGTTTCCTGTGCAAAGGGCCTATGATTTGAAAACAGCCCAGAGTTAATCTTTATCTGCTACTGGCCAGATGTATTTTCTTTGAATGTGGTTTTCAATGCTGTTTCAATGAATGTAAGTTTCAAGGGCAGAGAAGTTTTAATGCTAAGTCTATTTTCATTGTGAGACTGCATTGCTTTGTTTAGCAGATTTCTATTAGTGTTTGTGCTGTAAAATGTAAAACAAAACTTTTAAATGAAATCCATATCATCGTAGAAGTAAAGCAGTATGCACATTACAGTGTTTATGGTTAATGTGGTGAAATAGCCAGGTCATGTTATATTGGAATAGCTGCAGGAGGGAGGCCCCATTTGACCATAATTTTGTGAGGAGGGGAAGGGCGGCAAACTCAGACAACCCTGGCTGAACTATACCTCTTAACTGTCCAGATTTTTGAGAATTAATAGATTTTTGCTTCTTATTTTTGGTTTGTTCCTCATAAAATTTGTGGTTTTCTGGCAAATCATTTAGGAATGAAGTCACTAAATAATGACAGACGTTGGGTTTCAGACTTCATACTCTTCAGAAAAATGCATGCTAAAGCAAGACCTGTTGTTCTGTCAACCAACTATGTTTATACAAGAACAACTTTTACTACTGTTCGCATGTTACCCCAATATATTTGGCCTTGTCCAAATTTCCTGTGCTAAGAGGATGAGGGGTATGCTCAGATAAATCACTCTATAAAATTAGGTATATCCAAACCTCTCAACTGTCCCTGATTTTGGCTCAAAATGTTGCTCTCCCCCTAATAATCCCTCTGCAAAATGGCAAATTTGGAAGAAAACGTGGAGGGCTTACAATTAATAAATAATTGTAATGATCAGTTATAGATTACTTTTAATTTCAGAAATGCATGTAGATTCTCTTATTTTGTCAGCTGCTCAAGTTACCAGTGCTAATATTAAAAGTGTCCCTTCTTTGACAGGTTCCCAGCTGTATTGTGTGGGTATTTTATATTTTTGCATCACATTTTTGGTCTGTTTTTCATAAAATTGTGGTTTTCTCGCAAATTAGTGGCAAATCATTAAATACTGAAGTTAGAAAATAATGACATACATTTGAGTTTCAGATTTCATCCCCTCAGAAAATTTATGCTAATGCAAGACCTACTATTCTATTATCTTCCTAAAGAGCAATATTTAAAAATTGTCCTTATTTTTGGGCCTTTGTCCCACTTCTGTTTATGGCTTTGTCCAGATTTCTTGCTCTGAGGCTGAGAGATATGACAAATGTATCAGGGCCATCACTGTCAGCCAGAGACATTTAACTGTGACATACTTGCTGCACCCCACTCCTTCACTTAGTAACTTTGGATGTGTCCATGCAAGGCAAGGAGCAGTTATGCAGTGTAAGTGTGCAGAGTACCCCCCCCCCCCATCCAAGGTAGATGCAAGTACTACAGTAGCTTTTCATCTGTCCTTGATTTTGAAGAATATACTGGTTTTCTGTCATATTTTTATACTGTTGATTTATGCTTCTTATTCAGAAAATGCATGTCACTGCAGTGCCTGTTGCTCTGTGTTTAAGTAGCAATGCTTTAATGACAATCAGGTAAGCTTGTCTAAGACTGTAAGATGCAAGTAAGCTTTAATAAGCATGCTGTTAAAGAATTACCAACATTGAAGGCCTTTTTGTTGTTGCCATGCAGAGAATATTTACATAACTAGATAGCTTATAAGCCTTAAGTACTGAAATGCATATGACAATATTTGTAATAAAGGACAGGATTACAGTATTTTCAGAAGCTCATCACATTTGTTGGAGACTTCAGTCATCTTTGCAGGCTTTACCTGTAAACTAAATAGAATGCCAGTCTATCATGATTGATCCATAACCTGTGCAGTAATTCTTTAAGCAATTTATCTTGAGCTTGCTTCTTGTTTGCTGTTCATTTTTTACTTTGATCATGTTTTCCCCATGAAACAAGTAGATAGTTGTCAGGCAGCAGGTCTTTTTTGGATAAGAAACATTTTTACAAGTGGGGGTATTGCTACTTTCAGCATGTTACTTGATACTTTTATAAAGCTAAATATAAATTATAATTAAAACTGCAGTGCAAGGAGAAGTGGTTTGAGCTGAGTGCTGCTTGTTTTTTATAACTAATTTTGACTGGCATTCCAGTAATGTATTTAAAAAGTAATTTATTTTTTTTCATGCCTCACAACCTTTTTGTTTCCATCTAGATATTAAGTAAGCTGTCATGTAGCCAATGCATTGAAATACTGTTTTTCTTCTCCACTTCATTTCGTCTTGATTGGACTCTCATAATGACGGGTTGGCACCCAGGGCAGCATGTTTAATTAAAGTCCCGTTTTTTGTGGTTTTGAGCATAGCCCCACCCCTTTATAGTTGGCCACACCCCTTCCCATTGGCCACACCCATTCAACTGTCTCCTGCAGCCCCCCTTTGATTTGAAGTCACCAGCCGCCACTGGTGCCAACTTGTAGGGTAACTGCAAGTCCTGGAACAGCAAGACTGCACCTGCAAAACTGAAGAAAGCATATGTTAAGTATGAGATTTCTGTATCTTGAAGTAGTCCCTTATTAACCAAGATGCAGAACTCTTGGCATTAGTATAGTAAGTGGGGTGTGGGGGTGCAGTTACCACAACTGGGTACAAGGTGACAGCCATTCCCTCCAAAAAAAAGAAAAACAATGAACAATGAATTTTGATATTTGCTGTTCTTTCTCCTGCAGCCACCACAACAGGTTGGGAGATGTGGGTGAGGGACCCCTCTGGCAAAAAGTTATTTAAAAGAACAATGCGCAATGAGGTTCAATAATTGTTGAAGAAAAAAGGAAATGGAGCAGTCTGACAGAAAGTTTACAAATTGTTCAAGGAAATTATGACATCTTAATGACAATTTGTAAACTGCCAAAGTGGTCTTTTTTTATTTGTTTGTTTTCAAGCCGAAGCTATCATTAAATAATTGTGATTGAATAATCTCTTATATATAGGGGGAAGGTACCAAACCAGTGTATTATCCTGGAATTGAATTCCATTGGGAGAACCAAGTGGGTGCACTGCCCAGGATGCCAAATTGCATTTCTACAGTTCTGCCGTATGCCTCAATTATTAGTAGATGTAATAGATTATACTGAGAGATTATCAAAAATGAGTAGGGGTTTACTAAAAGTGATAATTCATACATATCAGAAAAAAAAAAATTTGCATAACAAGACTGGTTAACCAGATGGAAGAAAAGCACACAAAGATTTAAGGCATGTCAGCCGAACTTGTCTTTCAGAAATTTGATACAGTCCACTTGTTACGACTCTTTTACATATGTTTAAACTATATCTTATCCCACACTAGATCTTGTTGCCTATAAAAGCAGCAGCCCCTGAACTCTACAATTTCTGGATACATCGCAAAACAGTTTGTCCTGTTCCTGACTGTGTCCATTAGAATATGCCTTGTATAGTCTATGTGCAATGTTCTACATCAATATTATAAATGATTCAAAGGCATTCAATTAAACAGCATGGTACTACAATAACAGTGCAATCTCTTAAAATTAAAAAAAAAAAAAGTGCTGCAATGTTTTCCACGACTTTAAACTCTTTGATGACATATTTTCTCCTATATCTCACTTCTGGATTTTTTAACATTTTATACCAAGATTACCTTGATATGGTGGTGCACAAATGAGATAATCACTTTAACAGTTTTAGTCTCCTTGTCAAAAGGTTTTAGTAGCCAGCACTAAGTTTTCCCGTTCCTTTTCTGCACACCAGTTGTGAATGATATAGACATGAAACCTCATAGCCCTTTATACAGCTGTATGTCTAATTGCCATTCTAGCATTTTTTTTGTTGTAGTTTTATATGTAGCATATACAGGAAGAGAAATCTACAGCCTAAACTATCTTCAGCCATCTTTAATACCTCCCAACTGTCAGGGTTTAAATGACCTCCATTTAGCTAAAAATAAGTCATTTTATACTTTTTTTCCTTTTCGTTTAACACCCACACAGACTATATATATTTCTATATATGCATATATCCCACATAAATAGTGCCTAACTCTCTCTGTCTGCATATATGCATGTGTGTGTGTGTGTGTGTGTGTGTGTGTGTGTGTGTGTGTGTGTGTGTGTGTATATATATATGTGTGTATATAAAATAACATAACAATGACATGCAAAATATTAACAATGAAAATCTCAACACAAAATATGGATAGAAACCAAGAATATCCAAAACAAATTTTTTGCAAACCTCCTGCACCCGATAGCCCCCCGTTACTCATCTGTACCAATTCTGAGGTTGCACAATAGCAGGGAAAGAAAGAAAAAATATATATATACATATATATATATATATATATATATATATATATATATATATATATATATATATATATATATATATATATATATATTAATATATATGGATTCACTATGTAATTTTGAAATACTGAAATCCCGAATTTCAGTATTTTGAAATTACATAGCCGAACACACCAAACACCGAAACCCTACAAACGCGAAATGCAAAATCCCGACGGTACACTACAGGTACAGCACACACAAACTCATACACACAACTTCCCCCCCAACTCAAATTTAATATCCTACACCTGCGCCCCCCACACCCCCTTACTTATATATACTAACTCCGAGATCGCACAATCAGACACACACACAGGTAACTCACTCCCACACATTGTACACACTCTCGCACACACACACATCAGTCAAAACACACACTGACATGCACTAAAGCCCTTAACCAACACACATACACATACATATAAACCCAAACTCACATCTTACCGTTCACACACCACAACACCAGAAGCACTAATTCAAAATCTCCGTACTTTGGGATTTTGAATTTCGTGCTTCGGGTTTACCGGTGTTTCAAGACTTCGCTATTATAATTCGAAATACTGAAATTCGTGATTTCAGTATTTTGAAATTAAATAGGGAACCCATATATATATATATATATATATATATATATATATATATATATATATATATATATATATATGGCTTTATACATGTGTGGTGAACATATTCCAAAAATAAACAATTTTTTATACCTAGTCATCGATTTATTATCCAGCCTTTCCATCCTTACTTCTATTTGCAACACATTTTGTGCCATCTGTAGTGATAAAATTCTTAGTTTTAAAGGAAATATCATCTGTCTTTCAGTTACAATGAACTATGATACTCTTTCTGTACTGAAAAATAATCATGCTTTTTATTATAACTTATCATTTTGCAGCTCTTTCTCTATGATGAGGCTGCATGAGCTTTCACGCTTCATCAATACACATCAAGCCACTTTTGAATAAAGGATTTTCTTCAGGAACATATTGTGAACATTTTTACACTGGACCCCCCCCAACGTGAGGAGCATTCCCTCCTTTCCCTTTTATCTGTATCACATCATGCTGACACCATCTGGGAAATAGGGAATATATTAGCATTCCATTTCCCTTAAGTGTGGAACACAATGGAGTGCACAGAATATTTACAGAAAAATGTCATGTTCAGAAATGATCCATAAATAGACAAACAACAAAGTGCACAGTGGTCTGTTGACAAAGTAGACACTATGAGTAATTGTGAGTAATTTAATTAACACGTGATTATTGGAAACAAAGAGTTTTGAAATCTTTAGTGAGCACAAGGTAAAAACAGTGACATCTCAGCATCACAAGAAACCTAAAATCATTTTTAGGGGTATGACCCTCACATCCCTGAATGGGAACAAGCCTTCTTTACCCCTTGAACTTCATTAATACTAAATCCAAGAGAACTCAAACTTAAAGAAATGAAAAAAAAAATATATAAAACTCAACTTTTCCTTCTTCTCAGAGTAAAGCAAAAAGCAATCAGGTATGAGCTCTACAGGGTCTATATTAGATCAGCGAACGCTTAAAAAAGCGAACGCTGATTGATCAACCTTATGTAAGCGAAAGCTTACAATCTTGAACTGTCAGATCAGCGATTTTTTTCCTAGGGAAAAAAAATCGCTGATCCAAAACACATACACACAACACAAGCACACCAAACAAACAGAAAACCACACACATACACCTAAAATTTGACACCTAACCCTACACTAAACTATGCACACACCACTAACTATCCACTTATCTTAACCCAAACCCTAACCCTAAGATCCATCATTATCGCACATTCACCTCACCCACTCCCTAACCCTAACTCACCTAAATCCACCCTAACCGTCATGTTCACACAATCCCACACATACCTAACTCGAGCCCTAACCCTAACTCACCTTACACACCCTAACACTCACATCCACACAATCGCACACTTACCTGAATCTGACCCGTAACTTTCCACCACCGCACTGAAAATACCAAAGCAACAGAAACGGACAACCGAATTCTGTCCCTAGGAAAAAAATTGAGTTTCTGTTGCTTCCATATTTTTAACTTTCGCTAAAATAAGGTCGATCAATCAGTGTTCACTTGTTTAAGTGTTCTCTGATCTAATATAGACCCAGCTCTACAACATGCCCACAAATAATGTAGTGAACAATTAGCTGCAGGAAACAGACAATCTTCCTCCTCTGGTGTTTCAACACATGTCCAAGCTGGACACAGAAAAGTTTAGTTTTCCCATTGTCAAAGTGAGTAAAAAAAAAAAAAAAAAGAAGGAAAGGCTTTTCACCTTCCCAGAAATTGGGCACCTGCCCAGTCGGACTTTCCTGGTTTCCTAGAAACAAATGTAAAATAAAATACAATAAAATAAAATAAATAAAATATTGAAATAATTCCAAAGAAATCTAGTCTTCACAAAAGTTCCATGTAAGCAACATTTCAACCAGCAAAACTATTTCATCTGCTTATGATAATAGGCACCATACCACACCAGACCAGCATGTATTAAATACGCACCCCCATCTAGGCTGTATAAACGTGAGATGCATAATCTATACAAAGACAAAATAATAAAGAGCTGAAAGTGCATTTCTGTGTAATTGATGTTTATGACTGCTTATATGAATATTCTGTTGAGAGTGGAACATCCACAAAATCCATTCGGATCAGAGACTGTGTTACAGATTTATATGGCAGATATTCATTGCAGAGTACCCGAAAATATCCAGACACAATGCAAATTATTATAAGCTTTCTCAAAACCAAAACTCCTTGTTGGTCAGCTGCATCAGTATCACCCACAATTTTTAAATTTAATTTTAAATTCAATAATAATGTTATATACTTTCTAACCATGCCCAACAATATATATATATATATATATATATATAGATATATATATATATATATATATATATATATATATATATATATGCATACACATATATATACATATACATATGTAGACAGATGTGTCTATTATGCATGATCGAAATTTCATTTGACTGAAATTCATTTGACTGAGACCATAGCTTTGAAAATTCAAAATGCTGAAAACTCACTTGACTGAAACTCGTAAGACTGAAACCTTAACAATGCTAAATTTCAACATAGTAGTGGCAGCATGTAGACTACTGTAAGGTAAGTAAAAGGTATATGCCCTTTTTCCCACTGTAGTGAGGTCATGGAGTTAGTATATATAGTTGGGGGATGTGGGGGGCACAGCTCCTCACATTGAGGGGTGAGGGTGGTGTAGCCCCTCACGCAGCTTGGTTTTATATCGCCCACTTTCTGTCAAGAGGGTACATAAGTAGTTTTTAGGTTTTGGAAAGGGTTAGTCATTGGTGTTGTATGTGTGCATGTCTATAGTTTACAATTTAGTATGTTGAAATTTAGCATTGTTAAGGTTTCAGTCTTATGAGTTTCAGTCAAGTGAGTTTTCAGTATTTTTAATTTTCGATGTTATGGTCTCAGTCAAATGAATTTCAGTCAAATGAAATTTCGATCATGTGTAGTAGACCCCTATATATGTGTGTGTATACATATATATAAATATATATATATATATATATATATATATATATATATATATATATATATTTATATATATATATATATATATATATATATATATATATATATATAAAATAACAAAACTAAGATTCCAGCACAGCCAATTGTGAATATAAATAAAATTCAAAGGCAGAGAGATTGCCAAAATTACTTTATTGGCTTGCAGACAGTGAGAAAAACATGACTCCAAACTGATTTCACCCTTTAGGCATTATCAGCGTTTTTCTCACTGTCTGCAAGCCAATAAAGTAAGTTTGGCAATCTCTCTGCCTTTTAATTTTATTTATATTCACAATTAGCTGTGCTAGAATCATAGTTTTGTTGTTCTATGTTGGATTCTTCTGTGCACGCCTTGACATTCGTATGAGGACTAGCTTCGTTGTGAGATTTTATATATATATATATATATACACATATATGTATACATATATATATATATATATATATATATATATATATATATATATATATATATATAGATAGATAGATAGATATGGTTTAACTTTGAATGCCTGAATGGCATTTATGTGATCAGCTGTTTCCTTAAACCATAATGCAGAAACACAGACAACTTTGAAGGATCAAATGTCAAAAATGGTTTGCTGGAATACCATTTCCGGCATTTGATCCATGTGTTTGAATGGCAAAAAAAGCATTCACTTATTTGCCATTCAAACACATGGTGATTCGGCATTGTTGTTCTTTGCAGCCGTACCTCTGACGTTTTGCAATCTGTCAGTCATACTTGAGTCTTACATTGTGTCAACAAAATAAAAGTAAACCTATATATATATATATATATATATGAGACTGCATTAAAATTGTGAAGAGTACAAGCATTCAAACACTAGTGACTGATCAAAAATATACTTACTGAAAAAAAAGTAGATCAAAACTACAACTATTTCCAAAGTAATAATGGTTTAATTTTGTGATTGGTTAATGAAATCAACAACAGTAATCACAGACGAATTTTGCCTGAATAGTGATAGTGGTGTAGAAAGGTTTGTTAAGGCTGATGTTATATCTGAAGCCTGTTGGCCTTCCTTAGTAGTATGTTGTAGCCCTAACACTACCTCTGCCATGAACTTTAACACGGAAAAGCCTGTTTATAAGACACTACCTCTACACAACACCCTTGGATCTAAATCACATACAGCAGCACAGATGCACAACACAAACTTTCTCCTTCTCTAAAGTAACCCTAACCTGCAAGTATTTCAACCCATTACTCCAAAACATTCAGCACTTCCAAAAGTTTTAGCATCAAAAACTCAAACATAAAACCTCATAAATATTTCTACAAACCAATTTATGAACACATGTAAGCAGCGCTAAACATCTCTCCTTACCTCATGACTGCAGGCTAGCTGTCCCCCTACACACCCCCACCCCACACCTCATGACTGCAGGCGAGCTTTCCCCCTATACACACCCATCCCACACATCATGACTGCAGGCGAGTTTTACCCACACACACCCACACCTCATGGCTGCAGGTAAGCTTTCCCCCTACACACCCCCATCCCATACCTCATGACTGCAAGTGAGCTTTTGCCCTACACACCCCCACCCCTCACCTCATGATTGCAGGCAAGCTCTCCCCTTACACCCCCCACCCCATACCTCATGACTGCAGGTGAGCTTTTGCCCTACACACCCCCACCCCACATCTCATGACTGCAGGAAAGCATTCCCCCTACCCACCCCTACCCCACACCTCATGACTGCAGCCAAGCTTTCCCTTACACACTCCCACCCCACTTACACCAATCTGTCAGTCATACTTGAGTCTTACATTGTGTAGTAACATAACATCTTATTCAGTAGACTACATCCTCTGTACAGCAGCCAGCTGGTATACTTTGCACATGATACTAGTTATGTTATCAGCTATCATATTTCCTTTTTTTACATGATACTTAGTTTTTTACATTTGATACATCGT
>NC_056728.1:1562465027-1562506603 GCF_019279795.1 Protopterus annectens | reverse complement strand
CTCCCTTCCCTAATCATTCTTATTACTGACAGCCTTCCCTCCCTAATCATTCTTATTACTGACAGCCTTCCCTCCCTAATCATTCTTATTACTGACAGCCTTGAACATAGCTACTTGGTGGACACATCATCTAATTTCACAACTTCTTCTTAAAAGGAACTCATTGATTACTACCCTTGTGCTGCAAAGTTGCAACACAGCATTTTCATGAAATTCCAGAAGTATCTTATTTTCACTGTCCTACTATTGCTTTCTGGTGAAATTCACTCTCACCCTGGACTTCTTCTATAACTTCTCTATCTCTCTCTCTCTTAACGACTTCAACACTTGTTCTGTCTGTAACAAATTATCCCAAATGCAATGCAGATGGCAGCTAAACCTATCTAAATGGTAACAGCCCTCTCAGGAGCCTGGCTGTCTTCCGATCAAGGGGATGATGTAGCACTATTTTTTAAAAGGATACCAATCTGAATTCTAAGATAATTGCTGATAGCAATTCCAGCATAGACAATAATCACAACTGGCTACTTGTTCAAATTTTTTCTTGGTGGACTCACTATTTGACAAAGAGCTGTCTTTTCATAACCATGTTGAATCCCATATCCACAAAGTGTTAGGATGACTCATTTTCTTACTGTTGAAGCCTGATGAGCCAAAGGTATCAATGTTTTCTTCCCATGACTTGAATATGGATTGCTCATTATGGCACTGGGCTCTTTCAACAATCCCACTCAGCTCCAAAAGGCTGAAAATCTAATACTTAAATTCATTCACATCTCTAGTAAATTTGAATATAATTCTCTCACTATTAGCAAGGAAAACTGGCTGCACTACTGCTCAGCACACTCACTTACAATTTTTTTAAAAGAAACTGTCCTTCTCTATTCAATAAACTGCACATGCAAAATTCCACCTACTCTTTGTATAATGCCAACTCACTTCTCCTCTCCAGGTGTCCTTCCACACTTGCCATTTGTGAAAGATCCTTTTCCAAGCTTGTACCTACCTGCTAGAATTTATAACCCAATGGTATTAGGCAGGCAGACAATCGTATCTTTCAAGAAGTCACTCAATTCACACCAACTAAAAGTAAACAAATGCAACTGCTTGAGAGCTACTAGATAACATGCGTTATTTTACTCTTCTTCCTTTCAATGTACATCCTTCCTCCCCTCTTCCTCATCTCTTTAATGGCTGTACTTTGTCTTTCTATATCTTTTGACCAAGAAACGAAGAACATATATAAAATATTTGGGATATGGTGGGGTAGACTGATGTGGAATGAGGAAAACAGTTCTGTTTTTGTTCCACATTCTGTGATTCAAATCTATTCTGTTATAACTGACACATTTTGTATTATTAGCCTTTTTTCTTTGACTCCCTTCTACTCATTAGACCTTACTGTGAAGTCATATTAATATGATTAATACTAATGTATGCTTATCGTAAGTATACTGGCTCTAATTAACTTATTTTCCTTTTCATTTTTGTTTTCTATGCTTCCATCATCTCTAGTAACTAGACACTACATTCCCCATATTCTGCATGTTTAATTTTGTAATCACTATCTTGTTTATTCTACTTTCCATTCCGTTACTGCCTAAATGGGTCATGTTGTGGCTGAAAATGATTTTCAGACCAGCTCACTTACCTGGTCAACAAACATTAAATAAACACATAAAATAAATAAAATATAACTGTTAATACTTCCAATTCCTTACCAGGAAACTCTTACCTATCCACTGTCTTATCTGTTGTAATTCCCTTTCTTTTATCTGTATTAACATTGCATCAACCCTGTAAGTTGTTGGTTTGTCTTTCGGCTTTTCCCAGTTAGGGGTCGCCACAGCGGAACTCCGGTCCGCTAATGATTGACAGTAGATTTTCACGAATGCCGAGGTGCCAGCTCAATGTTCAACCTTCAACGAAGGCATGCCCATTTACGCATGTCTTTCAAATGCCCACCCAACCGCGGGGAGGACATGCAGACTCCACACAGAAGGCACTCCCTGCACTCCAACCAAGAATCGAATGGCAGAACCTCTTGCTGTGAGGCAACAATGCTACCGCTGCACCACCGCGGATGTAACTGCATCAACCCTGTAAGTAATGCTATATAATTTTAAAGACATGCTTACCTGTTTTCACTTTTCAGTAATAAAATTATTTCACACATGTTGGAAAACAGTGACCAGGAAATAACTAACTGACCTTCCACACTACACATTTCTTGATCAAAGAAAAAATAAAAAATAAAAATGATGCGGCTTAGCTGTGTCAGTAGCCATATCTACCCAGGTACTTAAATGACTATTCAATGTAATCCACATTTTATTTAGTCTATAAACTTCCCCTAACCACCCCTCAGTCCAGACTCCAGTTCTACATAAAAAGTCAATAAACATACTTAACAAATATGCACAATAAACAACTTTATTAATACTTCCTCAAATCATGTTCCTATACCTTTTTTAATTCTCAGTTGTGCTATTTTCCTCTCTTATAATCAACATTTAGAATGAAACTGGTCTCAATGTATCAATTAGTCTTCTACCACTCCTTTTCCCATTAAAGTTTATTTCTTCTCCACATTACAATCCTTGTCCAACTTCATATTCAACAAACCATGTAGTATAAGGAAAAGCTACAATTACCAATCTTTTATAGCTTTACAAAATGGATACTCTAATCCAGCCTCTCCAGCTGTGCTTTTTACATTTATGTTTTGGAGTAACATCAAAATGTCATATACCCTAATATACCCATATTTAGCTACTGAGATTCTGAGAACACATTAAAAATCCCTTTCTAAGTCTTCATGCACTTTATTGAACATTTTATAACACCCCTACATGTTACCTCAATGACCCCTGGTAAAGATGCCATCTCTGTACTATCTTCATTTAACTAACCCAAAATATTGCCTTCTTGCGCTTTCTGTTGTAATGCTGTAAATAACCCTATTTCCTTTAAAACAAATTACTCTAAAATATCCTCACCCTTTTCTCAGCAGTGCAAGAAAGTATGTACTTCAACTGTCTTTCTTCCCAACTTTTGTACTTAAAATGCTAAAATATTCCTGTAACCACATTCTTTATTGTCTAAATGTGCCTTTTTCTATCTTTATATTCTCTATTTTATTCTTCAGGTCAGATCATCAAGTAAGCTAAGGCTTATATAAATCTCACAAAGAATTCCAATCACCAAAACATTTTCAGTAAACTTCTTAATACCACTATTTATAAATATCACAATTCATCTTATAAATTACCTTACCTACAAATGTTTCTGAAACATTTCTCCATTTTAATCTACACTCTTATCTGATCAGATAAAAAGTAAAATGTTGTCTGTCCTACACATCTTCAAAATACTGATCACAAAAAACAAAACTTTTGCTTGTCCTAAGCTCTCCACTTCTGTATGTAGCATCAGTCTCCATATCAACATTGTGAAAGCTTCAGTTGTAAGGTCTGCAGCTATAAAGAATGAAAAGAAATTGGTAGAGAAATATAATGAATAGTGAAACTCTTTTTAATGTCATCAAAGTGTTTCTTTTACTTCCAGACCTTGATAACTATTCCCCCTTACACCCTCACCATTTATATATCAGTTTAACAGAAATACTCCAAGTAATGTAACTTCAGAGTCAGTATAAGTTCCTTTTTTCATACCTTAAATCATGTTGCTGTGCAGGTCATGACTGTGGTCCTCACAGTGTCATTTGGAATCCACAATTTCCCCATAATGCAATCTGTCTGCACTGCCTTCTCTGTGCAGTTGTCTATCTTCCTCCATTTCCTGAGGTAATTTAGTGTGCCGGTATATGATTACAGGTTGGCTTAAGTAGCCAAGTTTAAAACATCGTTTCACTCGGGGAGTTCAAAATGGCTGCTGTTCTGTGAGCACTGCTATCACCTAGGTCTCTGATATACCCTGGATTAAAACAAACCCATAACTGTATATATTTACTGCTAATGTCATCCAGCAAACAAAAGAGGAAGAAAAAGTGACAGATTCAGCTCAGAAACAGCAGGATTAACTAAGATTTCTGAATAACAGCTTAAGGCTGACTGCAAGATTGGTAAAACACTATACAGCAAGATGTCAAAAGAGGAAAATAATATGGAAACAACAATAACTAAGACCAAATTCTCAGTACTAGCCTCACCTGAGAAAGACACAACTTCAAAAAGACAAAAGACAACTAAACAAACTGACAACTCTAAAACTACAAATAAATCCAAGACAGACCAGCCAGCTAATCTGGAAGACATAAAATCTGCCTTATTACCTATCCAGCAAGCAATAAAGGACATATCATTACAATTTCAAACCTTTGGTGACTCATTCAGCCAAATAATATCCAGAATGGAAAAATCTGAGTCCAAAATAATAGAAAATGAAATAAAAATAGACTCTATTTCTCAAAGAACTGATGCCCATGACAAATAAATACAAAACTTACAAGCAAAAATAACAGACCTGGAAGCAAGATCTCGAAGGAACAATATCATCATCAGAGGAATACCTGAAACTGTACCTCATAACAATCTAATACCAACAATCAAGCAAATAATAAATTCCCTGCTAGAGGAACCTGAAGAAATGTAGCAAATAACAATAGAGAGAGCCCACAGAGCGCTGAGGGAAATGCAAACACCACTGAAACCAAGACTTGTCTATATTAAAATATTAAACTACCAAGATGTAAATAAAATCATGCTGGCAGCAAAAAAAAAACAGGCACACTCATCTGGAATAATAATAAAATCTCCTTTGCTGAAGACCTCCCAATACAAATAAGACAAGCAAGACAACTGATATCTCCATACTGCAGGTTTCTAATAGAAAAAAAAATCAAATTCCAGATGAAATATCCAAATCAGTTAATCTTCTACTTCAAAGAGGTTAAATACATGGTCACTAACCCCAAAGAGGCAAAAGAGACATTCCTGGCTGTTTTCAAGCAAATTCCACCTTCATAAGTGAAATAAATCCACAAAAAAGATAAAGGACCCTTGGGTGAAAAAAATGACCCCATTCACGAGCACTCTAGTGGGGATCCAACTCTGAAAGCTTCCCCTTGCTGTCTAGGCCCTTAAATCCATGGTGTGAGCTATGAGGAACACAGGAAAAGGAAGTACAGCATGGGTAGGAACCAAAAATCAACTGCTGTTTCCGATGCGCGAATATAGGAAGGAGCCTCCTTCTGGGACATTGGTCTGCAAACTCAGTCCCCCTATGATTTTGAGGACTCCATTAAGAACAGTCAGTCAAAATGGATTTCAGCAAGCTCCAAAAGATGTTACTGCCTGAAAAATGAAAATAGATCTTCACCAGCTAAAAGAAGAAAGCTGCACCATAGATGTCAACCATCCTGCAAGCAAAACCTTGAAGAAATAAAGTACTTTTGAACTGAACCATTCACTAAAACAGTACACCAGTACTGTGTAGGTGAATGAAAATCCAGCCTTAAATAATAGGCAAGAAATAAACTGTCAGAAACAGGCTAGCTCATAGATTAATATTAGGGAAAAAAAAGGAAAAAAAATTGTTAAACGTTTTATGTAAATACTAGAAATGTGTTAAAAGATCCTGGAGAGAAGTAATCTCAGGAAAATAGTAAAATGACCTAACAATCTTGGGGTAATGTAAATATAGCCTTAATATGTTAACTATAGCAGAAGGACTATTTGGCTAAGCTGTTTTTTTTTTTTTTTTTTATGTCTTTCTATACTTCCTAACTCTGATAAATAGGTGCCAACTATATATTTTACAACCCACAAAGACTGATGTGGAAAAACATTACAGACACCAAAGAAGTCCGAAATCTGAATAAATAAAGGGGAGGAAAAGGAAGTAAAATGAAAGAAAAATGTAAAAATGACAAGATTGATTCTTTAACAATATTACTATGGTACATATATTGCTATAATTTACTGAGAAATATATATTAATATGCTGTTTTAAAAATACTATTAGAAAGAATTAGTCACAAGACAAAAAACAATACATGCTGTACCTTAAACGCAATACCATAATTGTTTAAATAATATATTGGAAGAGGCTAGGGATATTAAGTAGCAGTGTTTGTTGAGGGAACTAGTTTATTCAGCTTTGTCCACAATGTTTATTGTAACACAGGGGGGATACTATGGGTTAAATCTATGTCTGAAAAGAAAACACATTCCAAGATTAGACGTAAAGGTAAACCACATAACGAACCTTCATCCCCCCCCCGATTATTCCTGGTCCAGGGATATAGTGGTTAGGCACAGAGTAGGGACAGAGATAAACAGATGCTTTCCTAAACCATCACACAGTAACACATACAAAGATAACAAAACAAAACTAATATACATGGCATATCTATGGAATACACTTAATAAATAAATGTGGGAAATAGAATCATGGAATGTTAAAGGGCTCCAAAACAAGAAGAAAAGAAAACTATTCTTACACCTTACATTAAAAACCACAGCCAACCTCATACTAATACAAGAAACACACTTGACTGCACAGCAATGGGCAGAAATTAGCAGAAAGAAATGGATAAGGCAAATGATAGCTTCAGAGGGGAAAACAAACAGTGCTGGGGCTGCCATAATAATTAAAAACCAATTTAAGGAAAAAATACTTAAAACCAAAGCTGACAAGGAGGGAAGATGGTGTTACGTAACATTTAGTAGTCCTACAATACCAAAACCTATAATGGTACTTAATGTTTACGCACCCTGTAATAACCAACAACACTTTTTATGTCATTATACCCAACCTTAAACCAATTTAAAGATCACTACCTTGTGACTGGAGGTGACTGGAACACATATCAAATCCCAGAAAAGGATAAATCTAATCTGACCAAATCAAATAATAAACAAGCCACATTAGCCCTTAATGAACTCAAAGATTTCAAACTATATGACCCTTTTAAATATGGGAACAGTGCAGATAAAACAGGGAAATTCACATTCTATTCGCAATGCCACAAAATGTGGTCAAGGATAGACTTCTTCTTAATCTCTGACATATTCATTAACATGGACCCTACAATAACTATACATACCAGGATGTTCATCGAGTTTCACTGTTGCAGTCATTACAACTGGGTTATCCTGCTTCCAGGCTACCCGCAGTTGGCCCGAGTTCCAAAGTCTAGGTCCGGCGTCGGTTGCTGTCACCTCCTCCCTAATGTAAGTGCGCCAGGGGTATAAAAGATGCAGCCGACGCCATTTTCTTCAGTCTTTCTTGCCGCACGGTGCACGAAGCAAAAGCAGTTCGCAAGTGCCGGTCGGCCGACTCCTGAAGTTTTCAAATTCGAATTTCAGATCCAAAGTCTTCATTAAAGCTAAGTACCCTGTTGGGGAAACTTTTTTCTTGCTCCAGACCAATGTCAGAAAAAGTTAATAACTGTATTTCTTGTGGGAAGCAAATACCTCATAAGGATTTTCATTCTTACAGTATTCCTTGCCTAGGCCCTGACCATAATGTTGCTAGTTGTCGGTTTTGTGCCATATTTAACCAACGCACTATTAAGAGTCGGTACGATTTTGCATTTCATTACTTTGGCAGAAGATTTAATTATATAATGCCGTCGGATCAGCTGACTACCGGAGTTTACAAAAAATGAAAAGAAAAAGAAAAAGACAGGCATCTGAGATCCAAAGCCGACGAAGAGGCTTCTTCTAGGACTGTCGCCGGTTCTCAGTGAGGCGCTTTTGCAGCCCCTGACACCCGCTACCTCAGAGCCACAGGCCGCTTCTGACTCCCACACGGACCCGACTTTAGCTCTGGAAACTCAAGGTATTGGACACTCGGAAATCATTCCCTCAGATCGGTCCAGAGCCGCTGAGCAGACATCAGCTTCTGAGGGTGTTTTCAGGCCTACACAGTTATATGTTAAACCTACTTCAGCTATAAAGGCAAAGACTAAAGCAGCTCTAAAGACAAAGAAACAAGTGCAGCATTCACCTGGACGGGCCTCCATGCCTAAAAAACAGATGCTTAAAATGGCCGAAGACCTTATTACTTTGATCAGGGGTTCCCATCCCCCTCCCAAAAAAAGGCCTAGGCATGAGTTAGAATATGAATCTTTAGACCAGGTTTCCATTTCCTCTGATTCCTCCTCTGAACAAGATTACTCTATTCCTCCCTATGAGGATTCTGATGCTGAAGAATCTATTCCTTCAGCCTCTCCTCCTGAGGATTATTCTTTTGGGGAAACACTGCATACTATGAAAGAGCATTTTCACTAGGAGAACCAAGACTACTCAGAATCCAAGAAAAGGCTCAGAGATTTCCTTTTATTGCCCCAGCACAGGCCCCTGGCTATTCCATCTGTTTTAGACATTGTAGATGATGTATTTTCAGACTCCAGTTTTTTCTCCAGACTCTTTACCACCAGCTCCGGTTAAGCCAGACAGATACTACAGGGTTCCTGATTCACATAAATTTGTCTATAAGAACCCTGCAGCAGACCCTGAAACCATCTCTCAGGGTCCCAAAGGGGTCAAGGCTTCTACTGCAAAAAACCCTATCCCCTCTGATAAGAATTCTAGAGCTCTAGACAGATGAGGCAAAAAGATTTATACCTCTGCTACCTTGGCTGTAAGAGCCTTAAATTGCCAATTCCATATGCTTAAGTATCAACAATATCTTAAGTCTTTGCTTAAACAGAAAATGCCAGCAAATACAGAATGTGCAGACAATAAAGAAATGCAGGATTTATTGCACGCAGCTGAACAAGTTGGAAAGCATACTTTGCAATGTGGTTTTGATTCTCTTGAGGCCTCCTGCAGGGCCGCTGTTACAGGTTCTGTCATTAGAAGGCATGCTTGGTTAAAAGAACAGAATCTGCCGGATCATGTTAAAGCAAAACTATTAGATGCTCCTTTACAGCATGATACTTTGTTTGGTGCTAAAGCAGAAGAGGTGTTGAAGAAAATGGAAGACAAAGCTAAATCTATGCAAACAGTCAAGGATTTCTTGCAGGTACAGTCTCCCAGATTTAGCAGGAACTGGCTTACAAAAAATTGGTCCTTTCCAGTGTCAGATAG
Organism: Protopterus annectens; assembly: GCF_019279795.1. NCBI lineage: Eukaryota > Metazoa > Chordata > Ceratodontiformes > Protopteridae > Protopterus > Protopterus annectens. The sequence continues at coordinate 1,562,497,544 of NC_056728.1, read as the reverse complement.
ACCACAAAGGGGCAGATACAGATATCCCAGAGGCAGATCACAGCCCCAAGGCTCATACAGGCCTAAACAATGGGGTGCTTCTACCTCCAAAAGTGGACAGGAAAAATCACAGCCATACAGAAAACAGTCTCAATGACTTCCCACTTCCAGCACCAAGCACTTATCTTTTGGCAGCCCCTTTGGGAGGAAAATTAGCACTTTATTCACAAAATTGGCACATGATCACCCAGAACAAATGGGTTCTAAATATAGTTACACAAGGCTACAGGTTCCACTTTCATACCCTGCCAAGGCAAAACAGTATGCCAGATCTGCCACACAATCAATGGGCAGAGGCACAAAAACAAGTTTCATCTCTCATGGACATGAGGACCATTCAACAAGTACCAAGACAAGAGCAGGGTCAAGGATTCTATTCAAGACTGTTCTTGGTACCCAGAAAAGACAAAGCCTGGAGACCTATACTGGACCTATCTATTCTAAACACATATCTGGATATTCCAAAATTCAAGATGTTGACTCTACAGCAGCTTCTGCCCATGTTGAGCAAGAAGGCTTGGCTGGTGACTTTAGATCTAAAAGAGGCATACCTGCATGTCCCAATCAGACAAACGTGCAGAAGATACCTCAGATTCAAAGCTGGCTCAATGCACAACCAATTCTCTGCACTGCCCTTTGGCTTATCTACTGTGCCCAGGGTCTTCACAAAGTGCCTAGCACCAGTAATTGCATTTTGCAGACAAAGAGGAATACAAATATATCCTTACTTGGATGACTGCCTTATTCAAGCGGAGAACAAGGACATTCTACTACAGCATCTGGCGTTTGTAAAAATATTACTGACAAGTCTAGGGTACACAGTAAACGAAAAGAAATCAAAACTCATACGCTCTCAAGAGATAATATTCCTATGTGCAAGCTTAAATACAACTGCCCAGATGGCTTATCTCATGCCAGACAAACACAGACAACTGACTACTTATTTCAAAATGTTGGCAACAAAGACCCGGTTATCTGCAAGAAAAATTCTGCAGGCCTTGGGTTTCATGGCATCCTGCATTCTGCTAATTCCATATGCAAGACTGCATATGAGGAAACTTCAATGGTATCTAAAAAGTGTTTGGACTCAACATTGCTACAGCCTGGAAACAGTAATTATCCTCATTCCCTGCCTGCAACAGCAGTTTCGATGGTGGGCAATAGCCTGTCACCGCAACACGGGACAGCCATTCACCTTACCCACAGCCAGGCAGACTTTGACAACAGATGCATCAGATTACGCCTGGGGGGCCCATATGGCAGGAAAATGTATTCAGGGCACATGGTCCGCAAGTCAAATGCATCTACATATCAATCAAAAAGAGATGCTAGCTGTTCAGAATGCCCTAACAGCCTTCAAGGATCTACTTCATCCAGGACAGCTACTGATAAAGACGGACAATACTACGGTCATGTGGTACATAAACAAGCAGGGAGGCACACATTCCTACCCCCTCTGCAGACTAGCCATGAACTTGTGGCACACAGCATTGACTTACCAAGTACATCTGCAAGCACAATTCCTGCCAGGAAGGAAAAATACTCTGGCAGACGAACTAAGCAGAAACCTCATGGATCCCCACGAGTGGCAGCTGGATCCACAAGTCTTCAGCATGATAACAAGGACCTGGGGATGTCCGGACATAGACATATTTGCCTCCCCTCACAACTACCAACTACAAAGATTCTGCATAAGGACTTATCGCAAGCAAGCATGGAAAGTGGATGCACTCTCTTTCTGTTGGAAAAATCTAACAGTATATGCCTTTCCTCCTCTGCCTCTCCTCCCCAAAGTACTCCTCAAGGTCAGACAAGAGAAACCAAAAATGATACTGATTGCCTCAGACTGGCCCCGCCAGCACTGGTACCCAATCCTAAACAGCTTGTTTCACTGTCCAGCCTGGACATTACCTCAAATGCCTCACTTATTGACCCAACAAGACAGTCAGATACTGCACAGCCAACTCAGGACCTTAAACCTGGCAGCATGGTGGATAATGTAGCCATTCAAGACACACCTCTCTCTAAGGCAGTGATGGATGTTATTTTGGAGGCCAGGAGGCCTAGCACCAAAAAATCTTATGCAGAAAAATGGAAGAGATTCTGTGCTTGGAACCAGGCACAAGGTATTAACACGATTGTTCCAAATATTCCTCAGATTTTGCAATACTTAACTGAGATGCTTGATAAAGGCGTTTCCTTTTCATCAATTCAAATTCATGCCTCTGCCATTTCAGCTCATTACAATACAGAACCACCTATTTTTTCTCATCCATTACTAAGGCAGAACCTCAGAGGAGCCAAAAACATAAGACCTCCAAGGAGAGCACCAATACCTGCATGGGACCTCAACTATGTCTTGGAAAAACTCACACTGCCTGCATTTGAGCCAACCTCTGCAACTGATATAAAATTCTTATCCTGGAAAACAGCTCTGCTCCTAGCAACAACCTCAGCTAGACGAGTCTCAGAGTTACAGGCACTCATGGCTGTGAAATCTTTTATCATTTTCCATCCTGACAGGGTTTCTCTGAGGACGAACCCTACATTTATGCCTAAGGTAGTGTCCAATGTGGCCCTTAACCAAATAATTAATTTGCCTACCTTTTATCCAAACCCACAGAAAAAGGGTGAGAGAATTCTGCATTCTTTGGACATTCACAGGCAGCTATGCTTCTACTTGGACAGAACCAAAGCTTTCAGAAAGACTGAACAACTTCTAGTGGCATATGCTGCAGGATCATAGGTTCATAGTTTAGTACTAAGCTAACTGCCCTTGCGAGCCATTTTAAGCCTAGCCAATTATCCCTTGTGAGACTCAAACCCTGCACCTTGTGTTGGTAAGGCAAGCACCTTAGCCATTGAGCCACCCTCCCATCACATGGAAAGCCTATCTCAAAGCAGACTATTTCAAAGTGGATAGGCCACTGCATTCATTTCTGCTATTCACAGCATGGCAAATCAGTGCCTAAGGGCATTAGGCCACATTCAACCATAGCAGCAGCCACTTCAGCAGCCTTTCTCAGAGGAGTACCAACCAAAGACATCTTAGAGGCTGCAACTTGGAGTTCAGTGCATACTTTTACAAAGCACTATCACTTACCTCGCTACTCTAAATCCAGGGCAGGCTTTGCTACTGCAGTTCTGCAGGGCCTGATAGCCTCTCCTAATCCTATTTAGCACCAGCCTCCCAACCTTAGTTTTGGGATTCAACCCAATTGTAATGACTGCAACAGTGAAACACGATGAACATAGTACAGTTGTGTACCTACCATAAATGTAGATGTTCGAGTGTATTCACTGTTACAGTCCAGGTTACCCTCCCACCATCCCCCTTTTTCTTTGCTGGTTCGTATCTGTACTTCTCTATTCTATACAACCTATGTGGTGTATTGGCTTGTAGATGCAGGAAAAGTTGTTTTTTTGTGCAAGCATGCTTATTGGCATAATTTAGCCTACCATTTTAGGGGCACCTGACATCTGGGGCAAGAAAAACTGAAGAAAATGACGTTGGCTGCATCTTTTATACCCCAGGCGCACTGACATCAGGGAGGGGGCGACAGCAACTGACGCCGGACCTAGACTTTGGAACTCGGGCCAACTGCGGGTAGCCTGCCAGCAGGATAACCCAATTGTAATGACTACAACAGTGAATACACTTGAACATCTACATTTATGGTAGGTATACAACTGTACTGTCTTTTCAGATCACTCCAAAATCACACTGAACATTAACTGGGACAAAAATATATATTTAGAGAATAGGGGTCATAATTGATCATTAAACCCTAATTTACTTTCCAAAATGGATGTAATAAAAGAAACAGAAGCAATACTAAAAATAGCTCTTACAAATATCACTAACTCCCAAGTACCAACTGACATAGAATGGGCTGCAACCAAAGCACAAATTAGAAGATTGTTTATCAAAAAAGCAGCATACTATAAAAAAATACAACTGAAAGAGGAGCATATACTGAAAGGGAAAATAGAGCATCTTGAAAAATAACTAATAAATAACCCTAAGAACCAAACAGAAGCAAACTTTTAAAACTGCAAAGGGATCTATATATGTTAGAAACCAGGAACCTATCTTTTTATGAAGACAGAATGTTAGCCACTTATGCAGAAGAAGCTCAAATACCATCTAGAGTTCTGGCTAGAATTATCTCCCAACACAAAAATGCCTCCAATATATCAGAAATAAACTACAGAGACAAAAACTACACAAAAAATGAAGACATTATTAAAACATTTGAACAAATATACTCTCAAATATATGGAGCACAAATACTACAAACCTCAAAGGAAGACAGAACTCTTTTCCTTCAAAAACTGAAATTCCCTAAACTCAATTTAGACCAACAAAAAAACTAACTGAACTGATATCCATCAGTGAAATTATTACAACAATCAAACACTTAAAAGCGCATAAGGCTCCGGGTCCGGATGGACTCGCATCAGAATTTTATGAAGCATTTGCCCCCTTGATAGCCAAACTACTATACTATACTCTGAATTACATAATAAACTATAAAATAAATGATATCCACTTTAATGCCTCTAAAACCATCTTTATATTAAAAGAACACACAGATCCCAAAAACCCTGACAGCTACAGACCCATCTCCCTCTTAAATATAGATACTAAAATATTTACCTCTATACTTGCAAACAGAATGAAAAATCTGATAGAGAAAATCATCTCCAAAGAACTATCCAGTTTTATACCACATAGACAGACTAGTGACAATACATTAACATTAGATGCACTAATATCCTACGCTAACCCATACAACATCAACATCTACACAATGGTAGTGGATGCCCACAAGGCATTTGAAAGGGTTAATCTGGAATTCTTAGTCCAAACACTACCCTACTTTAATACACCCAATAACTTCATTCAGATCATCCAAACTCTCTATAGCAACCCATACACATCTCTGTATATAAATAAAACTTGGTCAAATAGGATCCTAATAAAAAATGGAACAAGACAAGGATGCCCATTATCCCCCTTCCTGTTTAACCTATACCTAGAACCACTCTTTCTATACATTAAACAAAATACATACCACAATCCTCCATCAATACACAACTTCAAAATATACCTCACTGCATTTGCGGATGATCTGAACATATACTGTACTACACCAAATTCAGATATAAACAAAATAATAGCTACAATTGAACATTTCTCAACTAAGTCTAACTACAAACTAAACCTCAATAAAACTAATATTTTCCCCCTAAAAACACCTAAACTCATCTCACTAATACCATTGTTAAGCACAATAAAAATGAAAGAAGAAACTAAATATCTGGGAATCACCTTTTTCCAGAATAACAAAGACTTCTACCAACACGATGTAAACCTTAAATGGCAAAATATAATGCAAGACTGTAAAAGATGGAACAACCTAAAACTACCATTCTTGGCCAAAGTATCAATAATCAAAATTAACATTTTACCTAGACTAATGTATATATTCATGACATCACAGACAACAATACATAATAAATTATTCAAACAAATTCATACCTTCCTAGCAAAATTTATATGGGAACCCAAAAAAAACCAGAATCTCCTATCCAAAATTAACACTCCCCAAAAGCAAAGGAGGACTAAATCTACCAGATTTTAAAATGTACTATTCGATCATTAACACTAACAGAATATTAAGAATATCTGAACATAACCTGTCAATGGAAAATTGGTCTCCTCTTTGGGTGACAATCTATTATAGATATATTAAAGCTCTAAGTTTCAAGCCCAAAGCACTTCCATTCCTGAAGCAGAAAGAAATACAAACTTATAACATTATAGAGCCCTTAAAACATTCTATCAACCTAGCGCAAAAACTTTCAATTCTTGAACCTTAGACATGCCATGACAATACTGCAACCCCTTCATAAAAACCCAAATTTAAAAATAAACAATAAGATGCTGGACTTAGTCCCTTTTCTCAGACTGAAAGATAAAACAATCCAAGATATGTATCCCTACCTTAACTGTTCAATACAAGAAATGAGGACCAACTTAAACCTCCCTAAATCACACATAATAATCCTAAGACAAATCAAAGAACTGTGTTCCAGTTACCTCCAAAATGTTACTATGACCAGTAGTGACATAGAAACTTGTAGCAGGTTTTGGAAAACTATTATCACAACAAAGAAAACTATTACTAATTCATATAAAATGATAAATGAAATCAAATACCAGAAAGACCCCCTCTTCTCTAACTACTGGAGAAAAATTAAACCATCCATAGATGATCAGCAAATAAGCCAGGCAATCAATCTAACACTGAAGATTATACCCCTCAAAAAGTTAGCATACACTCAGCTCATGATCAATAATAATGCTTATTTTACACCTGCAATCCTACACAAATTTAATACATCAAAGTCACCTTTCTGCCCACACTGTAAGGACCAGATAGCTGACTTAATCCATGTATTTTGAAGCTGTAAATGTGTCTATAAACTCTGGAACTCTCTCAAGGTACAATTACAAAAAACAGGTTATCAAACATCAACATTAATTTGGGAATTCATTCTATTACACATTCTCCCACCCAACATACCAAGAAAACAAGCAAATACACTTTTAACAATGTTCCGACTAATGAAACTGTATATAGCTTTTAAATGGCTAGATACGATAAATATCTCTTGGGAGGGTTTTAAACAAGTAGCTATACAACACCTTTTAGCTCATAAAATAGTAATAGATAAAAGAAACAAAAACATGAAATCCAGAGAAATTTCGGAACAAACCGTTAATATCATATTAGCATAATTCACCACACAGCAACTTAGAAATACACTATAATGGAACCAAAGAACACATACAAGTTCAGATATTAAATAATAACTTGGATATTACGAATGTATATACTGTCTATATAACTGTGGAACTAACAATGAAAGCATCTATGTACATAGTGTAAATAGATACGTTGTACGACCTATATCCTGTGGTATTTGACATCAATGTATAACATATATATATATATATATATATATATATATATATATATATATATATATATATATATATACGGTCATGTTGTAAGATAGAATTTGTGACATTTATTAATGTAAAAATAAAAATAAAAATTATTGAAAAAAAAAAAACATCTTTTCATACAACTTTCTTGTCAAACTAGGAAAGGAATTCAGGTCTATTGTCTGTCATGGCCTTTCAGATGCAAATCTTCACTGCAATGGATATTGTGCCCCACAGACTTTGCTGTTTTGGAAGACATTTTTTCTATTTCTCTTTGTTTAATACGCATTGCATGTGAGTTTTTTTACTTGTTTCTTTTTACTTATTGAATGAGATATGTTTTCATCTATCTTTTTTTCAGCATGTAGTTATCTTTCGCTTTGTTTATATATTTCTCATCCCAGTTGCTTGATATTATAGATGTCTGTCCTTAATGCTTGGAACCTTGGAGATTTTACAATAGCCTTCTGAGTTAGCTAGAATTTAATTAAATAATGGAAATAACAGTAAAAACAGCATTTCTGGCTAGGCTGCAAGTCTCATGGACACAAGTGAACATTAGTAACAAGCATAAGAAACACACAGGATAGCATCACAGAAGCCAGCCACTGGAACATTATATCATTTTCACCGATGAACTCCATACAGACCACCAAAATCAAGTACAGATGACCTAGAGGAATTCATCCAATTCTTGCATGAAACACAGGAAGGAAGAATATTAGCTGGGGAGTTAAATTTACCAGAAACAGGCTGGAATAATATTGATTCAACAACAATAGTAAGGAAATTATTCACAGTGTATATTCAGGAACAACAATTGCTTCAAATTCTAAAAAAATCTACCAGGGGATGGAGCATACTAGGAATTGTTTGTGTTCCTAAAGAAATTACTGTTACGTCAAGTCAAGTTTTACCACTGTTGATGTGCAGTGATCATGGGGTTATAAAGGTTAATTTGTGGCTAGATAATTCCGCCAAACTGAAATCTAAATCAATGCACAGAAGGTTAATTCCAGATTATATGGAAGCAAAACAGTCACTATGTAAAACTAACTGAAGAGAAGTGCTCAGTCGAAAAACAACAGATGGAATGTGGAAAGTCTTGAAAGAGAAATTGAGTGGAAAAAATCAAAAAAATGTTTAACATCAGGATCAAGGCATATAAAATCAGGGAGATATATTTCCATAGGAACAAGATATCTGATTAAGGTAAAAGATGAAAAATATAAGAAACGGAAGAGAGGTTGAACTAAAGCTTTGAAAACTGAAATAAACAAGCTGGGCAAGCAGATTAAGCATAGTGTGAGACAAGATCAAGAAAAATTTGAAGAAAATTTATATAAAGATATTGAGCATAGTAGGAAACCTTTTTATAGATACATATGATGTGGAAGGAGTAAAGACACACAAATTGATAAAATGTGTGCAGATTCTAAAATTTAATCTTAGACATAACAGATTATAGATATATTTACAAAATTTTATGCAAAACCGTTTGGCTTCACAAAATGTGCGATAAGTTGTCCTAGCGACATTCAGATAACCCCAGATACTGGAATCAGATAAGATTTTATTGAAAAAGAACTGTGCAAACTGGATCCAAACAAAGCACAGGGAGGAGATGAAATTAATAACTATGACCTGAGAGCACTTCAGCAAGAACTTACGGTAACATTATATCTATTATTCACTAGTTCATATAAATATGGGGAGATTCCTCAAGATTGGAGACATGCACCTATTAAACCTGTTTTTAAGGGAAAGGGGAGTAGGACAAACCCAGAGTCATATAAACCCTTAAGTCTGCTTTCATGTTGTGGAAAAATAATGGAGAAGGTAATATTGGATAAGTTATTGTCAGAACTGGATAGGTTGGGACTTGAAACTATATATCAGCATGTATATGTTGAAAATAGATCTATTACCATCTGTAACATGATGTTCTATAACAATATATCAGCTATAAATGAAAAATTGTCTTGTGATGTAACATATAGATTTAATTTCAGCATTTGACAGGGTCATACAGAAAACACTGATCAATAAATTAGTACAGCTAGGTATTGATGTACTCTTGTTAAGAAGGATAGCTGCATGGCAAGTATCATACAAGAACTGGACAGGTGAAATCCTTGGTTGCAGTCAGGGTATCCCACAGGGCTGTCAGGAATATCTGAACTTGTACAGTGTCTCTTACAGATATCTAAGAGGAGATCTTATTCAGGTATATAGGGCATTTAGGGACAACTACCTCTGGGAATGTTTGGGGTTATCAAAAAGTACTAGAGAATCATCAGATAACTGATGTAGAAGATTCTATAGGAATGAGAAGTGTACTAATTGGTTCTCTGACAGAGTAGCAAGCTGTGGCATGGAACAGACTATCAAATTGCATTAAAGTAAGTACTAGTTTAGATATTTTTAAGAACAGCCTGGAACTTATTATGAAAACAAGTGTTTTGGTGTATTGGCAAGTTAGAAAGGCATTAATGCCCATGCTTGAAAAATTTGTATGTCTCTCTCTCTCTCTCTCTCTATATATATATATATATATATATATATATATATATAAAATAGATAGATATGAAAATGTAATCTCTCTCTTTTTATATCTATGGGTGTGTGTGTGTGTGTGTGTGTGTGTGTGTGTGTGTGTGTGTGTGTGTGTGTGTGTGTGTGTGTGTGTGTGTGTGTGTGTGTGTGTGTGTGTATATATATATATATATATATATATATATATATATACACACATATATATAGGTCTACTTCAGAATGTCAACTGTTCAGAATGCCGACTTTCATATGGCCGACACCATATGATCAACATTCTGAAAGACTGGCATTCTGAAATAGCACCATTTACCTACCTGTAAACACAGTAAAACTGTGTTATGCAGGGAGGCAAGCCCCCCTGCACCCCACACACCCTCTGCTACTTAAATATTCTCGCTCAGAGACCGCACTACAGTGCAAGAAAGGGGAATCTCCCAGTCCTGCTATCATTTGTCGGCTTTTCAAACGTTCGCTCATATGGTGTCAGCCATATGAATGAAGATGTAAGGAACACCACTGGTGGACTGTAATTTATTTTCATTTGATCTGTTTCACCTTTTGCGTGCTAAAGTCGATTCATTGTGAAAGAGGTCATGGGGCTATAATCAATATTGCAATTAGACTAAAGGCAACATAATGCTGTTTGCAATATCTGACAAGCAGTATTACACTGCAAGAACCATATATACATACTCTGTAGGCATTTCCTTAACTTTATGCAGATGTAGTGTGCACACTACAGACCCCAAAAAAGTGGTCCAGGTCCCCTTCAATAAACACATCACACAGAATGACGTTTGATGACCTTTATTAAACTTCCATAAACATAACTTTGTTAACCAATATTTATTAATAACAACTGAGACATACTATAGTTGATATTAAACACAGTATAAAATCCATGTAATGTTAACCAGGACAGCGTGACCTCGCCCATCTTGACCCAGTAAGCAGTGTCCATACCTCCACTCGCTTACTTTACTCATGAAGCAGCATCCCATCACTCACTTCATTTACCATTTATTGAATCACACATCCAACCAAATAAGCAACATCCTTACCTGTGCTCCCTTATTTTACGTACTGAGCAATGTCAAACTGCTCATTTTCCTTTCCCAACTCATTGAAATGAACCTGTCCCTCTTCTCTACCCAGCAGCCTGACCAGGCTGTTCCACCTCTCTCCTACCAAACTTCCAACAACCTACCTGCCCATTAAAAGACATTAAGCCAAACATCATTGGGTGTCCTCCATCCTCTCTAACCAGACTGGATCCATGTCATCACCTCCCAAAGCTCTATCACATAAACAACCAAAGGAGACAATCTTCTAACAGCTGAAGTTAAACCACTGATCCAAATAACGTCCATGTTATGAAAACAGATGAAAATACAAGGCAAAGATCTGGACATTCTGTGCATACTTCTCCTTCCTGTGAAATTTGTACGAGAGGTACAGTGCAAGTCAAAACAACTCATATAGCTAGCATTATTTAACAGACAGTAGTCCTCATCAAATTGAAATGTAACAATGTAACAGGACAGCAAACCTGGCCAGTTAAGTAGTATGTCACTCATTGTCTTTTACTGCAAATGTGCACTCAACCACCTAGAGCAATAAATATGCATAAGCCATAAATAAAAGGGGGACAGAGTTCCAAAAACAGGGACAACTTTTAGACATTGCTCCTACCATCCCAGAAGCTGACAAAGCAAAACATTTTTCATTCACATGAATTTTCAAGAGGTATGAAGACTGAGACTCAAATGTCTGTCATAATTTTCTAATTTCAGTCCTCAGTGACCTGCCACCAACTGCTAGACAGCACAATTGTATGAAAAACAAACCAAAATACGAGACAAATTTCTGGACCCTATGCAAAATCTGTACAGCTGAGAGGCATGCCAAAGCCTGAAATGGGAAACACAGGCCTAAGATAAAGACAGATTGTAAATGTTGCTTTTGTAAACTAAAAATTGATAGAATAACATGATTTGTCCAGCCTGCATTTTCTGAGGATATGCTGTCTGAAACTGCCCTTATTTAGTGACTTCAGTCCTCAGATCATCCAACCTGTTTGCTGAAAAAAAAACAGATTTTAAGAGGAACAGACCAAAAGTATGAGGGGGAAATCTGAAGAGTGAAAAAGTAGTATTACTGTACCACACATGCATGGAAGGCAATGTGGATAGTACCACACATGCATGGAAGGCAACATGGACACTGCAGAGCTTGCAGCCCATTAAAAGCTATTCCCAACTTAACTGGAACCATATGAACACCGAGAGACCACAGGGTCCCCCCACCCCCAACATTGACCACCCCACTGGACATCAAAAGAGGAAACCAATCATACACATACCCTGTAGGAAGAGGGATCTGTAGCTTCCAACACTCCACTCATGCCTCTACAGAAAACCTCACTTGTCCTCCATTCCCCATTCCTTTTCTCCATCTTCCTCCCCCTTTTTTTTTAAATACAGGAAAGGAAGTAACCAAACCTCCAGACTACCCCACATATTATGGGAAGGGGTAACAACCGAACCTTCCTGCCATCCTTCATGTTACGATAAGGGGCTCCAACCAATCTCATACCTCTCCAGTACCAAAAGCACCAAATCCAGAATAAGTGTACAATGTGGACCAAAACAGACCCCATTTCCAACCACCACTCTCACCAACCCACTTGCCTCTGAACACCCCCCAGCAGCCACATGAGAGCACAGCACAGTTAAGAAACATCCTATGATTCAGCACCAAGACACCAAAGCAATCTCATCAAAACCTACCAGGTCCCAGACTGACAAGTGTGCTGCCATTGCAAAAACATGGAATAATCTCCTCCAGTATCAGAATGGAATGCACCCAGCACACCCTCTCCCTGTTACTCCCAACATTTTTTGTGTGTGATCATCACTGCAACTGTTTGTGACCATGTGGCTGTCACTGTACACATCTCTCCCCCTGCATCACTGCATGGAGCCTCCCTCACCAGGCCTCTGCCGAACATGGGCAGTGTCACCCAGTCGACACCTCCTGGCAACCAAATGCAAAACAAACAAATTATTAAATAAACAAATAGGCTGTCAGACATCTCCTGGCAAACAATAAACAATTAAATAAGGAAATAAATAAACTGTTGAAAGTCTTTCCACTAACAAAGCCCAAGGCTGTCACATGTTGCTAAATGAGTTTTACCAGCATTTTATAGCAAGTAGTTTGTCCTGCTTGTTGGCTAAACCAGACAGATAACCAAGGCAGAGTGATAGTTGCCATGTAGACATTAATGACTATTGGTTTTAAGGTATATGCCACTCCCCAAAACAAATGCATTCCCCTCTTTCCACCAGTAAAACATACTCACCAAAAGGTTTCATCCCTGGGTGGAATACCTCTGCAAAAAACATCTCCCCCAGCTCCGATACTTAACAGAATACCTACCAAACATGCATGCCTAACCAATGGTTAGACAGTACTGTGCATGTGCAGTGCACAACTAATACTAACAGATGCTTTTCAGCCCGGGAACTGCTGCTGGTGATTGCTTATCCTGAAACACACCCTTCCCCTCCAAGCCAAGGAAAGAAAACATGCTGATGTTGTGTGACTACAGGGGAAGCATCCTAAATACCTACCCCAAACCATCAGTTGGGAAAATTAGTTTAAGAACAGTGGGGAAGCTTTCCGCAAACAATAGTCTGCATCATAAATAAATAAATAATTAAATAAATAAATAAGCTGTCAGACATCTCCTGATAAATGAATGTAAAATAAATAAATAAATACATAAATAAACTGTTAGAAATCTTTCCACTACCGAAGCCCCCATCCCCGATGCAGCCATACGGAAGGACAAGGAAGTAAGGCCTCATGCCAACTCATGAAACCACCATCAACTAAAACTGACCACCAAAGATTATACTAGCAGCTAATAACAGCCCCCAAAACTGACCCTGCCAGAATTTCACTATATAGAATCCGCTATCCAATTAAATGACTATAAGATCAAGAAACCCCCTGCAAAACCTTCTGCCCAGCTACCTATTGGCAACTAATTATCAACTAGCACCCGAGCCTATCTATATCGGTATTATGCTTACAGGGAGAGAAAAAAAATTCAAACTCCCAAACCAAACACAAACCTGTACAAGCTTCTCCAACTTCCAAAGCAATGTTAACCACATGGCCTACTTCTCGAGTACCGGAGTACCTACTGGTCGTCATGGATGTACACTTGCAGTATAGCAAGTTCACGCCAAAATGTGATTCCTTAGCTAGATACACTTGCACAGACCCTTAAACCCCTCCCTACCCTTACCTCATTTTCTCCCAATCGTCCTTCACCCCCATTTAACCCTTTCATCCCCCCACCCTCTTAATTCCCACTTCTATATTTATCTAATCCCCACCTGAAGATGTCCCTGGACAACTTGATTTGTTACCAAACCTCATTTAATCACAGGAGTAAACTATTGTCCTGAATCTATATAAACCTTGGGATAAAATATACAGAGATCAGTATATATTTTTCTGGTTTTATAATTTGTACTGTGATTCCTCACATCTCTGTTGAAACTGCCCCCCCCCCTCATTTTCTGCCTTGTCTTCAGCTGATATAACCGGTTTTTATAGCTTGTGTGTTGCTTAACTCCAGGTTCCCTTAATTTGACCTATTAAAACAGTCTGCATTTAAATTGGAACCTGTGCACTGAGAGAGAGCCTTACAAGACTCTGCAAATATATAGAGCTGAGTATATTTTTCTGCATTATTCTGTATTATAGAGCTAAATTGTTGCTTAGATATCTGTTGTTTTACTGTTCTGCAAATATACAGAGATCAGTATATATTTTTCTGGTTTTATAATTTGTACTGTGATTCCTCACATCTCTGTTGAAACTGTTTTCCCCACCCCCTCCTCCCTGTTCTTGGTTGTAGTTTAAATTTGGTGGCTTTTGCAGTGCTCGCCCCACTGTAGATTTGATCTAGGACACTCCCCCAGTCCCATCTTTTTACCGCATTCTACCTAATAAACCCTTTCTGCACTTGCTTTTAGTCCTTTTTAATTTAATTACATTTTTTCAAACTGTGTGTGGACTAATATTGCTACATACTCAAGTGTGCCAGCTTGCACTGCATATTAATTGTTTTTACTACTGTTTTTGCTACTTTTCTGAAAAAAAAATTGTAAGCCTGTTTCCTACCTTTCCTGTAATTAGCCTGTTTCCTACCGTTCCTGTAATTAGTGTTCCAGATACAGATTTGCTGTATCCAGGACTGTTTGTAAGCTTCTGAGCCCCCCAAGCCTTTCTGTGTTGGAGGGAAGCCTTCTAGCTTATCAGTGGGAGTGGTAAGCATTAGGTAACCTGTCTACCACATAAGGAGTGGTTCTGGCCCAGAATTTGTAGTTATTGGCCGTTTGGGCGGTCTTCCATCTCTCTCAACTTTCTGATTTGAAGGCCTGCATTTGCACTTATTTCTGTCCTGTAACTCCTGGGCCCATCTCATTTGCTCACTCAAAAAAAAAAAAATGTATCTGCTTTTACTGTATTTGTGTTTCTTCCTACTTTATTTTGCTTTTGCGTCATCTTAATAGTACTCAATTGTATTTATTACTGCTTGGTGTAACTCATTCTAAGCCTCTTAGTTTAAGCACTTGGGCTTCAAACCAGTTGTTTTACATTAAGAAGGTTTGTGGTCTGCACTGTAGTGGCAGAACAGGTAGCTTACATCCTTCTAAGTTGGGAACTGCTGATTGAGGGCTCAGTGTCTGTTATTCTAAAAGTGTATTAATTCTGGTTTAAGCACTTGGGCTTCAGACCAGTTGTTTTACATTAGGAAGGTTTGTGGCCTGCACTGTGGTGACAGGACAGGTAGCTTACATCCTTCTAAGTTGGGAACTGCTGATTGAGGGCTCAGTGTCTGTTATTCTAAAAGTGTATTAATTCTGGTTTAAGCACTTGGGCTTCAGGCCAGTTATTTTACATTAAGAGGGTTCATGGTCTGCACTCTTGTGGGAGGAGAGGCTGGACTCTGCCCTTCTGAGCTGGGAATTTCTGGTTAAAGGCTTATAGTGCCTGCATATTTGAACTGCTTCTTACTGAAATTGGTACACCTTGTTTGCTGTAGCATAGACTAGCTTCAGGCCTGCTGAATCTAACTTTGTATAACTTGAGCACTAATCCAGGCATTCTTTAAAATATTCAATTGTATTTATTACTGCTTGGTAGTAACTTGATTAAAGTGTAGCTATCATTCTAAGTCTTTTGGATTAAGCACTTGGGCTTCAGACCAGTTGTTTTACATTAGGAAGGTTTGTGGCCTGCACTGTGGTGGCAGGACAGGTAGCTTACATCCTTCTAAGTTGGGAACTGCTGAATGAGGGCTCAGTGTCTATTATTCTAAAAGTGTATTAGTTCTGGTTTAAGCACTTGGGCTTCAGGCCAGTTATTTTACATTAAGAAGGTTCGTGGTCTGCACTCTTGTGGGAGGAGAGGCTGGACTCTGCCCTTCTGAGCTGGGAATTTCTGGTTATTTACTGCACTGTTCTAACTTGTTGATACTTGTGAACCTCTGCTTTCCTTAAAAAAAACAAAAAAAACAAAAAAAATCTTACTTTTTTCCCACTTTTCTGAGATTTAAAAAAGTTCAGTTACAGATTTGCTGTTCTGAACTGTTTGTAAGTTTCTTGGAGACCATTGTTATCTTGGGCTAAAGGGAAGTCTCTGTGTTCATCAGTGGCAGTGATAAACATTGAGCAGCCTGCCTGCCCCTGTGGGAGTGGATACTGCCTTGAAACTGTAGTTTTATTGGCCATTTTGGGTCAATTCCAAACTCCTTGATCTCCCTCTCTTAAAACCCGATTGCCTCATGGTTTTGGCGTCTTTTCGGACTTGTTGGCTGTTGGTGAAGCACCCACCAAGATGAGAAAATGCTGAGCCAGTTTTGAGATTTTAAGTATTTTGCTTCAGATTATTTGTTGAGTTTTTCTGCATTGCCGCCTACTTTTGAGCATTTTCTGGTTTGTTAAACTTGATTTCTGTGTTGGTAACTGTATTTAGAACACAACCTAGAGCTGATTACTGAATTTCCTGTGTGCACTTATTTTTAAAATCGTTTTTTTCTTAAAACTTGCATTTTATCTGTCTCTGGCCTAGCACTCAAGTGTGGGGTCATTTACTGCACTGTTCTAACTTGTTGATACTTGTGAACCTCTGCTTTCCTTAAAAAAAAAAAAACAAAAAAATCTTGCTTTTTTCCCACTTTTCTGAGATTTAAAAATGTTCAGTTACAAATTTGCTGTTCTGAACTGTTTGTAAGTTTCTTGGAGGCCATTGTTTGCTTGGGCTAAAGGGAAGTCTCTGTGTTCATCAGTGGCAGTGATAAACATTGAGCAGCCTGCCTGCCCCTGTGGGAGTGGTTATTGCCTTGAAACTGTAGTTTTATTGGCCATTTTGGGTCAGTTCCAAACTCCTTGATCTCCCTCTCTTAAAACCCTCTTTTGCACGGTTTTGCGTGTTTTTGCACATAGTTCAACATCGGCCAGCGCCGCCTAATTGGGTTTAAACTATTCCTGGCTCCATAAAGTCTGCTCTTCACTTTTTCCCTTAAAACTGCTCTATCTCTCAAATTAAACACCATATTCTCATTCTAAGGCCCCTCACTGGTCCAAATAAGTAATCTTACAAGTTAGCACTAATAAAGCATAAGCACTACTTACTCTTATACTCTCTACAATTACCTTGTCCCCTATTGGTCCATTTTAATTCAGTTCCCTATATTACTCTAGCATGTCCAAAGGTCAGTCAATGGTTTCCTCTCCAGTCCAGCTGGTGAATCTGGGAATTTTGAGGCAATGTTACAACTGTCTCATGTACACGGACAACCCTCTCCTCCTCCAAACAGGTTCAAATATATGTGAGAGATGCAACCATATAGCCAAACTGGAGGCTGAGCTCTCTCATCTCAAAACTGGTGTAACCAGTCAGGAGGAGAAGGTAACCTCACACAACACAATTCCAGTATCACATAGTCCCACCACAACAGCGAACCAAACACATAAAAACACAAAAACATACTTGGAGGCTCTAAATAAAAATCTACCTAAACAACAGAGATCTCCAAAGCAGACATCCAAGCAAACGCTACCCCAAAACAAAACACGTACAACACGTAGCACGCAAAGTCAGTGTGCCAAGCAGTCACAGCCCTTAAGGCTGAATAAACACACCTGATACTCTTGTAATAGGTGACTCTATTGTCAGACACACTGACGTCCCGCTCACCAGGCTGAATAAAGAGAAGGTCACAGTGAGCTGCCTGTCAGGCACTAGGATCCGCCACATAACGCAAGCACTCAGGTCACTCCAAAGCAAATACAAATATGACTCAGTCATTGTACATGCTGGCATGAATGACCTGAGACGTACCTCCCTCGACTGCATGAAAAGAGACATAGAGGAGCTCTCTGATCATGTAGCCCAGGCCGGTATGACCCTGACCTTGAGCATCATCTTACCCTCACCTAGAATGAAGCCACAGTATAAAGACAAAATGATTGATTTTAACAATTGGCTAAAATTTTGGTGTCATTCAAAGGGGATCCAGTGTCTATCAGCCTGGGATGACATGCTCGACAAGCCACGTTGCTTCACTAGGGACGGCTTGCACCTGTCCCCCCTGGGCTTTCGGATATTGGCAAAGGCTCTTGCCACGCCCATAGTGCCTTTTTTAGGCAAGGCTCAAAAGTCAAACCCACCTCCATAGACAGCACAAGGGACAAGAAACTAAGGGTAATGCTGCTAAACGCCAGAAGTCTTAACCTCAAGATGCACGCACTCGAAGCTCTCCTCAGTATGGAGAACATCGATATCTGTGCAGTGACAGAAACCTGGTTCAAGGCTCCAGAGAGCACCCCAGCACTACCAGGTTATACCTCATATTATGCTTTTCAGCCCCAAAACCCAGACCGAACCACAAAAGGAGGGGGGGTTTCCATATTTATCAAGGATATCCACACCTCCAGGTTAGTGGTATTGCACGAAGTATCGGAGACCATCCATGTGCAACTGACAGTTGGCAAGACTGCTTTTCAGTTTATAGCATCCTACAGACCACCCTCTCAAAGTCAGGAATCCCACTCGGCTTTCCTGAAAACATTGGAGAACATGAAGATCTCTCCGAACACCATTATATTGGGTGACTTCAACTACCCAAACATAGACTGGGAGCATTACTCAAGCCCCAGCACCTTAGCCCAAAGGTTCCTGGAATTTATAAACTCAAATGCTATGGAACAACTAGTCACCACTCCCACAAGAGGGGAAAACATACTAGACCTGATCATTACCAACATGGGGACTCTATGCTCCATACCAGAAGTATATCCCTCATTGGTAAGATAAGACCATAAATTAATTTCACTTGATATCCACATCCCGACCCCACCCCCAGCCCAGAAAACCACAGTGAAAAACTTCTCAAAAGCGAACTTCACACTTCTCAAAACCGAAGTGGAATCCTTCAAGACCCCAGGGCCAGTGGAAACTATGGCCCAAACTGCAGAATCCTATATAAACGCATTCTACGGACATCTCCAGGAATGCATGGATCATGCTATCCCAAACAAAATCAAGACCCAATCATCCAAAGGCAGGCGTCCAGTCTGGTGGACCCCAGCCATAAATAAACTGTACAACAGAAGGAGGAAGCTACTACATGATAGAGCAAAATCCCTAAAAGGGAAGGCATCTCTGATCAGTACTAGCAAAAAATTACGATCCCTCATAAAATCCTCCAAGGCCAGCTTCGAGAGAAAAATTGCACAGGACACTAAAGACAATCATAAGGCTTTTTTCAGTTATGTTAGGAACCTGGGATGCAACTCCCAGACTTGTTCTGAGTTGATTCTAAATGACAAAAAATACACTGAACCCACAGACATCGCCAATATCCTGGCTGACAGGTTCAGTGCAAACTTCTCCACTCCCTCCCCCCCAAAAGAGCAAGTATCTATCCCAGCAGAGTGCAGCCTCCCAAACATCTCTGATGCTCAGGTGAAGGCCACCCTCTCCAAAGCAAAAAACACTGCTTCCATGGGACCAGATGGCATCCCGGGTTGTGTCCTACATGAACTCCAAGAAGAACTAATCCTTCAAGTAAAACTGCTGTACAATCTCAGCCTCACTACAGGATATGTGCCCAAAGAATGGCGTACAGCAACAGTGGACCCACTCCACAAAGGTGGCGCCTCTACAGACCCTGGAAACTATCACCTCATAAGCCTGACTAGCCTAGTCTGCAAGGCTATGGAGAGGATCATCATGGAACTCATAAACAAAGACATTGGGGACCTACAGACACTAGATCCTACCCAATTTGGCTTCATCAAGGGCAGATCCTGCCTTTTGAACCTGGTCGACTTCTTTGAAACAGTCACCAAGACCATAGATGAAGGGAAGGTAGTCCACACAGCCTATCTGGACCTCACAAAGGCATTTGACACAATACCCCACTCGGGCATCATAGATAAGCTATCCAGCCTAAATATAAACCCCTATGTCACAAGATGGGTTGCAAACTGGCTCAAAGACAGAACCCACAGGGTCAGAGTTGCTGGAGCCATGTCAGACTCGAATCTGGTCACAAGTGGCGTCCTACAAGGTTCTGTCCTGGGACCTCTCTTGTTCGGTATTTACTTTTCTGAGGTCCAGGCCAACGTGGGAGGACTATGGCTCACCAAGTTCGCCGATGACTGCAAACTGGGCTCCATAATCGACTCTCCAGCTGACACAAACATCCTTCAAAAAGGTCTCGCAGAGACGGATAACTGGTGCCAGAGCCATGGTCTAAAGCTAAATGCCAAAAAGTGTATAGTCATACCCTTTGGCAAAAACAATGTGCCCACAAATTACCACATAGGTGGTAACCCATTAAGTACAGAGAAAGTAATTAGGGATCTGGGTACCCAAGTTGATAGCAATCTCTCCTTTGACAACCACATTGCCAAAGTGGTTAGAAAGACCTTCTACATAGCCCACCTCATCATGAAAGGATTCACATCTAGATCAAGAGAGGTAATCTTGCCCCTTTATTCATCCCTCATCCGGTCCATCATAGAATACAATGCCCCCTTTGGGATGTACCTTACCCGACACCTGCAGCAATTAGAAAGACCCCAAAAGTACCTCACCAGGAGGATCAAGGGACTCAAACAGATGCCATATGCTGCTCGGTTAAAAAAATCCAGCTCTACTTGGTTGCATAACGCCTACTTCGAGGCGATCTATGCCTGACATATAAAGCTATGTCCAACCCAGAATTAATGGACATGCTCCACCTCAGTAAATCTAAATCCCTTAGAGCCATGTGCTCGAGGGACTTGAACCTCAGCACAGAAATAAATAGAACATGCTGGAGGGACAGATTCATAACCCAGAGGCTCCCTTCGCTCTGGAATAGAATTCCAATTCATGTTAGGCAGAGCACCTCACTGACTCTCTTCAAGAAGAATCTTGATGAGTGGATGGGGGATCGTAGGTTTGTCCCGGGGATTACTTCCATGTCACTATTAGACAGAGGCACAGTAAACTAAACTTTAAAAAGTGCACAGTATACTCAAATCGAGGGGTGGCGTAAGCCAAACACAATCGGGCTAGGCTTATAAATGCCCCAGATAGCCTAGTATGAACCTATGAACCTATAACCTGTGGGATATTTGATTATTTAGTTTTCATTTATTTCTGAGCTGTAGGAGTGAAATGATCCTACACAACCTTGGTCAGCCACAGTCTTGGAAGGAGATAACCAAAGTAATATGTACGTAAGACTCCACTAAAGAAGGAATGTAAAATAAATTATATTATTTTAGATAATGTAGGCAAACATTAGCTAAAAAATCTATGCAGATGAAAGAAATCAGTGTATTTAATAACCAAGATACATATGAGTTAATGTTGAAGGCAACTGGGAGCATAAATATGAATTTAAAGATACTCAGGAAAGTTAAAGGGAATACCAAATTAAGTGGAAAAATATTTACAAGCAGATAAGGATGTAATAATTTTATTGAGGTCTGAAATTAATGCTATGCTGAGAGGAATGAGTGTTCTCGTTGATGGGCTCATGTCCAAGCAAATAGAAAGATCTACTAGTAAGATTTAACTAGAAGAGATTAATACTAAGGATATTTTAAAAGAGTGGTGAAGAATGCAGCTGTTTCACAGGTCTGAGAAACTCTAAAATGTGTCAGAGTTTGGCTGTAGTCAGGGTTGCCAGATTTCCAGCCCCCCAGGTAGGGACAGAAAAAAAAAAAGAAGGTCTCTCACGGCAAGTGAAGACCAAAAAAAAGGTCTTTAATGCGGAACACAGTTCCACATTAAAGAACACTAGCTCTGCACTAAACACGGAGCTTCTCGTGTTTAATGCATTGCAAGTGAAGACCAAAAAAAAAAAAAAAAAGGTCTTTAATGCAGAACACAGTTCCACATTAAAGAACAGTAGCTCAGTAGCTCTGCACTAAACATGGAGCTTCTCGTGTTTAATGCATTGCAGTTCCACATTCAACACAAGTAGCTCTGTGTTTAGCGATTTTTGATTGGCCCGTATACCGGCATATGGGCCAATCAAAAATCACTAAACATGGAGCTTCTCGTGTTTAATGCGGAACACAAGAAGCTCCGTGTTTAGCAATTTTTGATTGGCCCCGTATGCCAGGTATACGGGACAATCAAAAAAAAAAAAAAAAAAAAACAAAGAAAGCGGAGGCTGGCCGGGATTTAAACTGGCAGGGCAGGACTCGGGATCAGGCTGCTGATCTCGGTACAGTCCCCCCCAAATAGGGATGTCTGGCAACCCTGGCTGTAGTTAAAGTAAACAAGTGTGAAAATTAATGAAGATTTAACAAGCAACCTTACTAGGAAAGAGTATCCAGTTTATTCTGGGCAATGAAAAATATTAATTTACTCTGGCTAGTCACAGAAGCATGAACATACAGACTACATTTGTTAAAACTTTAGTTTCATCATACCGAGAGCAGGCAAGTTACAAGTTTAAGAGCACTGCATGCAACTGTAAACCTAGAAGCCATTATAAATCATGCACCCTGTACTGTAGTTTCATCTACTTATTCACACAGATCTCAGTCTTATGTCTTGTTATTAATATTTAAGGCCTTTAGCTATGTCTGTAACGTATAATACAAAAAGGTAATTCTGTACTGTAGTCGATCTACTTAGTTGCTGTTCATCTTCAACATATCTTATTTATTTTCTGTTTTGGTTTAATAATTAAGATTACCTGCTCGTTTCTATAACATGTATGTCTTGTTCTCTAATTATTAACTGATAATTGTTAGCAATGTTTTTTTTTTTGATTAGATGTGTGCTCATTTCTCTTTCTATAATCTTTTGTAATCTTAACGTATGCGATTTGTGTGGTGCTTTCCTCACTGGACATCCACTGAAAAGGGGATTCATGCCCAGTTAGACTATATTGGTAAACAAATGATAATAAATAAACAAGTAAAAAGTATAGACAAACCTCTCACATGCTATAAATACCTTACCCTGTGTAGGACGTTAAAAACTGCATTACAGACTACCTTTATCTGGACTGGCAGCTGCAGTGTGCTTTTACTTCAGAGTATGACCCAATGTGTTCCTCCCTTTTTCTTTTGCATTCAGCATTGCAGGCAGTGTTGTGATCTAGGCCTCTTGCTAAATGCATCCTGAAGCTATTCTGAAAGCAAGGCAGACAGCACACTGGTTCTTAAAAGCCAAGATGAACTCCACTTCCACAAAAAAGCTGCCACTAGGCAAACAGTGTTCCAGTATAATTGTGTTGCTAAAACAACTGTTTTATAAAATGCAATATCATGTCCTTGATTTTAAAAGGTGGATCATATGACAAGAAGTATGTGAAAATATTGCAGATGTACCAATCTCTCAGCACTTCATTCAATATTCAGAATTCCATATCCCAGTCTTGACCTAACTGAAACCATACACCATGTGAGCAAAAATCAGCATACGTCTGCACAGCAACAAACATGAATTAAACACATATATGTGTCTGCTGTTTTCTGAAAGTACTAAAAATAATTTGCTACCTTGCAGTTTTGCATCATGTTGAGGTATTCTGAATTATTTCATGGAAATACACATTTGTTTCTCGTGCCATTTTTCATTAAATGATGTATGCAGTTACATTTTTCTGTATTCTGACACTATTGATCTATGCTTAATGGGAAGAATGTTTTCATAAAGCACTTGTCCTGGTCCCCTTCAATAAACACATCACACCAAATGACATTTGACGACCTTTATTAAAACTTCCATAACATAGCTTTCTTCAACAACTTTATTATTACAACTCACCATAATATAGTTGATTCTAAACACAGCATAACATCCTTGTAATGTTAATCAGGGCAGCGTTCCTACTCTCCCTGCCCAGTAAGCAGGGTCCATACCTCTGCTCTCTTGCCTTACTTATGAAGTGCCATCTTTTTAATGCTAATCAGGGCAGCGTACCTACTCACCCTGCCCAGTAAGCAGGGTCTATACTTCTGCTCGCTAATTTACTTATGAAGCAGCATCCCATATCACTTCATACACCATTCATTGCATTACCTTCCACCAAACAAGCACCATCCTTAACTCAGCTTACTCATCTGTTCAGCAAGCTTCCTCCAGCTGCTCATTTTCTTTTCCCCAGATCCTTGAAATGAACATCCAGACACCAGAGAGGGAACAGAAGAGGGCAAGCCTGTCCCTCTTCTCTGCCAACCAGCCTCCCTTTTACCCAAAATTGTTCAACCATCTACCTCCCATAATGGGAAGGGTTAAGCCAAACATCATTCGGTGTACTCCTCATCTGTAAAGCCCTTAGAATCCTACATACATATCCCTGAAACATGCCCTAATGAAACTAAATAAAGTAGGATTATCAATTACTCCACTGTACCACCAGAACATCCACTCCATGAGAATACATTCCTTTTAGACCACTTCCTTCCAGCCACTAATCATGGCTCAACCTGAACAAATAACCTGAAGCCACCCTGTCAACTGTAGCATATCACCTTAACCCACCAAACTACCCAGTTCTGGGTGTGCAGTAACTCGATTACCGTACGGAATAGTCTAACTCCAAAACTTTAATGCCCTAACCTTACATGGTAAAAGAAACAGCACCCCTTGACCTAGTTCCTGAAAACTCGCCTCTGCTCAGCAATGAAGTACTCTAGGTGCCCAGCCATAAACACCCCCAATTCACTCATTACCAAACCATTCTTAACCTCTGTTTGTCTCTGGCCTTTCCCCTCAAAAACTCTCTTCCCTTAATATTACCTATACCACCAGTAGGTACTTAAGACCTGTCCTACAGCTGCCATATCCTGCAACCAAGATTCCATTAAACCTTCTAACTCCCCTGTAACAACGTACCCAATTTCTAAAATTACTCCAACACAGCCACCTACCTACCATGCTTCCTAAAACCCTACCTACAAAATTCACCTAAGCCCCAAGTGAAATGATCCTTGTGCTATTCTGTAATCTTAACCTGATATGTAACATTAACACTACTTACTCAAGGGACAAATTTGTCATCCCAAAGATACCACCCATTGGGAACAAACTCCAGCATCCCGTCAAACACCTCATTGGCCCTTCCTAAAGCAAGGGTTGAACTTCACTAGCTTGCAAGAGACATAGGGCTTTAGCCTAATAAGTTCCTGTGCTCCTATGAATGTTGTGACTCTACTCATCCCATGGGATCCCCACACTTCCCATAAACCATCCCAAACAGTTTTTCCCTGGCCCCCCTACCTACCTCTTCCTTTCTTGTCCCCTATACCAATGCAATAATCAGCTCCCACTAATTGAACACAGCTCTAACATGCCTTAATAAGGAAATGACTCAGGCCCTCATTGTGCCCCATTCCAGTGGCAAGAACATCCATCCTATCAAAAGACATCACCTTTCAGATCCCCTTTTCAAGCCAGTGCATGATGCCTTCTGCACTTCAGCAATCTGCAAAAAAAAGACAATAAATTCTATGTGCACACATACCAATACTTACTTAACTGGAGGCACTGACAAGGACCCCTGCCACTCCATCAAGTGTTTGCCAAACTCTGAACCAAGGTATGGAAGCAGCCCCCCCCCTTTTTTTTACATACTATGACTCATATTCCCTTGGACAAGAGTGATAAGTGTTACCCGTAGAAAAGGAGCCGGATCTGTCTAGCTTGTAATCATCCCTGAGCCAGTAGCGTAATAACTTCCTATGATACTAAGAATGCTGTGACTCCACTCCACATACCTGAACCCCATCCACATGAATGTGTCTTAATGAGCACTAAATAAACTGCATTACTGGTAACCTCATGAAGCCCACTGCAGGAACACAAACTCTTACCTATGGCCAATAGCTGTTGCTCCCTTTTACTATAGAATGCACATGCCCAAAAGCAGGGACAACTTTCAACGTTAATCTAACATACTGAATGGTTAATTGAACAGATTGTACAACCAATTAATCCTGAGATTACAAATTCAAATGCCCGTCCTTCTCTGGCTAGCAGTGTAAATCCTCAACCAAAACTCAACAACTTTGAAATCCACTTACTTCAGTCAGTAACTCTTACCCACTTGTGCTCCCCATGCGTAACCTCCTCACTTGCCTCTGCTTCCATCATCTGCGAATTCACTGTATATCACCACAACTGGTACTCGGCATACCACCATCTACAAAGAAAGGGACAAAAGTAAACCCTCTAATATGTAAAGAGAAGGCTCCACCTTATACCCACCTATTCCAAATTATAGCCACAGCATTCCAAGACCCCATCTGCAAGAAAGAAAAAGACATGTAAATCATCTAAAATACATAACACACATTCCAAGACATCTTCAAGGACAACCTATCCTGTCAACCCAGGAAGGACTGTACCACTGCCACACACCTCTATGACAATGCAGCCATAACTGAAGCTATGCTTCCAAAGACCCTATCAAATACCCAAGATAAATTTACGTACCAGTCGAGTATGTTAAAACTAAAACCCCACACATGAAGGGATCTATCAATATCCACAACCCGGGTAACCTTGCAATTCCATACCACCTCAATTAGCGCACTGTATAAGCCAAGCTAACTTATACTGTAAACCGTCTGCCTAGCTCTTAACCTTCCATCGCCAAATGAGGCACACTAATCAACATAATGTAGAACAAATGGACAAAATGCAACAAACCTAATAATAGCTTACTAGCAGCTTACAAAATACAATCAGGTATTATTTTAAATATTCCTCTTACAAACTTAAAAGGTTGCTAGAACAGGTTTGCGGTAGCTTAGATATTCATAATGGTATGAAGTCCGCAACTCAAATGTCTGTCATTATTTCTGACTACAGTCAGAGTACTTTGCCATAACTTGGCAGAAGACACCATTCTAAGGAAAAAAGGGGGGGATGTGCAGCAAAATCTGAACATTCTGCGAAAATCTGTACCATTGAGAGGTATGCCCTCCTAGCACAGCAGATACAACTGCTGTATCGCTGACCCGTATCCTCAACTCTAACCATACCCTCCCCCGCAGACATTACCACAGCACTGCACTTGCAGCCCATGAACAGACACCCTCTATTTGGAAACATTCCAGTCACCAAGCGTGGGAATTTACCACTCCACCACCAAATGATCTGCCAAGCAGCTCAAATTTATGAGAATCAGATCAAAATATAAGGCTATATTTTTTATTTTTTTATTTATTTATTTTTTAATTCTACCGACTGTAAGAATGATTGACCTTCCAAGCAAAATCACCTCCCCCAAACCATCTGCCGATTGCTGTAGGGGCAAGCTAACCAGTTCCTTTACGTCCAAATGAGCAGAATCAGTACCTTAGAGAGGCATGAAAGAGTTTCGTCACTCCACTCCTGGGTATTCATGAGTACATGAGAACACATTTATAACCTCTGTGTAGAATAATAATTAACATATTGCACTGGGCTCAGCAGGATAGTCCTTTTTTTTTTTTTTTTTCTACGTCTAAGCGACTCATCTTCCAGGTCTCCAGGTGAACAGAATATTCTGACATGATCTCTTGGTAATTAATCAACATGACTATCAGTGTGAGTGTTTCTGACTATAGCAACAGTGTGGTGGACCTTAAATATAGGCCAGTAAACTCATCAAAATGCAGTCGAGTGTCAGTGCTCTACTCTTATCTCTTATCTATCTAGCCAATTGACAAGAAGAATGGAAACATAACCCTTTCCATATCCTCTTCTCAGAAATTATTCTTTCTTATATGCCAAGCAAGGTCCCACTTATCCTTTTAGTAGCACCCAGCTGCTTGGGACAGGATTGATTTACCTTTCTACTACTGATTATTTCACTTTAACAGGTATTACTGTTAGCCTGTCACATTTTTTTTTTGTTAAATTAACAATAAAATATTTTGCAACAGCATTGAATCAACACCTTCTTTCTTGCATAGTTCCATGACATTTATAGATCCAGGTTATCATGGCAGACAACAGAAAACCAGCGACAAGGACACCATATCTCTAAATGTTAAAAGGATTTTTTTTTTGTTGGGCTACAACAAACGATAATTTTATGAAAATTCCCCCCTTAGATAACTGGGATTAGGGGAATCAAAAGGGAGCTTGGCAAAACCCTCATTAAAGTTGCTAGCTTCAAGGGCAAACACCATCCAAAGCCTTTACCTGCTTAGATCGAGAAACCGTCAATGCAACTACATCTCCTGTACAACATTCAGATGGATTTAATGGGCCAGATGCATCTGAACCAGTCCATCCTGCAAACACAGTCTTGCCTGTAAGAAAAAAAAAACACGATAATTACCAGAACCAGGAGCTCCATCTACCTTTGGCCCCGGAACATAAACCATTTATGACCCTGCTAAGCTGTGAAATGATAACAGCCTTTTTTGTTTCCTTGCACAGCAGTCCCTCCACACCTATTGATGACCACAAAATCTGCTCATAAACAGAAGTCAAACTGACAAGCTGTACATAAGGCCTGCTTGCAATGATGACACAAAGAAATATCCTGTACACAACCCAATGTGTATATGCTAAGGCAAGAGAAGCACTCCCACTTCAGCGAACAATTACACCAATGCGTGCTGTCCAACTAAGCCATGAAAATGGCCTGCAGGTTCAACATGCACCAAAAAAACAAGCACTGTGGAAGAATATGGTGAAATGAGCCCAAGTAAGTAGTTAAGACTCTGGGCAGAAAACCAACAAATCTATTGTAACCAAAACACCTGTACCCTAGCAGTCGGTAAGGATGAAGTCACTGCTGACATCCAAGCCCTGATGGAAAAAAGTCACAAACGAGCACATCCCGAAAAACAACACACATCAATAGATAGTTGAGAGCCCTCATCCCCCTCAAATGTGCCAATTCTTTGCGATCCTGTACCCTTGAGAGGCAACAAGAATAAGGCCAACCGCAGATGCACATGCGCCAAGAGCAGCACTGCTCTAGTAACCCGCAAAACACCACAAAGCATCGCCTGCGAGTTTGCCAAGCACAGCCCTGCCACCAGAAAACCTAAGCCACCAGCCAGATACCAGCAATGCCCTTACAAACTGGGACTCTCCCCTTGAACTTACCCCATGGTGCCAAACACAACAACACCAAAAAAAAACCCAATAATAATATTTAGCTATTTCTTGCCATAAAACTGTAAGCTGTCAAAACAAAAACCGGAGAGCATTTGCCAGTTTCAGCTTTTCCTGCACACCTTCTTCCTACCAAATCACCCCCTCCCACTACCAAATTACCCAACTTTCTCTCCCTGCTTTAATTCTATCCAGCTAGAAAACAAAAGAAGTAAACAACCATTATCCAGCTCTACCTGAACATAATTATTAATCTCAGGCCTACCTGATCCCTCACTACTAACTGGTCATCATGGACGTAAGCCTGCCTGTAGCAAGTTCATGCCAAAATGTGATTGCTTACCCAGCTGCACTTGTCTAAACCTCTTAAGCCCCTCCCTACCCTTATCTCATTTCCTCCCAATCTTCCCTGCCTCCACTTAACCCTTTCACCTCCCCAACCCACTTAACACCCACTAATATCAGTCTAAACCCTCATGAAGCTGTCCCAGGACAACTTGATTTGTTGTCATACTTCATTTGTACTAGTATTTGTTGGATGCTTGCTGTCTTATTTGTAATATTTTGATTTAATTTAAATCAGGCAAGTGGAACTGTATGCATAAACCTGTCTACATGCCTGCACCAAGTATTTAGGTATATTTGATTTTGTCTCACTGTAAACCAGTCTAAATTATTTTATGTGAATGTGCATACAGTTGTCATGACATTTTGTGATATGAAGTGCTTGTAGTTACATTACTTTGCAACGTCAGTCTCAGACACCCAGTGGAACAGAAGGCAAAGGTCCATAAATGCAACAATATTTATTCACAAAGAGTAAACGCTTTCGCGATGACATGTCTGATGAAGCGGTGATGATCATCATGAAAGCGCTTACTCTTTGTGAATAAATATTGCTGCTTTTACAGACCTTTGCCTTCTGTTCCACTGGGTATTTGAGATTGCTCTTTTTGGTATTGTGGATTTATTTACTGTTCTTAGGGATTTTTCTGTGTTCGTACTTTGCAACATATATGAGCCTTTTGAATCCCTGTAACAAATATGAAGACTAAAATTTCTATGAATAGTTCAAGGGGTCTTATTTATTCTGATACATATTGCCTAAGAATATAAATTTAGCTACTCAAGAACAATTTCATCCATTGCTTGTTTTCAACAGCACTAATGTACTGTGCAAATGTGGAAATGTATGTCCCATACACATGCACAATACATCAACAAGTGATGAAGGATGAGTAAACAATGTGGAAGAACACTATGGTGCCATTATACAAAGACATTGTTTAACAAACGTAAGCAATTTTGTTATTAAATAATATCATGGTATAATAGCGATAACTGACTTGTGAGTGTGGGTATATGAGGGTTTACCCATAGTTGGCTTTGGTGAGGCCTGCTTGATGAAACCATGACGACCATGAGTAAATCCTGAATATACCCATACCCACTCATCTGTTATTGCTTAATAATGTGTTGTGTTCATTGTTAAAAGGTATTTATTTGTCCAGTTCCAAATATTCCAACTACTTGCATGCAAACAGACTGATGTCAAATGGACAAAGAGTGATATAGTCTGATTATATATCTACAATTTTGGATGACAGTGTAAAATATGTTTGCAATTATTAATAAACATTCTTTTCTCTAAAAAATTGTAACATACAATCATTTTCCAATAAACGTCACCCTATCAACTAATGATCTACTGGCAATAAACGCATAGTAAATCACTCTTCCATTAATTGCACCTTCCATAATTTTTTAATGTTCTTAATCCCAAAAAATTGAAACCATGAATCAAAAAGTACTGCAGCAAAAGTCTAGGCATATGCAGTTGAGCGTGTCAGTGTGTGTGTGTGTGTGTGTGTGTGTGTGTGTGTGTGTGTGTGTCTGTGTATGTAACAGACAGGAATCTTTAGAGCTGTGGTACGTGTGGATTTTCTGTTATGATAGCTGGTATTGTAACTGAAAGAAAAAACACTACAAATATACAGTGCCATCATTATACTCTGAAATTTGTGTGTGTGTGTGTGTGTGTGTGTGTGTGTGTGTGTGTGTGTGTGTGTTTGTATGTGTGAGTGTATGTGTGAATGTCTCAGAATGTGTGTGTGTGTGTGTGTGTGTGTGTGTGTGTGTGTGTGTGTGTGTGTGTGTGTGTGTGTGTGTGTGTGTGTGTGTGTGTGTGTGTGTGTGTGTGTGTGTGTGTGTGTGTGTGTGTGTTTTCGGGGTACCTATGCTACCATGATTCATGGACTGGTATGCATTTTTCTGTGCAGCTTTACCATGTCTCTGAATCAGAGATTCTCTGCATCATCCTATTTGACTAACCTATGTTTGATTCCCAGGGTATGTATTCCTGACATGGATGTCTCAAGCGCAAAATTAAATTATAAAATAGTTATGAATGAAGACCTGATCATAATCTTTAATGTTTAGGAAATACATTAATAAAATACTGGTCTCTGTAAGACTTGAACTGTTTTACTTTGGATTAGTGACATCCAAGATACAGGAGATAAAAGAGAAACCTAATGCATTGCTTCAATTTTTCCTGCCCTATAGTAAACATAAAATATACTATTTGTTTACTATGTAATACTATGCATATTTTAAATGTAATAGCTCACTGCATTGTGTATCCCAGATGCATTATTTGTATTCTGATGTTGTGCCTATTAACAGAGAAGCCATCAATGAAAAATCACCTTTTATTTCATAAAATAATTACTTAATTGTACCTTATGAATCAAAATTTGCAAACTGCACTGTCAGTTGCTTCCAAGCAGGAGCATTTTATTTGGTCTACGGAACAGACACTATGGAAACTATTAGTTTTAAGTATTTAGTTTTTTTGTGTGTTTTTTTTTTTTTACTTCTAGGTTGGTTTACAGAATGATGGACAAACTTACGTTTTAATTGAGAAAAGCCTATTTAAGCAATAAACCACAACAGTGTGGGGTTGACTCACGATTTACCAACAGTTAGTGTGGTTTGAGTTCAAAGGTAAAGCCTGACTGATTAAACAAAGCCAATGAGAGGACACTGTTGGCTTAGTCAATCTGAGTGGAGGGATATGACTTTGGCTGACAACTTGGATGCCACCTGTTGGAAGCATTAGATATTGCATACATGAAGTACAAGTCCATGAGCACTTCTGCTCATGTGCATAAGCATGCTTGTAGAATGCATGTGGAGGTGTTCGCCCATGCCAGGTAGCAGTAGTTGAGGGAAGA
>NC_056728.1:1562392527-1562460027 GCF_019279795.1 Protopterus annectens | reverse complement strand
GAGGGAGAAGCCAAAGGCTGAGTAGCTTTGGAATCTTCTTTGGTGGTTCATTTGTTCATTTTTTCTTCCTGACATGAAGTGGTATAGCTGGTGAAAGATCACAAATTTTCATAAAGGATCGAGCAAGTGCTTTCAAACATTTGTTCTCTAGAAAAATGCTGTTGTGGGTAAACAGACTGTAAATTATCTTGGGGATGAAAAAAGACAGATATTGCAGGGACAGACCTCATGGATTTCTCCTAAACAAGCACGACCAGCCATTTGAGAATTCTTGCAAGGGATCTGCTACTACACAGACATTTCCCTTTTCTCCTAGGCATAAAACAAATGATATTACTAATTTTAATCAAAAAAGTAAAAGAAAGGTCCCCAGGGGTTACTTATCTCACTGAATCTGACTTATAAGCCAACTGCTGAAAACTTATAGACAAGCTTCTAGCGGAACTCTTCAACAGCAGGTTGTGAATTTTGGTGCCCATGCATCTCTATTTATACCAGCTCATGCTCATTCTTACTCGAACATAAGGTACCTGTAGAAAGAGCCCTTAAGCATTTGTATACTGACCGGATGTCCAATCCCTGGCAGGATATATCAAACAAAGCTTTATGCTACCACAACAGTGATAAGGATGAACATCCATGATGGCTATCTCATAGTGAAATAAAGCAGCATCAGCCTGACTCTGCTCTTTATTACGTGCCTTCAACATTGTGGAGGGGGGGGGGTGATAAAAGGAGCCCATGTCCCAGAGCATACTGGGGGTGCATTCACCTTTAAATGTGTTGCACATGGAAAACTGAAGCAGAATTAATGGATTTGGCAATTTACTGGTGAGGCAAATCAGTATCTCACTGGACAGCTCCAAAAATGTGCCACTTTGAAGAAGGCAATTGGGTCCAAGTCTTAAATGGAGAGTACTGGGCTCAGACATGCTAAGCTGGTCTCCTAGAATGTTTTGGACTGAGGGAATATAGTAGGCCTGGTGCAGGATCTTCCAGATGCCAACATCCAGGCTTCCCATGGCTAGTCTATATAACATGTCAGAACAGGTGACCCTCCCCTTGTTATTTTATTTATTTATACTTTGTTGACTGGATTAGTTTTTCTAGGCTAGTGATCTCTTTTCAGGAAAGACCTGAGATAATGCTTAATGCTACTATGTGATAGATATTGTGTAAAATAAAATGCTTTTCCCCAATATACTGTGTGTACAGTGAAAGGAAATGTGCAAGGCCAAACAGTAGTTTTCAAAATAATGTACTTGCTTTGCAAGAACAGTTATATTCAGCTTAGATATTGATAACATATAGCTGTGGGAAATACTGTAAATGCATCCTGTTATAGAAAAAAAGGAAGTTGACTTTCTTGGCTTTCTGATGCAGAAATAAATAGATAATATGCAGACAGGTCAAGTGACGCAAAGATGATATGGAGAGACTTTTCTGAAGTCTTCAGATACAGAGAGGACCAAAAAAGGGCATGTAATAACCATGGACTTTTTCATGACATAGACAGAAACCAGAAGAACAAGTCACAAGGACATTAAAAATAACATTGGTTGAAAAGAGTATATAAACTGGACAGTATGTTTCATTCAGTGGGTGACGTTTTAGACTAAGTGTGCCTTAGTCTATTCATCTGTCTAGCTGTGTTATAATAGAATTGAAATAGCTCTGACAGAATTAACTGTTTGGCAAGAATTTGTTCTGAGACAAATAAAGTATAACAGATACAGTAGTATGGAGTTTGTCAGGTCTACTTTTGGACATTTTCTTCAGTGACATTTCTTCAGAGGCAAAATAATGACCTCTGCTTGACATTTCTTCAGAAAAGAAAAATATACATTTCTTCACTATGGATGATATTGTCAGGGCATCAGGCAACTTCTCCTACTTTTTTCTATAGGTGTACTGGGAGCTTTTACATCCACCTCTGCTACCATAATACAAGCTAATTGGCTTTAGTTACGCATCTCACCTAACAGACAATGTAGTCAGGAGTGCAGCACCACACTTATGCCAGGCTGCACTGTTAGCAGTTCATCTACTCACTATGGGAATAGAACCCATACCCTTCTAAACCAAAGGCAAGTCTACTATCTGTTATGCCACTGCCACTGCTAGGCACTTGTGCATGGTTGTTCATAGGTTCAAAGGTGAGTACTAGGCTAATGGCCCTAGAGCCAGCACAAGCCTAGCCCAAGAATATTCCCAGTCGTCCTGTTGCCGGACGTTAGTTTCCTGTGCCCCTATTGAGCAAGGCTGCTGAAGTGATGTGTTGTAATACTAACCTAAAGATCTTCAGCATGTAAATAACTGTTCTACCCTTATCTATGGCCTTTTTAACTTTGTCAAAGAAGCCCGCCAGATTTAGTAGGTGTGACTGCCCTTGACAAAGCCATATTGGATTTGATCTAGTGTTTGGAGGTTTCCTGTATCATTGTTATTTTCAAGTCCATGACTATTCTTTCTATGGCCTTACGTATAAGACTAGTCAGACTTATGGGTCTGTAATTTCCTGGGTTAGTTGATGGTGCTTCTTTAAGAAGAGGTATGACTGTTGCTGTCCTCCACTCTATCTGGACAAAGCTGATCCAGAGGCTGTGGTTAAATAGAGATCCTAATGGGCCTGATAACTCTTGATTCAGACTGCTTAAGGGGCAACTTGGTATATCCAAGGGCCCAATTAATGCCATGTTTTTATCTTTAGAGAGTGCACTGGCAGCCTGTTTTTGGAGATAATTGCCAGGGGAGTGGTGGAGGGTATTTCTTTGGGGAGAATTTGGGGTGATGGGGAATTGAAATTTGAGATGCATTTATCAGCCAGCAGATTTGCTATGTCTTCTGGCTGAGTATAGGTTATGCCATCTACAACTAATTCCACATATTGTTGGGTATTGCCCTTAAGACTGCAGACATAACTGAAAAATTCTTTAAGGTTATCCTTAACTTTGGAAGCTATTTTTGCCTCAAAGTCTGCTTTTAGAGACTTGACTAGCCCCCTGATTTGTTTGTTTAGACCAATGCAGGACATTTTGCTCTGTTGTGCACAATTCTCTCTTAGTTCATGATGGGATTTTCTTTCTTTTTTTGTACAACCCTTTTAATACCAGGGTGGCTTGATTTTGTGGTTTGACCATAGTTTAATTCAGTCTTGTACTGCCATTTCTATGTTTATATGGTCATGCAAGGCTTTTGTGATTTTTGGATTTGGAGAGCTTGGAAACTAGCTATGCTGTCACTTAATAGAAGATAGTCTGCTTTAGAAAAGTTTTTAAAGTTTTTGGGGTTAGGTGTGAGCCTAGTTTTACCTTTATTTCAAGGAAGAGCACCTTATGATTTTATCTTACCAGAAAGGACATCACGTTTGGGGGCTGGTGCAGCATTCTCTCATGTTTTTGAGTACAGATATAGGATATTTGTTCTTCTAGAGGAAATGCAGACTAGCTGCTCCAGGACATTTGAATTTACAAAATAAAAAAAGCTTTAACCCTGCATGTTAGTGGTCTTGTATGCCTCCCAAATCACCCATGAGTAAGATATTGGGCTGGATGGTGAGTGATTCTAGTAACTTCATATGTGATATATGGGTTTCACGTTTCACTGTGGGGAACCTGTAGCTAGCAAGGATATGGATTTTTCCCATGGTTAGTTGGACATAGAATAGCACAAGCATGTGATATAGTTTTACCAGCCTTGAGGTGTGCCTATCTTTTATGTAGATAGATAAAGTTTGGCCTTTTGCTCTATCATGTTCAGTGGGTGGCTTGAAAGTATGACAGGCATTATAGCCATGTACTGACGGAGTGCTTTCTGTAGCTTTGAACCATGTTTCAGCAACTGCACAGATGTCAGCATTCTCCAG
The DNA here is from genome assembly GCF_019279795.1 of Protopterus annectens. Classification (NCBI taxonomy): domain Eukaryota; kingdom Metazoa; phylum Chordata; order Ceratodontiformes; family Protopteridae; genus Protopterus; species Protopterus annectens. The sequence continues at coordinate 1,562,456,162 of NC_056728.1, read as the reverse complement.
GGTGAGAACAGATTCCAGGGAGTGCAATTTCTTGTTGAGACTCCTAGCATTGAGCAGTAAAATCTTTAACTCGTTCTGAGTATTTTTTGTTGTGTTGGAAGATTTGTCTGTCTGGCAATGCCTAAAAAGGCACTATAGGGATGGATAATGTTTTGACCAATACCCAAAAGCCTAGAGGTGACAGTTGAAGACTATATGATGTCCATAGTGATGCTGACATGGTTGTAAGATATTTTTAAGCTGGTAAAGGTAGATTTTCCTGGAGTAAAGCCATGTAGCCATAGATCAGTATAACTGGAACTATACTCAGGGTCCAACATGAATTTAACAAAACATCTTTCAAAATATTTATACAACAAAGATGTCAAACTTATCAGTTTATAATTTTTAATGTTGCATTTGTTACCCTTTGTTTAATACTTGCATTTTAATGCTTTTTCAGGGCTCAGGTATGCTCACATAACAACTCTTTAAATATCATGTATAGAATAAGTCAGAGATTAAAGTACTGGGTATCTTGTCTGGTCCCATGGATGCCTTTCTACTTACTCATTTTAAAATACTAAGAATTTAAATTTTAGAAATAATGGGACAAGTAACATAATTGGTTGAAATGTACGGTCGAATATTTTGGGGTGTGATATTAAAAAACGTCAAAACAGATAATGAAAGACTGATCAAATTAATTTGCAGTTTGTACTGGATGTGTAATAAATGTATTATTTAGAAGTATACTCATTTTCTTTTCAGCTGTGTATTATCAACATTGGTTTCTTGTAATATGAAGACAGAAACATGTGAATTATTATCTGCTACAGATTTTCAGGAATGAATCTTAAAGATAACAGATTTATAATGACTTTGAAGTTATCTATTCCCAGTTTTCAAAATACCACTGCTGATACTGAATTACCGAATATCCCCAATTTCCCTGTACTAGAAACAGTCCTTCTTAATTTTCCTTCTATTCTAAAATAGAAGAGAAATGTCTGTTAACATCTCCTGTACCAGCTTCCTGCCCACCCTTTGACTAATTAGTTTTCAACCTCTCTACGAGCCATAACCAACAGATATACTGGAATTGGAAAATGTCCTTCCTAAGGATGGATACACATCCTTCCTACTAACAACAGCGTGAAATGATTTAAACGATTTTTTAAAATTATTTTCTTAATATCTTAAACCCATATTTTAGCCGCTTCATTCCAATTTCATGAATTGTATACTTTACTTTTCATCTGAACTCCAAGTTGTGAGTTTATATTTTGATTCTAAAATAAACTTTCAAAACGTAATTATGGATTTAGAGGTCATGACTTAATGACATAGCTTTCAAAATAAGTATTTTGACAGGGTAGTCTTACTAACCTGGAGCAGAGTATTTCCTGCAGTACTGTCATTCCGCTGCTCTGTCATGACTGAGGATGATGATGATTCTATACCACATATCTGAAACGATATGAAGAAATGAAATACTCTCTCTCTGCATTTTTATAGTTTTGTTAATGTCAAAGTCTGTCAGTTTTACTTATGCTGAGTGTATTCATTTTCATTAGGGAAGTTTATTCACTTTCGCAAATAAATGCTTACTAATTTCATAGTTTATGGAATTTTCAAAATAAAACACCCTTTCTGTGGGTAATTTGAGATAGATACATTATAGCCATGGTCAGAATCCATATCAAAATGTAGTTTTTAGTATCTCAAAGTTATGTTCAGCTGTGATTTTCACACTTCTTTGACTGCAGTAGCCATTTTCCTTAAAAACATAGTGGTAATAGCTGTACATCTTAACTGAATCTTAGGAAAAGAAAGAATGAAGTTAAACTTTAATATGTTATAACAGTAACATGTAATTTTAGCATGCTTGTGGTATAGTTTGATGTTACTACAAGTACACCCCATAAAGAGTTCACCTCACCATTCGGGTCAATCTATGACTATGTTGTGAAAGTGATAATATTAAACATATGTTTACATCTTATTGCTTGCATATTTTTTTGGGGGGGGCTGCGTTTTGCCCTTGTTGTCTGCTCACCATCTGTCACTCTCTCAGTCAACTGAACCATCCATTCCTACTTCAGTGGAGCTAGCGATGACTCTGAGAGGCCATAATTTAGGCAGTCATCAAGGCTTGTTTCCTTTTTTTCTTTTTGGTTGTAACTTCATGATGCATGATTACTAATACACTCAGGGCTTGACTTGCGGTGGGTATAATACCAAGCTGCTACATACTTCTAAGTTGCATACACTTTGCGACTGGCCTGCCCTTCTAGAAGCCACCAGTAAATCTGCCATGGGACAATCCACTGCCAGCATGCACCCTTACACCCGCCCTCTGATATGAGATGAAACAGTAATGCCAGATCACTCATCCCGTCTCCCTGCCAGCTCTAACAGACACCTGAACTGGTATCTAAAACTGGATCACCTGCATTGAAGTTAGGGCTTCATCTCTTTTATCTCTCTACATCAAAAAAGGTGGCAGTTACTCTTAAAACTTTCTTATTTATTCATTTGTAATTTAACTTAGCTTGAATAATTTTTTAGTACACCAATTAAAATACTTCTAATTTATTGATATTTTTATTCTTTGAATGTAAAGAACCCACCTTATCTAAGACATTAAGGATAAAATTTGTATGGTTTAAATGCATCTGAGAAAAACACAAGACCCGCATTTCTTGTAAAACATTATGTTTTGTTTATATAGAATAAACTCATTGACATTAGAACACATAAAGAGTTTGCAGTACCAATATAATGCATAAGCATTTACATTTCAGGCACAATACTCAGCATCATGGCAGGCCACAGACATAATTGTTGATCCCCAACATAAGAGAACACATAATAAATGGCACATTACCCTCTCAGATAATAATGTCAGGTATTTTCTTCTACACAGAATCAATAACGTTTTTCAGAAAATGTGATCCTCTGAGTCATTTTCAGTATTTGCACCAAAGGCTGAGAAGTATAAAAAATCGATAGACTCATGAATCCTCATTGTTCATTGAACCTGCTCATTGATAGTTAACTGTTTTATATGTATCTGTGCAGGGAAATGTAAACAGATACAGCTCTAGATGCATCACATACCATTCCTTTACCTGGGATGAAACTATTTTAAATTGCAGCTTGCTGTGCCTATTAAATCTGGAAGACTGTAACATCACTGCTACAATATTTAGTAATGAGAACGGGTATGTCTATAGGTAGCCAGAGGGAAATTCCTTAAGTGTCAATTGCCAAAGCACAAGATGCCGAGGAACAGAATGGCAATCTCTATTTTCCATAGGAAGTCTTAATTAGTGCAACTTCTAAATGCGTGCCAGTTGTAATTCTGAGTTGGGGTCACTGTGGTATTGATTTCTGTCTGTCTATCTGTCTGTCTTTCTATCTACCTGCTTGGGGGATAGGTGCATGCCCCCCCCCCCCGCAAGACATAATTACATATTTTTTTTTCATCCCTCTGTGTTATAGAATATCTAATGATTCTGGGTTTGCAGTTCAGTGTTTTGCAGTAGAATTAGTTAAACAATTACAGTACTTTTTCATCTCAAAAAACATAACACAAAAGTAGAATATATCAGTTGAAGTAATTTATTATTATTTTAAGCAGCTGAATCATGCTGTTGTTTTCCTTCTTTTTTCCATTATTACTGTGCTAACATTACTCTTTTGGTGATAAGTGCAAATGCTGCTTATTATGTTACCTCTTTATAGCTCATAATGCAAAATAATAATTCTAGTGAATCATTCTGAATATATTTTAATTAATAGAGTTGCTATTGTATTCAAGCTTTGAATTGTATCACTTTTTCGTATATACATTTTAAAGGTAGCATCATTGTTTTCTTCTTAAACCTGTCTTTTTACACTCCAGTAAGGGGGAGTGTGCTTTATGCTGCATGCAGGTTTTTGAAAACATTTGAAAATTCTCTTCCCCAGATTCAGCAAGCCGTGCATGGTGTGCAGAAACAGTGCAGGAGCTCCTGGAGGCAATATGGTTGCCGTGTGAACTAGGAATAAGCTGCAATGGCGTGCACGAGCGGTCCTGCACTATTCCTGCATGGACGCAGCTCCTGTAGGCAAATTACCCCATTTGCAGGTGAAAACCATGCAAATGAGGTGAATTTGCAATCCAGGAAGCTGTCAGATGGCCGTGCAGGACTACTGTAGTCTGCAGAAATGTACTCGGTTAGTAAATGAGTAAATTTCTGCAAACTACAAAATGGAGCCATGACAGCTCCAACTAAAGTGTGTATATTATGGGAAACCATGCCAATGGCCAAATATATGGCCATTGGCATGGAAAACAGTTTCAAAATTAAAAAAAAATAACTTTTATTTTTTTTTTAGCCGATTTCGGCTGTTTAAGTGTAGGGCAGCGGCGCACCAATGGGATCGGGCCGAAAATATAAAAAATAACCTGAAATAAGCATTCTAACCAAAATCACTATTTTTCCATTATACTCAATGGCAGGCAGAAGACAACATGGCCAGTGAATAATGATTGCTAAGGGGGGAAGGCTCAGCGTGGGACCTGTAACCATGCATTAGCAGGCAATCCTATGCACATGAGGGCAGTGATACTGATTCCCAGATTTCCCCTCAATGCTAGTCAGCACCCAGCAGTGTTAAGTGCAGGAATAGCATGGTTCAAGCCTAAGAGTTAGCTGATATCATAAGGGGGTGTGTCAGGCATACTGTAAGTGGATTGGAGCACTGTGGCTTGGGTTTTCCCTTAGCTTAGCAGAGCTAAGCAACGGGGTATGTTTGAGGCTGCCTAGCACTCTACATTGCCTAAGCGGGTGTGCGCGCTGCACACCGGGTTGTAAAAGAAAAAGAAAAAGTAAACCAGGAAATAGCAGCTCTGTGCACATTTGAGCACTGTGTTTGTGCGGCACACCCCTGGGCTTAAACAGGAAGACAATGGGAAGGGAAAACAGTAGTAGGAAGTTAATCAAGGCGAACTAACATAGCTGGCAGGTGAAATGTATCAGAATCAGCCAATTACACAGGAAGCAGTCCACACTACTATAAACTATGCAAACAAATTTCCCTCTGTTTTTTCCCACACACTCTACACCACCGGTGTATACAAGCGGGGACATTTTAACAAACAAAAACAACACAATGATAGGGGCTGCAGCAGCTATCATACATCAACATGTGGAAGAGGCTGAGGGTGGTGAGAATGAGAATGCTGTCGACCAACCCACAGTGAGGAGACAGAGAAGAGTGTACAGACTCAGGGTAACCTACCAGGGGCTGCATGAGCTGAAGATAGTGGAGAACTATAGAGTGGACAGGGACCTCCTACAGCAAATTGTTGAGCTGTGCCAGCCACACCTGACACACAGAACTAACAGACAGGAACCCATCCCAGTGGATACCAAGGTATATATAGATCTAGGAATACTAGCCACAGGTACCTTCCAAAGGCCAACTGGGGATATCATGGGGATCTCACAGGCATCAGCATCCAGGGTACTCCACCAGTTCCTGGATGCCATGTCAGTACATGCCAGTGAGCATGTATATTTCCCCAACACCCGTGAGGTGTTGGCCAGCAATATGCATCTCTTCCACCAAATAGCAGAATACCCTGAGGTAGTGGGTGCTATAGACTGCATGCACATATGCACCAAAGCACCACCCGGTGAGCAGGGTAGGGTCTACATCAACCACAAGGGCTTCCTCTCCATCAACTGCCAGGTTGTGTGCAATGCCCAGGGCATTATAATGAATGTGTGTGCTGGCTGCCCTGGAAACTATCACAACTACCACATCTGGCATCTGATGCAGCTGTGTCAGAGGTTTGCCAATGGGGACATCCCTAAGGGTCACCTAGTGGGGGATGCTGGTTATGCACTGGAGCTGTGGCTGATGACACCCATCAGAAATGCACACACACCTGAGCAAGAACTCCATAATGAGGCACACGCACAGACCAAATTTATAATAGAGCATGTTTTTGGGATGCACAAGTCATGGTTCCGGTGCCTGGACACATCTGGTGGAGCCTTGCAGTACTCACCAGCTACATGTACTCAAATTGTCATTGTATGTGCCATGCTACATAATATGATCCTGCGGAAACAGCTGCAGCAAAAACAGCACGGGGCAGGGCCACACAGCCCCCCACCATTGCCAAGGCCTGCACAGGCACAGAGTGACTCGGAGGAGGAACAACCTGAGCCTGCTCCAGTAGGTAGAAGGAGGCATGCCCAGTATGCCCTGGCCTTGGCAAAGAGGCAATGCATAGCACATACACTGACACAGTAGGGACCCAGGGAATGACACCTCACTCTGACTTGCACATACAGTAAAAGGGATGCCAAACATGACACTACCTGTGCTCAACCATGTATAGGGAGTGTACTATGTGCATCCGACATAGTTAGCCCTCCAGAACCATCCTCAGTACTGGCACACCCACAAGGTAAGTTACTCTTCTTACCAATTGCCAAATGGAGTAATATGTGTTGTTACTTGTATCTATGGTATGGCTGTGAGCATGCAAGGGAATCGGGTGGCTGAATGGGATTCCAGCAGATAGTAGACACCTATAGTGGCAGCATGAGATCTGTAACAAATGCTGGTGTCACCACAATAGCCAGTACTACACATGGTGACAAAACCCAGTGCAGGAAATGTGCTGGGCCACATGTGTGTCCATATGACACACACATGCCAGTCATGGAGGCTCACATACCCAACAACAGTCTCAGCTAACAGGACAGGTGTACACAAACACAAACAAAGGCTGTGATAAGGCCTCTGAATGATGGCTATGGGTAACCACCCCCCAGTCCTACACAGACTGACTACATCAGGTCAGGCAGTGGGATGTAGTTCTGAAGGGTAAGAAGTCAGAAACTGATTATGTAGGTCAGTCAAACCTAAGACCTGTAGTACACTGATATGCCTCTAGTCAGCATGATAGGTTAGAATACAGAATGAAATGGAGTACCTGACATACCAATACAGTCATAGCAAATGTGTACAAGTGTCAGGTGTGCCCCCCCCATTTCTATGTAGAAATGTAGTAACAGTCTGGTGTGCTCCCCAATCCGATGTAGACATGTAGTAACAGTCAGGTGTGCCCCCCAATCCTATGTGGAAATGTAGTAACAGTCTGGTGTGCCCCCCAATCCAATATAGACATGTAGTAACAGTCAGGTGTGCCCCCCCCAATCCTATGTAGACATGTAGTAACAGTCTGGTGTGCCCCCCCCCCCCAATCCAGTGTAGAAATGTAGTAACATGTATGTGTAGGTATAATACCAGTGGAGCAGAGATTACTTGAGGTTACCAAGGTAGCAAGATGGATTGTAGCATTTGTACAATATGCAGGTATGCGTGTGTTAGGTTGGTGTGTGTTTCATATTGTGTGAAAGTGATCTGTATGTATGCATGTTGAGGTATGTCCTGGTGGCTATTGCCCAGTCCTGCCGATGACAGGGCCAAGTCCTCACAATTGCAGTGACAAACGCAATGCTCCCCAGTATAACACATTCTAGCAGTAAGCCATTGTAAATGTATGGAGGCAATATGTGTCACCATCTGAAAGATGGACATGGCATAACTGTTGGGCCAGATATACAAGCAGCAAATAGGGGCAAGTACCCCAGACAGACAGTGTATAATGTGTAACCATTAAATGGACACACCATTGGAATTGTACATACAGGTTTGCAGCTTATTATCTGGGCTTGTAGTAGGGAATACCGATGTCATCTGGCCAAACACTCGCAGACCACAAAGGTCATAGGAATGATGTATTGAGAAATAGCTGATGTCCCTGCACAAGCCAGCATATGTGGAATGCCCCATGCATATCTGTGAGTCAGATGCAAGTAGTGTCCATAGCACACATGCACCCAGCTCACCCAGCCACCACCCACAGGTACCTCTCCGGTCTTATCCCTGCTGTTGAGAATAGGTGCAATATGACCCCCACCTGTGTATGGTAATAGCGAAAGAATGCAGCATGCAGTGCAGGTGTCCCATGTAGGTGTGTCCCTAGCTGTGAGCAGCACCCTGCCAGCATCCACACCACTTGATCAGTACTGACAGAAAGTATTGGCATGAACACCTAGCACACCTACCCTGTCACCCAGGGGAACATACTGTACTGCAGTCTGGGACTGTCGGACTGACAGACTGCAACTGCCTGCTACAGCTGGCCTGCATCACTACCAAATAGCCTATAGTCCTCTTCCAAAGGCCTGTGTCTCACCCATACTGCCAATGTATGTTATGTCATGGACTCACAAATAACAACATAACACAGTCCACAGAACACATATGCAAGGCCATGTGGACAAACCACAGTAACATGCCCACCATGTCCCATTGCATGAACTGTGGACCAACACCAATATACCGCTGTGATGAGGTGATAACTAAAGGGAAAGTATCAGAAAATGTTTGCATAATGTATGTGAGTCAGATGCAATGTATGGAAGAGGATAGAATAATAGAGGGATGGTGGGAGCATCGGCAGCATGGAATGTGCAAAGTCCGAAACACAGCCATGTGCACATACTATCCCTAGCTACAAACACAAGAACTGGTGGCAACAAACCTGCTCATAAACCACAATAGGGGTAATGTCCTGACTTATGACCCCTGCCTCTGGGTAACCTGTGTGAATCTGTACAGCTGTGAGGTATTGCCACAGCAAGATAAGGCCATGCTGTCATATTGATGGATGTACAAGTATGGGATCCTTTGCCCCCACTGTACCAAGGTGCTAAACCAGTTACACAGACCCAGCAGCAAGTGTCTGCAGCTCCCCCTCCAGAATGGCATTAGTTTGCAGGAATATCTAGGCATTTGAACACAATACTGCACACAGCTGCATTCACCATTGTTCCCCAGGACATCACTGCAAGCAGAAATGTCTACCTGACAGTACTTGATTGCATAAAACATCACAGTGTGTGATAGTACATGTGTCTGAATATCTCTGCTAACACCAGGACCATGTAGCAGAAGCAGCACAGACACAATTACCTACAGTACCCACTATCCCTTGCTCAGTTTGACCCATATTGTCAACTGATCTACAAATATCCTGCAGAAACAGTTTGCTAGCTCTAAATGTAGAACACAAACTTCTGCACTGGAGTAAAATCTACCTGGAATGGATCCACACATTCAATACAGAAGGGCATACTGGGCATGCTTCCACACTTAGAGAAACAAAGGCAATGTCAGAAAACAAAATACTGAAAGGTCATACTGGGCATGCTCACACATTTAAAGAAATGAAGCCCATGTCTGGCAACAACAGTGCACCATACATATCTCACAGTTGCAGATGTTAGTGCATACACTCCTCAGTATGCACCAGTTATGCTTTGCACACACATTGGATAGGAATACACACATATATTCAAGGACAACACACCATAATATGCCAAAAGTACACATACATAGATGTGTGGAAGAGAGTGACAGTGACAAAGAGCCATCGCTCATGAGGCCTGTCCCACCCAGCACACAGCCAAATAGCTACAACCACATGATGTGTAAGTATCACTCACCATGGTCATTTGCCTCTGGAATGCCTCAGCATTATAGACTCTGTGGTGGTAGTGCTAACTGTGCAGCATGATTGTACAAGGCAGTAGTCATCTAGAGTTGTATACACGTATCTGTGGAATATAAACCTGTGTGTGCCTGAGTGTGGTGTGTTTGCCTCTAGATGAATGGATTTTGGCCCATGCACACACACTGCCCTCTCCATTGCCCTATTATGGCAAGCCTGCTGATGTCAGTCACTTTGAAATACACCTTTGGGGAAGGGATAGCCCAGTAATCTCTGTGGTGTGTCCTATAATTGCATAATACTGTTGTGTGATAAACTAGTTAGGTAGGAGTTTTAATCCCAGATGTGAAAGCTGTGCATGTTTGTCTGTGTAGGATCAATGCTTTTAGGCTAGTTACACTCACTACAATTCAAATGCCCTACCTTGGCATGCCTGCTGATGTCATTCACTTTGAAATACACCTTTGGGAAGCGAGTGGCCCAGTAATCTCTGTAGCACAGCCTATAAATGTGTAATGCTGTAGTGTGATAAATTAGTTAGGTAGGAGTTATATTCCCAGATATGGCAAGTGTGGATGTTTGTGTGTGTGTTAGTTTGTCTGTGTAGGGAACAATGCTTTTGAGGCCATTCACAGTCACTACAACCTCCAGTGCCCTACTTTGGCAAACCTGCTGTCATTCACTTTGAAATACACCTTTGGGAAAAGAGTAGCCCAGAAATCTGTGTAATGCTGTAGTGTGATAAACTAATTAGAGAGAAGTTCTAATCCTAGATGTGACAAATGTATGTGTGTTTGTTTGTGTAGGGATTCATGCTTTTTGGGCTAGTCACACTCACTACAATTCAAATTATCTACTTTGGCATGCCTGCTGATGTCATTCACTTTGAAATACACCTTTGGGGAAGGAGTAGCCTTGTGGCATATCCTATAACTGTGTAATGCTGTGGTGTGATATAGTAGCTTAGTAGGGGTTCTATTCCCAGACATGGTAAGTGTGGGAATATTTGTGTTTTTGTCTGTGTAGGGAGCAATGCTTTTTGAGGCCATTCACAGTCACTGTATCCTCCATTGCCCTTCTTTGGCAAGACTGCTGATGTCATTCATGTTGAAAAACACTTTTGGGGAAGGAGTAGTCCAGTAATCTCTGTGTTACATCCTATAACAGTGTAATGCTGTAGTGTGATACATTAGTTCAGTAGGAGTTCTATTCCCTGACATGATATGTGTGGAGGTTTGTGTTTGTTGGTCTGTGTAGAGAGCAATGCTTTTGACTCCATTGACAGTCAATACAACCTCCATTGCCCTTCTTTGGCAAGTCTGCTGATGTCATTCCCTTTGAAATACACCTTTGGGGAAAAAGTAGTCCAATAATCTCCGTGGCACATCCTATAACTGTGTAATGCTGTAGTGTAATAAACTAATTAGGTTGGAGTTCTATTCCCCGACATGGCAAGTGTGGATGTTTCTGTTTGTTTGTCTGTGTAGGGAGCAATGCTTTTGAGGTTATTCACAGTCACTACAACCTCCATTGCTCTTCTTTGGCAAGCCTGCGGATGTCATTCCTTTTGATATACAACTTTGGGGAAGCAGTAGACCAGTAATCTCTGTGGCATGTCCTAAAACTGCATAATGCTGTAGTGTGATAAACTAGCTAGGTAGGAGTTCCAATCCCAGACATGGAAACTGTGAGACCTGGTGTGTGTGTGTGTGAGTGTGTGTGTGTGTGTGTGTGTGTGTGTGTGTGTGTGTGTGTGTGTGTGTGTGTGTGTGTGTGTGCATGTGTGTCTGTTTGTCATTTGTATCCTTTGTGGAAGTGGCTGTGAATGTGTAATAAGTGGACTCATTGTACAGTGGGTTTTGCAAACTTCTTATATGGTGGGCCTATTATATGTCACATCATTGTAGAGCGGGCTTTGCAAACTTCTTATAGGGTGGGCCTATTGTATGTCACAATGTCCATCTTACAAGGATAACAGATGTCAAATAGCCGAGAGGCTGGGGTTGCCAATCCATACCCCTCCATGTGACATCAAGGCTTGGTGAACAAATTAAGCAACCCTTGTATTACCCAGTGAACACTCTAAACCCATGTCTCATACACAAACACACTTGCCTAGGCAACAACCTCTTTGTTGGTAGTACCCTGCATATTGCCCACAGATAGTAACCATGGTGTGATTGCAGTGGACTACAGCAACCATGGCACCCTGTCCCATCACTACAATAGGCACATAATTGCAGACATTGGATGCCTGCAACTACTATAGTGCCATCAAATGTGACTCACAAAGGACATACCATGCCTTAAACACGTGCCCTGTAGGAACAGATGTGATTGACACCAGGGAATACCTGTATCATGCTATCAGTGTAGGTGCAAGGTCAACCTGGTGTTCATTATCATTTCCCACCACATGAGGCCAGGACTGGCACATCTGATGATAACAATCACCCCAGGTACAGTTCCATATGTCACTAAACATGCATGTGAGATGTGTGGACATCCCAGACATCATCCATATCATGGAATATAGAACACATACATGGCAAGCATTGCACAGCACTGGCCATACACAATAGTAACCCAGGTTACTGGATGGTGAATACAATACCCACCTGTGTGGGCCAATCCAGACACTACACCCCCAGAGCCACACTGCAGACCATTGTCATGTGGCCTGATGCCAAGGTATACCCTTCACCTAGCCTTATACAGCCTTCTGACACAACCACTACACACCTGTGAAACAATGCACTTATGCATGTCAGTACTTGTGCCCTGTGTCTGTGTGTATGTGGAGTATGATGCTTTTGACCTGATTCGCATGCAGTACAACTCCCATTGGCCTACTGAAGCATGATGTCACATACCCTTTGCCTATATACCATCCTGATAACCCCTGTGATGCATGGTATACCTGCATATTACTGTATTGTGGTAAACTAGCTAGATATGAAGTCTATTCCTGACCCTGCCAACTGTGCCAATGTGAATGATTCCCTGAGAGAGTTTGGCTGTGTTGACATTGACATCTGTTCATTTGGACGGGCACATGTACTACACCTACCTTATTGCTCCTGTATCATTGTTGCAGATGTCACTCACCATCAGATATACCTTTGGACATCTCCCCAGCATGTAAGCTATGTGGTGCATGCAATAACAGCATAGACATGTGATAGCAATACATAGTCAGTCAGGGGTTTGAAACCCTGTACTGGTAGGTGTGACACAAACTTCCTTAGGTTTTACTCTCCCACCCCCTCCCTGACTTACTTTGTCTCTGTCTGTGGCTCTTACCCCCTCTCTGGTGGATGTGGAGAAGTACACCAACTTTGCTTAGGCAGCAGCTTATGTTTTGTAAGTGATGCTCATGATCAGCTGATGGCCTCTGCATGAATTGCAATCCCCCTCTAGCTGATCGCATATGGAACAGCTGTGGTAACATTCCCATAGCCAACTGCATGGAAACACACTCCAATATATAGGAACAGCATGTGGGTGTTGGGCCTATGCATTCACTGTGAGTAGGACCTCAATTTGGTGTTTGACAAAAAGTATTACAGATGGTATTGGGATTTACCTCTAACAACATACACCGTGGAAACAGGCCAACAGAAAAGAGGGGGATGTGCCAGACATGACTACAGAATATAAGTTTTGCTCTTCTGCATTTGGAGTAATGTCGGTTTAACAGGGTGTGTGTGGATACGGCTGGTGTACATGATTTAATACCTGTCATGACAGTGTTATATGTTTGAGGAAACTCCATATGCAGACTGGGCAGTGTGTGGAGCCTTATGTTTATTGTGTTACTCACAGAACACCAATCTTAGAACTGTAAAAGCATAGTCTGAGGATTGCAGTCAGTACATGGTGACAGCCATGAGAGTTACTGACTTCATATCCCTCATTGGACATATGTCACAACAAACCCTGGTACGACAGTAAATGTGTGAGGTTATCACAGCACCATGCCAATATTGGCCAAGTGTTTGTGGCACCAGCCATACATCTGTCAATCTTTGTACATATGTCATGCAATAAGAGCTGCATATGTTCTGTACACCATTATTTATTTACATCATACCTGATAACAAGCCAGTCAGATATCAGACTGCTAGACATGTTATGTATAGTAGAATTTCTGAGGACATAACCTGGGCATTCTGCAGTTGTGTGTACAGTACTGGGGTCTGTCTACTTATAGTGATTGTCGACAGTATGTTTATTGCACATAAGTACCTTGGGCTGTGCACAGACTGTGGTAGATGCCATTGTTCTTCGTCCTGTTCTGATGTCACATGCTGCTCCTGTGTATGGTACCCTAAAGGCTCACATGTCTGTAGGGCCAAACACACGTGTCCCATTCCACAGACAGGCATCGGACGACACTGTGTCATGACCCAGTTTATGTAGGGTTAGTGTGTGAGTGGCACATATGAGGATGGTATTTATCAGACAGTCCATATAGTGTCATATTAAAATTGCATACCATATGTGGCTGTGTTCACATTGGATGTGGGTATGCACTTTCTCACAGGTGTCTGTTACACTGTGCTGTGACATGCATGTAGAGCCTGCTATTTTGCAGGTACATGTGTATTCCCCAATACAAAATGTAGTCCAGTGTTGTGGCAGTCTGCCTGTAGTTTGCACAGTGCTTTGTGACATGCCTAGCAGATTAGTGTAATTACCCAGTGTGCTGTTATGTCCCATTATTTGCAAGACATACTGCTGCCAGGCAACCATAACTGTTGTGTATTTCCAAAAAAGCAGTGGGATTCTGTACAGATGTATGTCAGTAGCTACTTGGTAGTATGTGGGCATGTGACCACTGCACCGCCAGGTATTATGTGTCAGGACAGACTGGCATGTGTGAATGCATAACCAGTGTTGGCATATGTAGTCCAGTATTTGCATGATATACCCATATACATGGCTTTTAACATCCACATTGTGAGGCGTGGTCCACATATCTCGCATGAAGGGGATCTGTGTACACCTCTGGACTGACCACAGAGTGCCAGACTGTCCACATATATTGGTCATATCTGTACTGTAGTCCACAGGATCATTACTGTGAAAACAGTGGTATAATACTATGATGTCCTTAGGATGTCTGTCAGTAGCCAATGGCGTACATGTCAAAAGTAGATATGACTTCCCACACACAACATGTCTGTTAAGATAACCCCTGTTACAGTAGCAACAGTCTACATATATACCTGCAATACATACATGACATCCCCTTGTACTAAGAGGTTGGGACTATTGGTGCTGAGGTAGGACTCCACTCCATGTTTTGGACATATGGTAAACATATATATATATATATATATATATATATATATATATATATATATATATATAGGGGTGCAGGGGGGCAACCCCCCTTGCAAAAACATGTTTTAGCGTTTTTTTTTTTTTTGGTAGTAGACCAGCAAAAGTACACTTTCATTTAAGTGAACTTTCTCTGAAGTGTAGGGTCTACTGCATAATTTCGGAGAAGTATATTTTCGATGTTAAGCAGTAGACCCATATATATATATATATATATATATATATATATATATATATATATATATATATATGTGTGTGTGTGTATATGTATACACATATACAGATATATAGATATATATGCACATATAGTTAGGATAGGGACATATATATCAACATAAATAGGCATATTTGATTAGATATGTATGCACATATAGATATAGATATCTACATATATATTGACATGAATAGGTATATCTTTACACATAGGATGTGCATACATATATATATATATATATATATATATATATATATATATATATACAGAGAGATCTAAAAATGGCCATATATATGATGCACTGTACAGATGTGTAGAAATGTAGAAATACATATGTATGAATATATATGTGTATGTACATGTAGACATATATCTACATATTATATGTATATATCCATATTCCTGTTATGCGTAAACATCATGGTTGTGTATACCTTCCCAGATGTATCTCACTGTATGTATCTGTTATGTGTATATTTAGATATAACAACATATGTGATGCAACAGTAATATCAATAATATGTACTACACAATTGTGGAAGTCAAAGCAATTGTTCAATACTATTTAATATGTGTACTGACAGATATATTGGAAAAACGACAACTGTCTTTACAGCTGTCATGGCGTAGTGGTTAACTGTTGTGACTTTAGTGTACAGGGTCCTGGGTTCAAGGACTGTGTATTTTGTTGCTTGGCAGAGCAAGGGCTGTTGGATACAGAGTGGTTAAGGCAGTTTTGAGCAGCTTTAAGCACATTTGCATGGGTCTGCGCAAAGCTAAGCAGTGCTAAGGTACAGTTAAATGTACGGGTGCTTACATCGTGTAGGCTTCTCTTATCAGTGCACTAATGTGCGTAGCATTTATATTGCAGCAATGCTGACACCTGCTAAGTATGGCTCAGCCCTGGTAACCAGTGCTCACATCCCAGTCTGATAACATAGCAGGGTAATGACATCTGTAATAGGTGTATGTAATACCATTTGCATAACATGCGTCTATGTGCTGTCAGTACAATAGCAAGGGGTGTGAGTGTTATGTCTGGGACACTCAAGTATATAAGACCTGTACAGCACTGTTATCCATTTGAATGTGTTACATACTAGGGTAGTAACCCAGGTTACATGCTGTCACATTGGCATGTAGTGTATCACGACGGTACTACTGTTGACAGTGCTTTGCCAGGCAAAAGTAGATTGCTAAATTTAGTACTGACAACAAGCACCCCTGCAGGCATCGCTGGACTCTGAGGCCTCACTGTCATGTTCCTGGTGTGTGAACTGTTTCACAGTATATATCCCCTACTGGATAATGATCTGACATGTGGAAAGTAACTGTAGACTACTGTCTGTATAGCACATGTCAGTGCGGGCTTCCAATGTGTAATAATGGCATACATTTTGGTGTCAGACATCAGTCTGTTGGCACATTCAGCCTACTGCATAGCTACTTGCCAAGATGATGTCTGTCAGTCCCTGTACAGATGTGGAGATGGCAGGTATCCAGCTTGGATACATACAGGCAACCTATGCTTGACTTACACTGACATGTCTGCCCAGCTGTGTTGTAACTAGCACATATAGGAGACAACACCCTGTATGCACCACATGCCACGGCTACCTCCTCTACACTACCACAGTCAACAGAACATGCTTGGGTACAGGTCTACATTACAGACACTAACCATGTGTTGTAATACTTGTTGCATACATGTCAACTGGATCACCTCAGTGGCCATTTGCAGGAGGCACCCAGAGGATTGGCTGATGTATGTCACTCTCACCCTGAGCATCACCACAGTGGTGTCTGTCGATAGATTGCCTGCTGGCACATGGCAAGTGGCATGATACCACTGTACACACATCCCCTACACTACCCATCTCTCCATGGACAATAGCCAGGTACACACCTATGACCACCTGCAGCGATGCACCCCAGTACTGACAAAAGTGTATGTGTGCATTACTGTGGATAGCAGTGTATGTGTGTTAGTACACCAGAAGTTGGGAATATTGTGAGGGCCTTCACAACCACCACAACACCCATTGCCATAGTAAGATGTGACTGCTGCTGTACCAGACATTACATGTACCCTGTTATGTTCCTCTCCCTAATGGCTACATGAGCCTTGTAGTACCAGCACAACAGTGTTGTACAAATGGGTTGATAGGCATAGGATACTCATTGAGTTCTGGCAAGTGTGTGTAGGTGTGCATGTCTGTTTATCTGTAGGGGACAGCATTCCAAGACCACATACTTCTATTACAATATGCATTGCCACACAGTAGTACGGATAGTGTTGTTGCTGCCCGTAGGTGAGGCTTGTCAATGCAACACCCTACTATGCCTGTGGCATGTGCATTAGATGCATATCCCTGTAGTACCACTGTTGGGATGTACAATGGGGTGTATCACAGTCATGGGCAATGTGTGATGGTGAGTATGTCAGAGTGTCAACATGGGTTCCAGTGAGTACAATAACCACTGTGGGATGTAGGTGCTGTGTACACTGTCATTACACCATGGTACACCCGGTATATGTCCTATGTACCACTGTATGGTGACCACTGTGAACATCAACCATACAGGTAACTGATACTACAATCCAGCCCAGTTATGCATGTGCTGTGTGCAGCCTACCTGTAACACATTGGACACACTGACAATTTAGTTAGCACCGATAGGCCAAGGTCTCTCAGATCTGTGTTTGCCTGTTATGTTTCTGTTAATGTGTATATGATGGCATGTCACACTATGTATTGTCTATATACAACCATTAAATCCCCCATTACCATACTGTACATGTCTTTGGATGTTCTGCATGTAACCTGGAACACACCACACCCTAAAAGCTGTGTGGTGTGCGCAATGAAAGCCACACACTTCAGTAGCAATACATACCTAGGTAGGGGTCTAGTCCTAGTGTTGCCAAGTAGGAGTGTGCATGTATGTGGATGGATCTACATCTGGTTGCTGATTATACATCTCCCAGTGGGTCACCTGTCTATGTGGCACAGGCAATAACTGTTATACAAACCTGTGATATGTGTTCAACTGTACCCAGGATATGTCACAGCCATGGTGTCACCACAGTGCCATACCCATTGTGGAATATGAATGCAGACCATCCTCTTGCTGACGCATGTACACCTATAACACAAATGGATAACATGATGGAGACCACAATCACTCAGTGTTACTAACAGCTATAATGCATCATGGCTGGATGGCTACACTACATGACATGTATGCATTAAACATTACTCCTGACAACATATTACACAGCAGTACATTGGTACACTGTAGTACAGCCACTGTGTGCATTATAACCATATTAGCCTGTCCCTGCATCAGTGTTATGGATGACAGGGATGTGGCACAGGTATCATCATATGCACAGGGTGTGTTGCTGGTTTGCCAGAGACCGAGGGTGGGCCATACATTTGACACCATATGTGTGGGTGAGGGGGTAATTAGTTGAAATGACCATGGTGATATGGTGTGTGTAGGTATGGGGTTGCTCTAGGTGTGTTCATATAGTGTGTGGGTATGCATGCACACAGTTCTGCCATGTGGCTGCCCTATACAGGGGGTTCTTGGAGAGCTGCAGACCATACCTGGCAGGGTGTGCAGTTCACTGTCTCTGGTCACAGACAAGCAGACTGTGCCTGCCAGGGGTTTCATGGGCACGTCTAGGTACTGGCCTCAGTGTGCTACTCTCCTCTGATGATGACAGATGTCCGCTGGAACCAGGTCCCTCCTGTGACTGGACAGGGCCATGTGCACATGGCCTGCTGTGGTGTGGTATGGACAGTGTCTCCCCCTGCAGTGCTGGGGCTGGTGCTGCCACTACAGGAGTACCTTGGTGTCCTAGCACGTCCACGTTGACTGCCAGCTGTTGGTGTTGCTGGCCTACATCCATACAGCCGTCGCCGCACTCCCACCACATGCTTGAGCACGGACAAACCACAGTCGATGAGGCCCATCATCTCACCCAACCATTTATCCATGACCTCGGTATAATCATAGAAGGCACCAGAAAGTTCATGGAAGTTTCGCTTGCAGATGAGAGAGCAGCCCTCTGCAGCCTCAGGCCATGTCTGGTATACAGTTCCATATGTGCCTGCGCTCCCATGACAGTCTGAAACATGCAGCTGGTGGTACCAGTTGTGGTGCTTCTGCCAGGGGCATGATGACCAGCAGCCCTACCACAAGCACCCCAGTACATCCGCCTATGTGGTGCCCTGCTGGACATCTGGCTATGCCTGCTGTGACCAGACACAGTAGGCATAGATACCACACTCTCCTGTGTACTCCCACCAACCGCCAACTGTCCTTCTGTTATGGCCACTGGTGACGGGGTGTGTATAGGCACTGTAACTGTGTGCAGGGTTGGGGTGGCTAAGAGGGGGATGTCAAACGATGGCACAGTTTCAGCCTCTGACAACCTCGCATGTGCCTCAACAGTACTATCATTATCTTTGGTGTCTGTATGGACACCGACATCAGATTGCATGCAGGAGGGACCCTGACCCACCTCGCCACCTGTGGGGGAAAACAAAAAACGCACTTTAAGACCTGTACAGAATTGCATAACAGTACACACATACACACTCACACACACACACACACACACACACACACACACACACACACACACACACACACACACACACACACACACACTGACATTCCACCTTAATACCTATCTGTCCCTGAGTTTACAGACAGTCCCACATTTATTCACATAAGTTCCCCATCCTGCATCACACTTGGTAACATACACTCATTAATACCACTAATTAACGTATCATTCCTCTAAATGCCTAGATGAGTGATCACAACACAAGACCTGCTACTCCATTACCTCCTTGACTTGAATGGAATAGGTTTTACATGGCCTCACTGCTATCATCCAGTGTTCACCCTGGGTATGTCCGGACATCGTGAGCATGGCCCCTATATGTTAGGGGATACTACGTTCACTCCATTATGTCACACACTGGAGTGTCATATGTAGCTATTGCTCAGTACATGCCAGATCTGCCGCTCAAACAACTTATCATGTGGACAACAGTAATATATGTATACACTCCCTGGTGTTGTCTAGCAATTCCCCAATGCATCTATAGTGCTGCATACATGGGTAGTCATTCAACTTTCTGCTGATTGCAATATTAAGGGTATACCTGGTCTCTAATTTCCCTCCCAATGCATGTTCCATGCTACAGACCTTATTATACTATCAGCTGTCAAGTCATTACATATCAGACAAGTATTCCTGGTATCTCATGTGTCAGTCCATGTCCATGTACTGCACGATCCCAAATGGAAGTACTGCCATATGAACAACCCCACAACCACATATGTACATACATGGACACCCACACAAACACATACACATGCACACACACATCCTACATGCATCAACCCCCCTCCACTCCATCAGATTGCACTTACAGATGAAGTAACCCCTCACCCCCCCCCCCCACACACACACACACACACACACACCCACACCTACTGGTGAAGTTGCACGAAGACAGTACACGCAGTCCTCCCATTACCCATCTGTCAACATGCATAACATATGGTACTCAACAGCATGCAGTGCAGCTATAGTCAATCCATGCTGACAACAGTATACATGTATGTGCTGCATGGGCTGTGTTATTAGGTGATGCCCCTTCCCCTGGAAAACACTGCACCCATATACACAGTATTGCAGTGCACCTGTTCTGCACCCAGCCATGTACTGTGCACCAAACCTCACAGGTGTACAAACCATTGCTGAATGTGTATTACTGTATCAGTTATGTCTGCTCTAATGGTCACAGCCCCTATGTGTTTGAATGATAAGTACCTGGGATGATATGTGAACAGATGTCATTTGTGAATGCCTGATGTCAGGTTTGCAGATATCAACATCAGCGGTGCATGTATGACCAATACGATACTATTTCACTGACAACCGTCAGGCCTTACCATGGCTATGGGGAGTATACGCACCCTTATTGATATGACGCACTCTTCCTTGATATGCTATGGGACCACATCACCACATATATTGACATTACATGAGCCTGATATATGATGTATGTCCTGTACATTCACTTGCAGTGTCTAAGAAATGTGTTAGGTGTACAAATGCTGACCACGATGCATACACTCCGTGGGTGCATATGTGTGCACGCCCTTATCATGATGGTTTGTTGCACCTATTGCTATGTGTATTACAGCAGTCACTATTCCTGGCAGGGGTATACTAGCATGGGCCATCTGCATTTGCCAGTTTATGGTCAGTCTGCCCTACACATGTCCCTCAACGCTACATGATTGCAAGGTCTACTCATGTGCACATCCCTTGGAGTTCACACACTGCTGTCACTATTGCTGTGGATTTAAGATTACATCTGCTACAGTTCCTGACCCTGACTGTCTGCAGATACAGCCATTCTTAGCATCCTTAGGATCCCTGCTGCAGTGCACTGGTGTGTCATGATAACACACTCTCCCCACCTTCAGCCATTTTGCAGATACTTGACAAGTATGGCCTACACATGTGTGCCAATTTGCATTGTCCCAAACACTGTACACCACATGTAACAGCTTAGTCCCAGCTAATAATGTGTATCACAGTATTATGTTATGCCATAGTGTAGATCTGTAACAGTTGCCTTTATAATACTGGTATATACACTGTTGTATAAGGGTGATGTTTCACACATGTCCCTACTGTAGACCATGTGTCCCACCATTATGTTCATCCTTGTTGACACATTTCACAATGACAGGACATTAGTTATCTTGCAGGTGTCTGACATACCCTTCAGATACCCCATTATGGTCACCACTGTGAGGCAGTGCATTTAACAACAACAATATGTGAACATGTATGACATGAATTATGGGTAGGTGTGTTAGATGTGTGCATGGAATATACCATAGCCATTACATGCTCAGTGTATTGGCAAGCATGAATATAAACCATACTCACCAGCTGCAGGCTGCTGCCTTGGTGGTATACTGGAGGGACCTAAATAAGAGTGTGAGAGATGTGATGTCAGTGGCCACAGCTGTGGCATTGCTACAGGGTGGGTGCAACATTACAGTACATCAACAGTACAAGTCCACAATACTACCGCTTATGCACATCTGTTTATTACTACTACGCAGCAACAGACTATATATACGACATTTCACATATGCCTGATCTACCTGTACAGATGTGGATGCATGCAGAACAGTGGTCTACAGATGTGCCCTGTGGCCTTACCTACATGCTCCTCAACCAGTGTGTGGGTAGCACCCACCTCCACAATGGTCTCTGCCAGTTGTTGGGTGTGCGGGCGGGCAGGTGCCATGAGGCTGGTGAGGAGCTCCTCAACACATGTCGGGAGGGGGATAAATGGCATGACCCCCCATTGCAAGGTGATCCCCCCGGACTGCAGCAGCATGCTGACAGGCATTGCGAAGCTGATCAGTACAATGATGCCGGACCTGCTCATAACTGCGGTTATGCTGGCCGACATCATTGACCCTGGGGACTAGATCATTCCACAGGGTGGTCTGCTCCTGCTGCTCATGGGCTGCCCTGCCCTGCTGAATAGGACCAGGTAGTGCTATATCAGGTGGTTCAGTATGACATAAAGATAGAAACATGTCTGAGCAACTCATACAGCAAGGTTACCATAGTTCTTAATACACATCTATGTCTCCCCCCCACCATATCAGCAACAACAAACTGTGCACACAACTCAATAGGTATGGCTACAGCTTACCTACCATTGGAACATGTATTGAACCATGCTTTGTGCTACGTGTTTGTAGCCATGTTCCCTGTGGGGACACTACCATTGCTAGCCTGTTACGGCCTATTTCACCTGCATGCCATTGTCAGGGCCACTACTGTTCCATATATGCATGTGGTATGCTTGCTATGTGATTGCTGCACATCTGTCATTCTGTGTTACTGGGGATATCTATGCATGCTATTGGACATGTTCCAGGATTGTGTGGACTATTACAACCCACATTTGTTCTATAATAGTGACACAATAGCATGTTTAGGGAATAGTTGCCAGCAGAACCACCTCTCCCACCTCATCTGGCCATGTTACCAGGCCACATCACATGTGGGACCCACCCTGGGGCCTCCTCATCTACTGGTCCAGCATATCTTCAGGTGAAACCAACTCAGGGGATGGTGTCCCCACCATGAGGGCACACACAGACATGATCCTGTCACCCGAAGTCAGGTCCAGGGTCTGTTCCATAGGGGGCCCCACAGAAACATGCGGGGTGTGCTAAGGCACCTTCAGGCCCCCAGTACACAATCACAGGGTCCATATGCTCCTCCTACTCAGCCTTCAGGCCAGGCACCTTCAGGGCCATGGAACTGCTGTTGTGACTAGCAAAGAGTGGGGGCCTTGTTCCCATTGTTTTCACATGGGGGCTCATGGGGCTTCCACATCGCAGACCATCCACACTATCCAGGGTGTTTACCCACCCATGTGTCATATATCACCCCTTTTGGTTGTCTTCAACATCTACCAACCCGAACCACCTCCACACATATACCTGCTATCCTTCCCCATAGTCCCATTCCCTACTTCACAAGCAAGGGCAATGTGGTCCCAGCAAGGGGTTCACATGTGACAATACCAGCCATGTTGCACACACTTACAGCTGTATATATCTGTGTGTATTGCTATGTGTGATGTTCCCTCACACATAGCATGCAGCACTGTGGTGGTAATATAGGGGACATGTATTTACATGCATATGTGTGTGTGTGTTTATATATATGTAGATATACACACACACATATATATATATATATATGTGTGTGTGTGTGTGTGTGTGTGTGTGTGTGTGTAGATATATTTTATGTTGTATATATGTGTTTATATATGTACACATATACATACCTATATATGGGGTACATTCAGACATCAGGCCCACAATCTGTAACTCTCCTTCCTGCACAGATGCACTGTTCTGCCTTGCTACAACACAGACAAGTGCCACATATGGACACAGACTAAGATAAGGGGGGTATATATAGGGCCAGATTGCAGGTAAGCCTATTACACACCTATGGCATTTCAGCAAGCTACAATACATGTTAACGTGAGTGTCCTGCAAGTGGTGGGCTCTGGAACCCATGTGTCCATCATTATGACATTACTTCCATCACCAGCTATTGGCCACATTTCCATTACACAACACACACTATGCTGGCTACATCTTGTCAGTCAGCACTGCTCAGCACAGTTGAAGGGTATGGCCCACTACCCACAGGGGCAGACTCTATTGTCCATAGCAGTTGTTCAGCTGAAAATCATTACAACAACACCTGATGGCACATATATATCACTCCACATCATCTATTCCAGTATTATGGACCAAGTGCTACAGTCAATTACATGCATATATACGTCACATACCTGTTTTGGGAATGAGGTCTGTTGTGGATGGTTTCCCTGTAGGAGTTTTTTTTTCTCCTTGGCTATGGCTTTAGCCTGCTTTCTTTGTTTCTGTTTAGGTTTTGGTTTAGGTTGTGGTTCTGGTTTCTCTCTCTCTCTCTCTCTCTCTCTCTCTCTCCAGTAAATGGATTGAGTTGATTGGAATAGATTGCAACATGGCTTTTGTAGGTGATGCACATGATCAGGTGATGGCCTCTGCACCAATCAGTGTCCTCCACTTGCTACCTGCATGCAGCATGCTGTGTAGTACTTCCAATTACCACTGTCATGGCAAGCTACTACTATAAATCCCTACATCATGTGGGCTTGGTCCCTTTACCTTTCCTGTATGGTGGACATCCTTCCTGTATGTGGGCAGCAGTTTTACAGACAGCAGGTAGGGATACCTCTTACAAGATTACTTGCACACTCAGGCCAGCTACATATTTGTATGAGGTTCCAGAACTACAGACATAGTGTGAGTAGTGTTGTTGTATGCATTGTATAGCATCAGTGTTACAGGGTTTGTGTGTACTTACTAGTTTAACATGGAATGCAGTCTGTCTGCATAGCTCTCAACTGTGGGCCTATCCATATGATGGCTAGAGGTGTGCCTGTTATGTTTTGTCTGTTCACCACACATGTCTTGTGTCAGATATATCACTGGCAGTGTGTGTGTTAAGTGCTATCAGTACATGGCTGCATACATTTGTGTTTCTGACTTAATATTCTTGACTAAGGGTATTTTGCAGACTATCCTGTCACACCCACAACTTGCTTAGTTTATGACAACACTATTTCACATATGGGGCCTGTGTTCCTGCCTCTGTCCTCCACCTACATACCAGGCGTTGTCTATATGACATGCTGTCAGGGGTTGTTATGTGGTGGCCTGTGAGTATGTCATGCTGCCATTCCTGCCATCATTCCACTGCTGTTGTGGCCCCACACATATTGTGGGGTTGGGTCCATATATGTGTGGGCTTCGTCTGCACAATATATGTGTTCCCTTCTGCAGTCCAGAGGTCAGTGTATGTAACAGTGGTATATGCCCTTGCATGTCAGTCTATATGTCATTATTGAATGACTTTTTCCTTGAAATTGAAGCTGAAATTGAAGCTGATTTGAAACAAGAGATTAATAACCTTGACAATGAAATACATGCCCTAGAAGTGTTTCAAAGTAATAAAACACTATACGAACAGTTGTTTAATAGGGTATGCATGCTAGAAAAACGTCTCGAGGAATCTAAAAAGAAGAAACTGTTACGTGACATTAACGATTTTTCCTTGGGTCAAATTTTCTCTTGGCCTAAACCAACTTTGACTACTAATGCCGTTAAATCCAACAACGGTAGAAAAACACATTTGGATACTCTAGATACGTTTGAGGAAGCATCAGCAAAACTCAAACACCGAGAAGCAGTAACAACACCTGTGAATACCAACCAATCGGAAGGTACGATGTTGCCGACACCCACCAGCGTCAATGACGCCGATGCTGATGCATCAGAATCAGAAAAACGCTCGCAAAACAAGAAGGATAATGGAGCTACACAGAGAGGAAGAACGCAACAAACAACATTGAATTTGGCACGTTTTCAACTGACTCACGCTGAAGCTGTCGAAGAACGAAGTACTTCCAAAACCAGAATGACACCGACCTACAGGGCACCAAATGCGATCAAGAGGAAGAATGAAAGCCCTTTGGGACTAAGCAAACAATTCCGCAAATAGAACGAGGTACATTAAACCTATCTAGCTTCAAGCTAAATGAAGCACATTATTCTCTATTAAAAAAAGGGCTGAATTTTATTCCAACAGCTAATGAGGATGTGGTACATGTACTGACTGATTTAAAATTGTTCGTGAGAACAGTAACTTTGAAAATGCTTTTTGGTAACACATGTAATACTGGGGCTCTATGCAAAAGACGTAGCACATTCATTCCCAGTAATGTGCCTGTGTTAACTGCCTTTAATGATATCTGTGAACTAGAGACCAGGAAGTTATACACAGATAATAAGATCCCTACAAAATTAAACTTAACATATTTGGAATATAAGGCACTCAAGTCATTAATTAATAATCAAGACATTATAATCAAGTCTGCAGACAAAGGAAATGCTATTGTAATTATGGATAGAGCTAAATATATAGACTTAGTACAGCAACTGCTCAATGATGATATAACCTTCAAGAGTATTAATATGGCTGATGTTAAGAAATGTATAAGCATTATAAATATGGCAATTTATGATTTACAACTACAGAACGACATCGACACAGATTTATTTAATTTTTTTACTGTACCATCTCCAGTTATACCATGTTTATATGGTGTACCTAAAATACATAAATCTATTAGTGACCCCCCCATGAGACCCATTGTCTCTGGGGGTGGGTGGATCACCGAACCCATCTCTATTTACTTGCAACAACAACTTTATCCCTACATAGAACATTGTGACACAGTCATAAAAGATACAACTAACTTCCTAATTAAGCTAAGAGAGTGGCATCTTACACCATTGGCAAAACATATAACTGAAAAAGAAATATTACTTGTGACATTAGATATAACATCTTTATTCACAGTAATACCAAACAGCTATGGGATTGAAAGTATTAGGGAGTTCCTAATGACTAGGTCACCTTTTACAATAAGCAAGATAGAAAATATCTGTGGTCTACTTGATCTTGTCCTAACTAATAACATATTTCTTTTCAATAAACAATTATATATACAAAAATCTGGTGTAGCCATGGGCACTTCAGTGGCGAATACTTACGCCAATCTAGTTTTATATATATGGGAACAGAAATATCTACTAAATAATGGTAATCCATTTACTGAGAAAGTTGTTTTCTATCAACGCTTTGTAGATGACTGTTTTATGTTGTGGAAAGGAACACAGAATGAACTACAAGATTTTCTACATTATTTAAACAGTACTACAACATTTTTAAAATTTAAAATGGAAAGCTCCTATGAAAAAATAGTTTTTCTGGACCTACTATTGTATAAAAAGGAAGATTCTTTACATACCACTGTACATCAGAAAGAAGTGCACTCAGGGAGATATTTACACTTCCAGAGTATGCATGCACCACATGTGTTTAGAAGTATAGTATCATCACAACTCAGTAGAGTTAGTAAACTAAACACAGAAGATACCAATTTCATCAAGCAGCTAGATGATATGTCTAAAGAACTGACAACAAGTGGTTACTGTAGTAGTCTCTTATTAGAAGTTAAAAATAGAATTATAGCAGATAGAAATACCATATTAAGACCAATTTACACAAATGGGAACTTAACAGTAACTAGATATAATGATACAAAAATCAGATTTGTCACTTCCTACAATGCAAAAACACACTTAGTTAAGAACATTATACAAAAAAACTGGCTAATATTAATGGCCTGCACAAATGTTAAGAAAGTGGTAGGAGACAGACCCTATTTTTCCTTTAGGAACATGAACACCCTTAAACAAAAATTATGCTATAAAGATATGGTTTTTAATTCTATTTCTAAAATTGAGAAACCAGGTACCTACAAATGCTTTAATTGTTCATGTTGTCCTGACATCTCAGACGGTACCAACTATCAGTTTAAACATCCTATAACAAACAGATCCTACAATTTCAATATAAAAGCTACTTGTAACACTACATCAGTAGTATACATGGCTACTTGCACACAATGTACGTCATTTTATATAGGAAAAACTGTGAGAAGACTTAAAGATAGAATCATTGAACACAGATCAGAAATAAAAAGAGCAGTAACCACAAACGCACTATATAAACATATAATGGAACAGGGTAATCAACACAGTTTTTCCTTTAGAGTTATTTGTACTGTTGAAAAAAAACCACGAGGTGGGGACATTAACAACATACTTGAACTAAAGGAGTATCAATGGATAGTTAGACTAGAAGCAGATCACTTTCCAGGACTTAACGATGTGGTTACATTAAAACCAGTTTTAAAACATTTACAGCAAACTAAGTTATAGTAATATTTTATTAGTCAATATATTTGTTTATGTTGTTTAAAATGTATAAGTTTAAATATTTTATGGTATATATTTGTGTATGTCACGTGACTAATGGGCTGCTGGTCACATGACTATTAGACCCTTATTTATTCAATATGTCTTCCATTGAAGGTTTGTAATGCACTGAGGAAGGGTTTTATGCCTGAAAGCTTTGCTCTATTGTCATTTGTATTTTTATAAAGAGATTTCTCCAGTTTTAGTCTGTTTCTTGAAATGTAACAGATGCATCCCATTGTGTCAACTGAAGTCTTTTCCCCTAGGGATTGCATACAGAGTGTAGTTAGAGGCTGCTGGACTATACATCTGGACTATACATCTGCATTACTTACTGCTGATTGATTGTTATCCTGTGGCCCAGTCTGCCTTTACTGTTGTATTACTTGGCCTGGACAGAAACATATGTTATGCTTTCAGAAATACTGTATTAACTGATCTGTTTGAGAATTGCATTAGTCTGTTTATATGTATTTCAAAGTCTAAACAGCTATATCACATGGCATATACAACTGTAATAGAACACAAATAGAGCTTTCTCATGTATGCAACCTGTGTGTGCTGTTATATCCTTTGACCTCTCTGTGGGTATATGTTTCAGGCAACAATTGTCTTTCGTATGGATGACTCATACAGTGTCCATTTGGTAAGGTGGCAACTGTAGGAATACTAGCTGTTCCATATGGTGTGCACCCTCTAAATATGTATCTTCCTATACATATCTCTGTGTGTGTGTATGTGTAGTTACATATATATATATATATATATATATATATATATATATATATATATATATATATATATATACACACACACACACGTATAAAGATATATATATATATATATATATATATATATATATATATATATATATATACACACACACATATATATATATATATATATATATATATATATATATATATATATATACATATATATAATGTTTGTGTCTTTCGGCTTTTCCCACTTAGGGGTCGCCACAGCGGAACTCCAGTCCGCTAATGATTGGCAGTAGAGTTTTACGTGCTGGCTTGCCGGGCCTAACGCACAACCTTCAACGAAGGAACGCCCATTCACGCATCTCGCCAAACAGAAGAAGCTCTAACTAAGAACTGAACGGGCAACGTCTAACTGTGAGGCGACAACGCTACCGCAGCACCACCACCGCGGTATATATACATATATATATATCTATGTGTGTGTGTGTGTGTGTGTGTGTGTGTGTATATATATATATATATATATATATATATATATATATATATATATATCTGCATATATGTGTGTGTGTGTATATGTATCTTAGGAATGTTTATTGCTTTCACATTGTACATTCTCTGTGGCAGCCAGACTATACTGCATATGTTATTGATACCAACCTGACATCATACAGGTGGGATGGATTACTGTTCACATCTTGTGCCCATGTTGTGTCGGGTCCTGGTTATGGGACTGGACTGGCAACAGTTGGCATTGTATTGCAGGGCAGACCTGTTTGGCTGCGGGGGGGGGTAATATCAATACGTATAAGACGTATGCACTTGGGCCCCCTCACCCCCATTAACGGTGCCTGTGGTCATAAATGTATTTGTTATTTTCTCTTTTATATCTATAGCTATATATCTGTATATACATATATAGATATATCTATATGCTTACATATATGTATATTGCTATATATATCTATATATATATAGACAAATATATGTATATATATATATCTATAGATGTATGCATATGTATATATGTAGGTATGAATATATATATATATATAGATATTTATATATATATATATATATATATATATATATATATATATAGATATTTATATATAGATATTTATATATCTATTTATATAGAAATATATACACACACACACACACACACACACACACACACACACACACACACACACACACACACACACACACACACACACACACACACACACACACACACACACACACACACACACACACACACACACACACACACACACACACACACACACACACACACACACACACACACACACACACACGTGCTGTTGTAACCTGGTAGTAACTTTCTTACTGACTGTAATGGGACTTTGTTACATTTTATTCACTGAGGAGCTTTTCTTTTTGGGTCTCTGCTGAAAATGAGCCAAAAGCTCAGTCAGACTAACACAGTTAACACATGAAAAATAAATAACTACATACATAAATATATACATTTACATGTTTAAATATATTTCCTGTACTGTTGAATGTGCTGGATGATATGTTTGTGAAAACATTAGGGTTATGTATATGTGACATGGCTTAGTGGTAAATCACTTTGGCTATGATGTGTAGGGTCTTGGGTTTGAACTTTGCAAAGGCTGTACAGAGTGATTAAGGCAGTTTTAAGTGGGTTTGTGTTGGTTTGCGCAGAGGTAGGCACTGCTAACTTCCGGTTACAGTTTCTTATACTGATTTATCTTCTAAATTGCTTAACCTGTGTAGGCATTGCTTACCCCCGCACAAACAAGGTTAAACC
This sequence comes from Protopterus annectens, assembly GCF_019279795.1. Lineage (NCBI taxonomy): Eukaryota > Metazoa > Chordata > Ceratodontiformes > Protopteridae > Protopterus > Protopterus annectens. The sequence goes on along the minus strand of NC_056728.1, from coordinate 1,562,424,987 downwards.
CGCTTACTGCTGCTTAAAAGTGCTTCCTTCCGCTTACAGCTGCGCTAATTTTTTTTTAAAAGAAATGAAAAAGGGTTGATAGGAAAGTGGTGAAAAAAGGGGCACAAAGTGGGAAAGACAGTAGGGAAAATAGCTAGGGATGTGCAGGAAGGGTGTAGGGGAAGGTCCATAGCTGCCCATTTCTTCTACAGCAACAGCTGTGCATATACACTGAATTTTGAGGTAGATTTGGACACTCATACCCCTGAGAGAAGGGTGAGGACAACAATAAGATGTTGTTAAGCCAATTAGACCAGATTGCATGTGTCCAGTGGACACGTGTGCAAAATGGACAGCTATGTATGCGGCGAGATTTTTTTGGGGGGAACAGATTGCCCTTTTTTTTTCAGGTAAGAGTGGGATGTTGGGGAGGGATAGTAGGTATATTTGGGGAGGTAGGTTGGGTAGGTTAACAGACAAGACAAACAAGAAGCATACAGAGGTTGTATATGGTTCATGTGTGGGGTAAACACCTTGATGGGGAGGGGTGTTGGGAAATCAGTAGCCCATGAGCCCCCTTGTGGAAACAGTGGGACTGAGGTCCCCACTCATGGGCATTCACCACTGCACCCTCACAGCCCTGAAGGTGGCTGTGCTGGGGGCTGAATAGGAGTGCCAGGCTGACCCTCTAGTTGTGACACACGGCCCTCAAGCTTGCATAGCAGATCTCTGACCTCCCTGCGAAGCTCCCTAGATACCATGACCCGGACCTGGCGATGGGTTACAGGTTCCTGTCTGTGCCCACTCCCAGGGGTGAGCCCCATCCCCTTAGGTGGTTCCACCCGAAGGTGGTGCAGGTCCAATGGATGAGGAGGTCCCAGGTTGAGCCTTAGACATGCTGGTGCCCAGTGCCATGGCCAGCTGAGGTGGGACAGGTGGGTCCACCGGGACCAGCCTTCCCAAACATGCTATGGTGTTTAAATTTTATCAGCATATACTGGTTAATAATAGTCAACACATTCCAGGATTAGGTATACCAGCATGCATATATATTCCTATTAACCCAAACACCAGATATGGAACAGTTGCATAGCAAACAAAACACATGCACATATGGGACCACAGTGGTCATTACAACAGCATGCAGGTGCATTGATGGCAGTATGCCACCAATGTGTGAGTATTTCAGCATAGAACATGCACAGAAACAATTTAAATAATTATCAAACAGTAGGACATATGTCCCAACAGTAGATGTAATTCAGCACATACCAATTGAGTTGTGTATTTAGTTTATTGTTGCAGATATGGTGGGGAGGGGGAGAAAGATGTCAATTAACAACTAGTATATCCCTATGGGTCACATAACTTTCCTAGTCAGTGCTGTGATCTGTACCTTACAGGTATTAGTACACTACCCTATTGCCTTACATTGGTATGGCTGTCAACAACTATATACATGACCTGGTTTTACCTGCAATATACACCTCTTACCTGGCATATCTGTGGAGGTATTGTTTGTTAACACTACCTAACTGTTTCTACACATACTCCCAGATTCCAGGTTGATGTTATACACATACCTGTCCATCCTGTTTTGCACACACTCTGGGGATGTCTTCACCACATGCAGGTGAACCGGGACATATTCTGACTATTGCCCTCTTAAACATTTACTGACTTGTACAATGACAGGTTTGTTTTATTTGACATTTTCCAAATATGTACAGGTCTGTCAGTCAGTTATATGACATGAAATGCTGCCTACATGTCAGAAAGTAGCACACTGATATGGTAGGGGGACAGGGTAACAGCCATCAGATATGGGCCGAATAACTGGACATTCTGGACATTTCTATACACTTGTGGGGTATGATTCTGCATACAGCTTACTACCACTCCCAGGATTCGAACCATGACTGTGTCTGTTAAAAATAAAATACTGTCCATCACAGTTGAGTGTGCTATATAGATATTGCTGTGCATCTCTTGTCTGATTTCTGTCTGTGATTCTCCTGTGGTTTTTACATTTTGACCTTGTAATTACAATACTCTTATACAGGATTTCCTAGACAGTTGTATTATGTAGTACAGTGTGGGTGAGTGATGAGTAATACCTTACTATTCTGAGCATCTGCAACACTGACAATGTCATACAACACCGGAGTAAATAGTACCAGTACAGAATATCAATCTTTTATTTATAGGCACAGTATTTGTACCTGACAGACCTGTGGGAGCAATGTTTGTTAGTGCTACCTGCATGTGTCCACACAAATTACCAGTTTCCACATTATTATTATGCACATATGTCTCACTCTGTTACTGTACACACTCTGGTCACAGCTTGACAACATGGGGGTGGAGATGGGGCATTTTTGGCTACTTACTCTCATAACATTTTGGGGGGTTGCTAGAGTGACAGGTTTGTGTTATAGATGTCTGACAATCAGTTGTATGTCTTTTTTGCTGCCTAAACATCTGGGATCATCCCACTGATTTGCCAGGGGGACAGTGTGACAGGCAGTAGCTATGGGTCAATTTACTGGACATTCTGGACATTTCTGTACACTTGTGGGGTATGATTCTGCATGCAGCCTACTACCACTCCCAGGATTCGAACCATGGCTCTGTGTGGAAAAAATCCAACAGTTCACGTTGCAGTTGAGTGTGCTATTAGGATTTTGTTGTCTGTCTTTTCAGTGTTTTCTGTCTAAGTCTCTCTCAGTTGTACTATTTGACCTCTTGGGATTACAACAGTCATATGCAGACATTTCTACACATTTTATTTCTGTAGCACAGTGTGGGTAACAGTGCTTATTACAATAATACTATTAAGTGATTGCAAGTCTACATTACCATGTGATACCAGAGTGAACACATGCAGTCCAGCAGTTAGACCTTACTTGTCAGGTTATTATGCTTTTATTTACATACAACCTATATAAGACTCTTCCTGCCCTATTCTCTGGTGTATGCAGTGCATGTTTTAAACAATACAGGTTTTATACAGGCAATTAACTTACTACTACTTTTAGATTTATTTCCTATGACAGTACATGCAAGAGTATTACTAACCTGCTTCGTGTCACAACTGCTGCAGTCTACAACCATGGGCTTCCTGGTTCACAGCCCGCTCACCTGCTATTGTGAAAGACAAGATGAATATTTATTTATACCTATCCATAATATACATGAGCTGGCAATTATTAAACAGGTAGTGGACTGATACTTACATATGGCTGGGACATCCCCTGTCCTCCTAGCCTGTTGGATCCACTGATCCAAGAGATCTCTCTTTCTCTGCATCAGGTCGGCATAGTGATGCCTAACCTGCTCACCAGTTCGTGGTATGCCAGTGGCACTGGTGAGGTCACAGGCGAGACAGTCCCAGGCTTCCGCTTGGTATTGGGAACCCTGGTACTGGCCCTGCAGCAGTCTCTAGTCATGGTCTTTCACAAGGAATCCTGCCATGACTCTGGACTCCTGGATGCCCCAGCGCTGCGCCCAAAAGTGCACACCCTCTCTCATTCCAGAGATAGTGCCTACAAGGGGAAGATACAACCAGTTAAGAGATGTATTCTCACCTGTTGGGTTTAAATAGAGCTGGTTTCCTGAACTTTGCCATGATTGGATGGTTTTGAAAATGCTAAGCTATGGGTAAACCTGCTTACCTAAGGGTGACATTGCTTTAAGGGATATACCAATGGGCAGACTGAGTTAGCTGGCCTACACGTAGCTTACACCTACTAAGCTGGGCTGTGCAATGCTTAGCGTTGCTTAATATTTCATTTGCATTATATTTGCATTTTGGCATTGATTTATTATTCATTACATGTTATATATGTGTTTGGTATCCATGATTCATGTGTATGTACACTGTATGGGGTCCTTGTGTTTATGGGGTCCTTGTGTTTATAAGGGGGTTTCAACACTTTATTACAATGACACCTCACATCTGGGCTTAATGCAGTACTCCATTTCCCATATTTATGTCCTGTAGTTAGTTATACAATATAAAACTGTATATGGATTCCTTTCACATGTTCAGTTTGTATTTCCTATAGTGAGGATCTGTTTGGTTTTACCTCACTCTTATGCACTGTTGTGATGGCTTAGTGGTTAACTACTGTAACTATAGTGTACAGGGTCCTGGGTTCAAGACCGGCAAATGCTGTTTTTTTGTCTGGCCATAACAGCGCCTGATGCACACAGAGTGATTAAGGTACTTTTAAGCAATTGTAAGGTTTGTGCAGGTTTGCGTGAAGGCAAGCAATGCTAAACTCCGGTTAAATATGCTTACAGAGTGTTAGCTTCAATATTGCTTAACCTGTGTGCGCATTGCTTACCCCTGCACAAACGGGCTTAAACCTGCTAACTACTGCTTAAATATGCTTACTCTTGCTTGCTACTGTGTACTCCCACTTACCACCGCATTAATTAGGACAGTAATATCTAATGGTTCTTGGGAAGGTGGTGGATTTAGAAAATGTATTGATTTATCATTCATTACACATTTTACCTTCTATTTGTATCCCTGATTCCTGGGTACATATACTGCATGGGGCACTTGTGATTATCTGTGGACTTTACAACATTATGACAATGACACCTCACATCTGCATTTAATGCAGTACTCCAGTTCACAAATATATGTTATCTCGTAGGTTATGCAACAAAATAAATTGATCAGAAAGTGATTTGACATGGAAAATGGATTGTACTGGAGTGGGACTCGAATGGGGAATGATTGCTCGTAAGGCGAATGCTTTGCCCACTACACTATTGCTGTACTGCTTCATTTGCATATATCTTGATTTTTATCCTCTTGTGCCATTTAAGCTGCATTAACCGTAGCTAAGTGATGGGCAAACCCGAACACCTGCGGTTAAATTTAATCTGTTTTATAAAAAATAAAAAAAAAACTTTATATTTAATGTTTTAACTATTGCTCTTGTAAACTTGGGGGAATATTGCTGGGGGTATGCAAACACCTTTGAGCGGTATCACTCATTCTTATTCATACACTGCTGTTCTTCATTGCAGGTGAGTGTATATTCTGAGAGCTCTGCTCTCAGACATGCCACCTGCACTCGCACAAGCTCCATGTCCATTTACGAGCGCAGGCAGCGTGCCTTCATTGATATGCATGGCGTGCTGCCGTCCTGCTCCTAAACAGCCACTTCAGTGTAGGACTAAGCTAGTCCTGCACCAAAGGATATTGAATCCGTGGATCTGTCTCCAGTGATTCAAAGGCCAGTACCTCTATGTTAAACAGTTGAATATTCTAATCAATTAATATTTTCTACATTTTCTTCATCATGTGTATTAAATTTTTCAAATTTCTATTAATTTAAAAAATACGGTTGTTTAGATATTGTACAATAAATTTTGTAAGCCTCTGACCATTTCTGTAGATGTAAATTAGTGTTCATGTGCATAATAGCTGAACATTTCTATAATGAGTGTTTATAACTTCATCCCCCAAAGTCTACATTTAGATGTAATGCAAATGAAAAACAATCAGATAATTAATATACAGATGCCCATTAAATTTAACCCCAGTAACAATCAGACTTAGTAATCTACTTCCTGGAAGGAAATTAAACCTAGTTATATGCATATTCACTGTTGTCAGTAAAAGAAAATGAAATACCTTTGAAGTAAATTAATCTGTTTTATTATGCAACCATAATTTACATAAGCATTATATGTCCTAGTTTGATATTGTCAGTGCTATGTCAGTAGTAGGTAACCCAATGGATAACAGGCTCTCCAAAATTTGGAAAAATGCTCTAGATTGACAAAATGTAGCAAGAATGTGTCAACAAACCCAATTTAAAGATGGTTAAATTTAATTATGGTGTCTTATTGTCTTTAATCACAGTTTTTATCAAGCATGATTTTCATTAATATTTCTTCAAATACAATTTTCACAGAACAACAAAACAAACAACAAAGAAATATAACTCACAACTACCTCAAAACAGTTTTAATCTTTGGTTCCAGCTCAGGGCACCAGCCTTTCTCTATGTGGGATGCGACAAATTTTCATCATATTAAAAATAACCAAAAGAGAAAGAGTTGAAACTCTGGTGAAGTCTTTAATTACTCTAGTTTTGGACAAATTTAAATAATCATATAATTACTCAAGTACTTTCCACCATATCAATAGTGTTCTTATTTTGTCTATGCATATTCAGAATATCCTTTTTCTTAAGGGATGCTGTCTGAAAGTAGCCAGCTGTAAATCAGACTAGGGACTTACCTTCAATCTCACAATTCATGAAAACATGCTCCCTTCCTAAACTATTGACTTCACCCCCCCCCCCCAGGCTATCAAGTATTTGCAACCTCCAACACCTCCATTTTTGACTACCAAATGAACACAAATGAAGAATTTAGCCAACAATATATTTATTTTCTTTCTGCAACTGAAATTGAATGCTACCTATACACCAAGATTAAATGACAATGTTTCTACTTCTAGTACTCCAGATCTGCTTTCAACCAAATTGTAAATGAAGATGTAGGCTAGTTTTCTCTTTTTATCTTCTTATGTTTTGTACATGAAATTATTAATATTATTTATTCATTAGAACAGTTTATGCATTTAGGTTCTTTTTATATATATAGGAACCTTGACGATTGGATGGGAGATAAGAAATTCACCCCGGGGATTACATCAGTCACACTGCTAGACAGGGGTCCAATGAATTAAATATTGTGGGAAGAAATATCCAGGGAATTGTTATGGCTAGTCTTGTATAGGCCCTAGAGCCGATAGCCTAGTACCAACCTATGAACCTATATATATATATATATATATATATATATATATATATATATATATATATATGTATATCTATATATATATATATATATATATATATGTATATCTATATATATATATATATATATATATATATATATATATATATATATATATATTTATCTATATATATATATATATATATATATATATATATATATCTGAAGGGCATCGTCAAATGACCAGCAACATTGATGACCAGGATGTCAATGACATTACATCGAAGCACTTAATGTTGAGAAGATTTGCACATGTGATGGGGATTACCCTAGAGTGGCGTAAACCAAATGCAAGTGTGCCACCCTGCAACCCCCATACTTCCTGTTAGTTATATATACTAACTCCAAGATCATACAATCCCCAGGGAAAACAAATATTCCCATACCCAGGGACTGTAAAAATCACAGGCCTTTCAACCATCTGTTTTAGCCGACAACCAGTCAGGTGTCAACATTGCTGGTCATTTGACAATCTGAGCTAAACCCACACACACACACACACACACACACACACACACACACACACACACACACACACACACATAAAGCATAGATCCTTGTATTTTGGCACAATAATCACACACATAAAGCATAGATCCTTATATTTTGGCACAATAATTTTCAAGCCTCTAGGAAGTAAAATGCCTTCCTTCCATAAGGTGAAACGGTAGACCACAGGGAAAACTGGTACCTGTGAGCAACAAGGTACTGGCTGAGAATAAAAAAAAAATCAAGAAAAGAACCATGCAGTGTAGACAAGCTCAGCTGAGACTTCAGAGTATTCAAGCAATTATAACTTGATCTGGTGAAGCTGTTTTAAGGATGAAAGTGCTCATCTATTTTTTTTCAGTGAAGAAGTTTTGATTTCTCTGCAAGTTATAATTGCTTGACTACCATAGAAGTTTCAGCTGAGCTTGTCTGCACTGCATGGTTCTTTTTTTCCTGAGTCTTTTCATATTCTCAGGCAGCAGCTTTGTTGCTCACAGTATCTCTCTCTCTCTTTGAATATATATATATATATATATATATATATATATATATATATATATTTGTTGTAAGAAAGTCCTTCTATATTGCACAGCTTATAAACAAAGTTATTGTGTCTAGATCTAGGGATGTCACTGTGCCCCTTTACTCAGCTCTCATTAGCTAGTTATTGAATATAATGTCCCCTTTGGCACGTATCTGTCTAATCATGGTCTAAAACTAAATACCAAAAAAATTAATTTTAGTATCCTTTGGGAATTCATCTACCCCAGGGAACTACCACATTGACAATACATTCTCTAAGAGTCGATCCACTTGCTCAGGATTTGGGAACTTATGTGGACATTGACCTAATTTTTTACCAACATTTATTTCATGCATTTATTTATTTAATGTTTTTGACTCGGAAAGTTCAGCTGTTGTTTAGAAAGCTCTTTTATATTGTACAGTTATGAACAAAAGGATTGTTTCAATATCTGGGATGTCATTGTCCACTTATACTTAACTCTCATTGGGCCAGTTATCTTTCCAGACACATGCAACAAGTGGAATGCACACAGAGTTACCTTACCAAAAGGATACAAGGCCTAAATAACATGTGCTGCATGGACTGACTCAGAGCCCTCTTACTATACTGGATAGCTTACTGACTGTTAAGAAGTAACCTGTGTCTGGCAAAGAAGGTATCCTCTAAACTAGATGTGTCCAACCTGCGGCCCGCGGGCCGCATGCGGCCCTCAGAGCTCTTCCATGTGGCCCTCAACCTCTAACTGCAACATCGATGTACGCATGCCCCAAAACACTTTTTTTTGTTTTGTGTTTTTCACTCCTGTGACCTGTAATGCTAATGTCGGTGTGTGCATCTGCCAAAGCACCCTTCTAGTTTTGTTTTTGAGCCGAAAAAGGGTCCTTGTGTTTACGCCATTATTTTGCACCGAACAATCAGAGTGTGTGTGTGTGTGTGTGTGTGTGTGTGTGTGTGTGTGTGTGTGTGTGTGTGTGTGTGTGTGTGTTCTCGCTGAAGAGGGACTCATGTATGGATTTGCTGCTGTTGCCTTTGAAAGAGACAGCAATTATCTGTGTTAATAGATAAGTACGGAGTGAGTGAGTGCATGCATGAAAGCAGAATTGTGTGCGTGAAAGTAGAAGAAGAGTGTGTGTGTGTGTGTGTGTGTGTGTGTATGTGTGTATATGTGTGCATGACAGAGAGAGATGCATGCACAAAGAGGCTAACAATGATCAGTCTACCTACTGAACACAAACAGTTAGCTCACAAATACATCATACATTAAGAGTACACTTTCATTAAATTGTGGCTTTCCTGACAGGGAGAGTGTTGTAGTGAACATGAACTCATACCTCTTAACTGTATGGATTTTCAAAGAATGTCTGGATTTTTGCCTCATCTTCCAATTTGTGTCTTTTGCTTAGGAAATAAAAGTAGTCATCCAAGGTAATGCAGTTCCAGGGAGTAAGAATGAGACAGCAGCCTAGGGTTAATGGGTCAGTAGTGGACTGACTATGTGGGTCTGTAGTATATAAAATTGTATTGTTTTTTCAGACAAACAAAAACGCACCTAGTACTGTTTTTTCATTGGTGGGTTCTAAGCAGTGGTAGATTGAACAACAGTAAGCATAGCTTTGGCGGATCATCAATACTGGCAAATCAAGTGGGCACAATGTCATTTTTTAAATGTTGGGGGTTTTAGTGTGTATGTGTGTGCTTATGTGTTGGGAGTGCTGCAACAGTAGACGATTATTAAAGACAGAGACTTACGGACTGTGGAGAATATGTTTCTTTGTTTCAAAACCTAATACTTGGGTACGCATGCCAGAAGTAGTTTTTTTAAGACATAGCTTCTTGACATTTACAGTGGATGGATATTTACATTTAATGGACAATGTATTAGCGTGGGCCTGTGGGGTTCTGAAGGATGCTAAGTCTACCACTGCCAATGTCTTGTAACGTGACCTGGAAATGGATATTGGGATGTTACTGAAAAAATATAGTAAGTGGGCTTAGAAATATAGTTTAATTAAACAAAGTGCACTTTCAATTTACAGGCCATGATTTAATTTCTTTCAGGTAGTCCAGATACTGGTAGATTGTATACCATTAGACTTAATTAGGGAGAGCTGTCATTCTGGGGAAACAAGCAGCCCTAGTTTCAGTGAAAGCTCTGTGGTTGCTTGCAGGTAGGAAGTTGCAGGATGTTGATACAATGTGTTTTATTTATTATTTTTAATGCATTTGTCATTTCAAAGCATGGTTTTCTTTGATGCAAAAGAAGGCAGGACTGAATGAGCCATATAATGTTTAACTGACAATAATGGGATAGAAAGATTATAAGTGATGTATAATGTTTGCAGCTACAGTTGTTTCAATGGTGTCTGTGATGCATAACTATTTTTGGGCCTGTGTCCCACTTTTATTTTTCACTTTGTCCAGATTTCTTGCTCTAAAGTTGAGAGGTATGGTTCCATACTAAATCAGAAGTTGTATTTACCTTGGAAGACTTTTCGGCATAAATATGAAAAACAGAGCCTTTTTAATATCTCTGCTTATTTCCAATATAAACTGCTATATAACCTTGCAAATAACCTTCTTATTAAGCTACTTTACTTCTTTTGGAATTGACAGGTATGATTCATCTGCTCGGACATAAGCATAGAGTGCTAATGTGACTTTTGATTTCTTGCAGCAGTCTGTGGTTTACATAATCACAACAACTTTACTGTGTTTCTGGGTATGTAATCAGTTTAACAGTTTTAAAGATGTTTTCCAAAAATAAATAAATAAATAATCCTCTCGAGACTTTGAACTATTGACAAAGCCTGGGAATTTGTTTTTTTCAAAAGCGAAGGTCAGCATTACAGCTTAGTAAACTGTCAGTCTGTGAGTAACTTCTGCACAAATTAAAATGTCTGAATGTCAAATGGCTTTAGATTGGTGGAAAGTTTATTTTTATTTATTTTATTTTATTTTACATTTGTTTACCGGGAAAGTCCAACTGGACACAGGTCCATTTTCAGCAGAGGCCCAGGGAGAAAAGCTCCAAAAATAACAAAAAACAATATAATACAATACATGAGAGAGAGAGACAGCAAATTATGGATGTAGTACTCATACAATATGGCAGGAATTACATCCCGTAACAGTGAGAATCATTGAGGTACAGAATAAACTTAAAAACATTTTTTTTTTTACAGTTATAATTACAGCAAGGCAAACATCAATGAGTTAAGTTTTTAGGAGAAAGCTGTTTGTACATAGCTGAAGCTCTGAAACAATCTTTTGGTATGGATTAACCTGGGGATTGACACAAGTTATATGTTTACACCAGTATGTAGCATTATAGTTTATGGTTTTCTTATTGATTTACTTTTTGCCGAGCAGTTGTTTGTTGATTTATTGATGGTCCTTTTGGTGGTTGGAAATTACATGGATGAATCCATCTCTATTATGATTTTTTTTCAGATATTTTGACTTCCAGACAATTTCATTCAGTGAGTTGGTGTCATGTGATTAATGAGGTTGCCTATTTTAAAAGTAGGAGCTTGTGTGTGTGTGTGTGTGTGTGTGTGTGTGTGTGTGTGTGTGTGTGTGTGTGTGTGTAAGAGAGAGAGAGATTTAATATGTATACTGAATATAATTTTGCAAATGGAATTCTTAGTTAAACATGATGAAGGCTATGCTACTTACCCAAGGACTACATTTATGGCTAGCCATCCAGCCATCGTGTTGCTGAACTATATTGTTTGATAATGAGCAGAGCTTTTTACAGAAGGTAAAGGTTTTTGTGTCAAGAACCTGTCCATAAAAAGTGGCTTGTTTATGTTGCAGTGAAGGCTGTGAGCGTGTTAAGTATAACCAGTATTTCTGAGGTAGAGGACGTCTCTTAAGGCAGGATCTTTCTTAGCCTGAAAAGCAAGCCAATTATGAAATTTATAGGGGCCAGTCAGAGACAGAGGAAAGCAAAAACCTTTTTAGTCTGTCTGGATAAGTAAGTTAACTTAGTCCTTTGACCTTTTTTGTCAGAAATGGTTGTAGTCTTTCTTTTGGCAGGGTGTTTTGCTGAGGCACATGCCAAAAGGGGCATTGCACTCAATAATGGCTCTTGTAAAGGAAGAATACAGGGATGTTATGACCTCTTTGTCCCTGGATGAGATACCCTTACTAATGAAGTGGGCCATGTAAAAAGCTTTCCTTACAACGGAGACAACGTGGTGGTCAAAAGTCAGGTTTCTATCAACCTGGGTGCCCAAGTACTATATGACTGATTGCGTGCTTACAACATTGTTATTAATGTGATAATTTGTGGGGACATTACTCTCCTCAAAGGGGATGATGATGCATTTTTTGGCATTTAGCTTGAGGCCATATTTCTGGCACCAGTTATTTGTTTAGGTGAGACCCTCTTGTAGCTTATTCAGAATTGTTTTATTAAGTCAGTAATGTGAATTCTTTACTTTATTGCAAATTTGTTGGGTTATTTTTGTGGATTATAGTATTGTAGGACTGCTGATGTTGACATTTTACGTAGTTGGATTGCTGGAATGGTTTTCCCAGTGAGAAATGCTAGTGCTGTAGTGAATATCTGTTTATTGTAAATATATATATATATATATATATATATATATTATATATGTATATATAGATAGATAGATATATTAACTAAGATGTTAGAGTTAACTGTTAGATTAGAGAATTAGAATTAGAATGATAATTAGAATTTTAAGGCAAATATTAGGCATTTATTACATTTATTCATTGTTCAAATGCACCTACCAGTACAGCCAGGAGGTCGACTGTGGTCTTCCGGAGCAACAAAACAGTTAACTATATGATATATTTTATATGCGGCCCCAAGACCATTTCTGTTCACTCAATGCGGCCCCAGCAAGCCAAAAGGTTGGACACCCCAACTGATGGATTTACTACACATCAGTAAGTTAAATGTCATCAGAAATACTCAGTCTAGGAATCTAAACCTCTTCTGCAACATCAATAGAATGGTTTGGAGGAGCAGGTATATTTCACAAAGGATACTAATTCTGTGGAAAAGACTCCCCAGCCACATAAAAACAAAGTTCACCCCTGTCTATTTTCCAGTGCAACTAATGTCTATGGATGGGAAACACAAAGTTAACCTAGGACTGCCCCCAGGTGCAGCTCCTAAATGCTTTATTCATGCATGGGACCCCTTAAATTATTTATGGTATGATCCCAGTTATTCTCATTAGGGGTACTATATAATTATGGTCATGGGATAGGAAGGGTAACTCTATAACCAAATGAGATTATTTTCAGCATAAAAAGGGACATTGTCAAGGCTTAAAAAGGCCTGCAAGGGCAGCTAGCCTAGTACTTGCCTATGAATATATATATATATATATATATATATATATATATATATATATATATATATTTTTTTTTTGTGAGTGCTTTACGGATATTGTTTCAAATTATTTACATTTTAGTTAAATTATTTATTTATATTTGTGTTATGTGACTTAATTGATCACATCAATTTTTGAATTATTTAAGGGTGGCTGATGGCTATTGTTAATTAGATTCTGATGAAGTCTCACTAATTTCTTTGGAGAGGAAAGTGCTTAAAATTTTGTTAAAGTTTTCTGATTTATTGATTCCTGTATGTGTAATTTCGGCATTTTGTTTGTTGTTTTTGAGTTTATTAGTTTACAATATGCTGCCAACCAGGAAGGGATTTTCTTTAATGTATTATATTTCCAAGTATTTGAAAAGACATTAGTAGCTAAAGAACCTAAACTTTCTGGACATGGCTGTATATCTTGGTGCCATATGCATCCTTGTACACAACTCTCGTAATACTGATAGCCTCAAGTCATACTCCAGACCAAGCTATATTTATCTATCAGTGTTTTTTATACCTGCAAATATACTAAGCAATGTCCTCACTAGTTTTTGTTTCTGCATATCCCAGTTCTTACATCAATCCAACATTTGACTCATAATATCCTGTCATCATCTGTCATTGCAGGCAGGTTACAGTCTTCTGTTTTATGCCTAAGTCTTTGACACGTGGGTCTGTCCACTGGAACTCTATTAAACAAAGTAATAAAACTATTCACGGTCAGATTTTTTCCTACCTCTAACAAATCCTCTCAGAACTGCCACCTAGGGATGTGATTAATCAGTTCATCTTTCAAACCCATTTATAATGGATGAACTTCCCATTCCGTTTTTCTGTCTTTACCACTTTGAAGAACTATCCAATTGTTTCCTGTAACAGACTTAATACAGGCTGAGGTCTTATCCTCCCTTCCTGTCCAACAGACATTATGAGGTGACATATGCCTCTTTTCATAGCAATCCTAAGATTAGCTTCTTCCAAACAGTGATATAATTATTACCTTGCAAAAAAACCAGAGTTCTTAAAACTGCTGCATATATATACAGTACACAGAATGTGGGAGCCCACTGTCCCCTTTAGATGCAGAAAGAGACAAAGTCATAATAGTCTAGTTTTTTTCTTTTTGTTTCTTTTGCATAAGACTTTGGAAACTAATTTCTTTAAGAAACCACGGAATGCCCCAGGCCATGTATATAACAAGGGGTAAAATAGTACAATTCAGTGTCTATTATTTGTTTTGCATCTAAAAAGATACTCCCTCCCATTTCTTAAAGATCTGTTTAAACTTATCAAGAATATATTTATAACCAAAAGTCATCATATTCTAAATATTATGGTAAAAACCAGTCCCAGGCATTGGATCTGACTATTTTCCCTCAGATATGGGTACTTTATCATGAACTCTTCAATCAATTTACAATTTGTTTAAATAGCCTTTGTCTTATTTATATTAATCCTGTAACTCACTAGTTCACCAGATTTAATTAGAATTTTAGAAACTATGTACAAATCTTAATTGTGCCTTGCCAAATACGTTATCAGCACTGAGATGCACCAAATACTAACCATCTATACTTAGGCAGTCTCAGTTTTCCTGCAAGTGGTCCAAAGCAGACAGCAAACAGGGGAATCAGGGAATGTCACTGTCCTGTTCCTCTCCAGTAGTGAAATATGCAGGCAGAGCTGTCCACCTGCATTTATTTAACCTTGCCTTAGCATTTGTATACAAACACTCAACTGTCCATATTAATGCAGTAGAAAACCCATTATCTTAAGCATCCCTATAAAAATGTCTAGCTCACACAGCCAAATACCTTTTTGCATCAAAACTCACTCTGTTAAAAAAGAATATCTCTGCTCATTCACCATTTTCAAGAGTTATACAGTTTTAAATAAATTATTGAATGTAGTTCTTCCCAAGATAAAGCCAGACTGATCCAGCTGTACCAAGACAGGTAATGTCATATCAACTCTTTAGAAAATGTAGTTGGAAACCACTTATAATCATGGCTTACATTGATATGTAGCAATATGACCACACCAGTGTTGGGTCTTTTTCAGGCTTAAGTATTACTTATATAATGATATGTTTTTAAGAGCTTTAATTGTGTTTTATATGTGTCTTATTGAAAAGGATTTATTTGCTAACATAAAGTAAATTGTTAACCAAATTGCATCTTCTTACAAAACTGGAGATGAAGCCTGTGGCATTTGTTAAATTCCCTCAATAGAAGAAAACTTGACTCACTTCACATACTTCAAAGGCCTAACCAAAAAGCAATAAAGTGACACAGGGCCTTCCCCTCATTTCTGCACTACTCGCTAACTTATATAAGCAAAATAAGCTCTGGAGTCTTATTAGCAATATCACAGGAGAATCCTCCCTGAATGACCCACTGTACAGCAATATGATTCCAACATCATCTGGAATCCTAACAACTAATAACTTTCTGTTAGAGTTCTCTGATTTTCTAAACGCTAATCTTCCCCCATTGCTATAACACTCCTTCCGGAATAGTTTTGCTCACTATCTCAGCACCTTTTTACTTCAAGTACAATAACAAAAAGGACTTTGCAAAAATCTTTAAGAATATCCGCTCAGGGTTTTCCACCACCACCATCAGGAGTGGCATCCTACAAACCTACTTTAGCCCTCTGTAAAGACAACATTCAAATTCCATTTTTCAATACTTGCATCAGTAAAGGGATGTCAACAATGGAAGTAAGCTAAAGTTTAACCTATGCCCAACCCCCAACCTCTCCCTACCAGTGACTGCAGACCCACATCAGTGTTCTCAATCTATGTCAAGTTACACACTACCTAGAAACATAAAATCACCCCCCCCCCCATCATAACATATTTTAGTCAGGACTCAGCACTATGAACAAAATCTACTCTCTTATGCATGACATCCTCAAAACATGGAAAAAATGAAACCTCACAGGAGCAATTTTCATTAAGCTAACCAATGCCTCTGACACTGTAGACCCCCCCTCTCTGTTAATAAGCCCCTCCTTAGTGTAGGCATCAGTCTAAAAGCTACCTATTGGTTAACCACCTTCTTTAGTAACAGATCATTTACCATACAGCTTGGCTTCTCTTTCCCCACATTTGATATCCCCAACAAAGGGGTCCAGCCAGAATCCACAGTATCTCCAATCTTACTTTCTTTATACATCAGCAAACTCCCATCTGACTTCCACAACTTGCTCATTTAATTTTATGCAGATGATATGGTTATCCTCAGATCGGGCCCCTCACCTTCTCCAATTTACAATATGCCCTCCTTCAAACAAATCTGTCTAATCTTAACCAGTGACTAGACCAACGCAAACTTCTTCTCAATCTGAAAAAATGTACATGTTATTGGAAATACCCCAAAGGCTCAAAAATATCCTCTAAATGGAGCATCACACTTAGATTATAATAACCCAGTAGAAAATTTCCAAATTTACAAATACCAAGGGGTTTGGGTTAAACCATTTTCTCAGCATTAGCACCAAACTAAAGTGACCAAAACCAAAGTAAATGAACTACTATTCTGATCAAGCTAACCTCTATGTCCCATTTCTCCAAAGCATAACTGCTGTTGGTACATATGTAATTTTTCCACAACTGAAATATGCCCTGTCTTTAATAGCTTCCACATCAAGAA
Organism: Protopterus annectens; assembly: GCF_019279795.1. Taxonomy (NCBI): domain Eukaryota; kingdom Metazoa; phylum Chordata; order Ceratodontiformes; family Protopteridae; genus Protopterus; species Protopterus annectens. The sequence continues at coordinate 1,562,408,138 of NC_056728.1, read as the reverse complement.
AGCAGTATCTCAATCCCAGACCATCTTAAATAATTAAATAAAATGTTTAGATTTATAATGCTGTCTCCAGAAGAGTGCATCACTACCACGCACTAGCTAAAGCCAATGGGCTGCCCATTCCACAAAGAATCACCTTCCATCTAGGGATCCATGATATTCAAACTGATCAATATGGACTCCTTCCCCTTCTACGCCAGTAGACTTACAGAGTGGAAACCACCATATAGTCTCAGATCCTGATCCACTTCTACCATCAATCCCAGTCCACCATATAGCAAATTAAAGCATGCACACCATGGCTTCACTGCTATGGACCTCAAAATCTTGGAATCCATCTACAAACAAATATGTGACACTCTTTCATTCTCTATCTTCATGAAAGAACTAAGGTCTATTTTGATAAAAAATAAAATTGTAAATACTTCAACAAATTAACATCACATAGCCCCAGCACATTAGCCTACATACTTAGACCTTCTACTTCCAGTGAATACATATCTGTTACCTTGTGCTATGAGTCTCACCTTTAAATGTAAATATTTTCATATTTAAATGTCAATATTACTAAACAATGTTCTTTTTTTCAATATTATATTATGTCAAGACATTTCCACTGCTATCTTTCACATGTTTTGGCATATATTCTCATTTACAAGCAATGAACCTGAAAGTAGTGCATCTGGATTACGTTCTGCTCTAGTTACCAGGTTGCTAAACAAACAAACAATAACCATAAAGTGATGAAGAAAATATATAAATGAAAAATTCAGTATAGTTGATAACAGATTTCCAACATAAAATGTTGTTGTTGTTGTGTCTTTTGGCTTTTTCCTGGTTAGGGGTCGCCACAGCGGAACTCCGGTCCGCTAATGATTGGTAGTTGATTTTTACATGCCGAGTTACCACCCCTGACGCACAACCTTCAACGAAGGTACGCCCATTCATGCATGTTTCCATGCAGAAGACACTCTAGCTGAGAATTGAACCGGACAGCGTCTTACTGTGAGGCGATAACACTACCGCAGCACCGCCACCGCGGGTAGATTTCCAACATAAAATAATTTGATTAAATCAAGTGGTTTAGAAAGATAATTTGATTAAATCAAGTGGTTTAGAAAGATAGAAGCAAGAGACTCACATATCCTTGGACAATAAGTTTAAAAAGACTCTAAAATACAGTACTCCTAGCCTGTCTACATGCAGCAAAGAGATGGCAACCTGATTCTGACCCAGGTTATATGATTCAATTAGATATCCAGCACTGGAGAAGTCAGGCAGGCAGGGAGAGGAGTGAAGTGACATGGCCTGCTTGCTTTTGCCAATGGGGATGGGGGGAAGGGAGGACTACAGACTTTCAGGGAACACATACAGAACTGGAATTCCAGGAAGAGAGCAGGGCAACTACTTAATGTGCTTCAGATAAGGGGTGGAATTGCTTAATAGCAACATTCCTTTGTTGATTTGAAAGAAAACCAGTGCAGTCAGATATCTGAGTGTCCATCTTCTGCTGTGTAACTAAGCATACCCAAGGAGGTAGGAATGTATTGCTTTTGATGTCTTCCTTAATGATAACTCTTCTTGTTTAACTCCTGCATTCCATAAAGATGGAACAGATGGGTCAGTTAGCCAAGTGGAAATACAGTATTCCTTAAAAATAAAAATTATGCTCATCCGGAACTAAAGTATGTATTAATGTATAGAAAGATAATTTCTCACTAACCAAAGACCATGCAAAATCAGAAGATTAGCAGGATTTGTTCAAAAATGCAGCAACAGTCCCTGATAGTAGCATAGAAGCAAAAGCCAGGTGTCTTTATCCTTAGTAGCGAACAGCCAGTGATGTCCATATGTAAGACTTGTATAGAATGCAAAAGTACAATGGTTAAAGGCACACAAGATGTCCTTCCATTTCACTGTTGCAGTATTCATAACATGACAGATCTCCCTCCAAGGGCAGCCTGACATATGGCCAGCAAACCAAAGCCTTTAGGTTGCTAATGATATGCCGTATGTCACACGTATGCTCCATGAGCAAGATATAGGGCACAAAGGTGATGTCCAGACATATAATCCTCAGAATTTCTTTGCTTCCAGTCCAAACACTATCTTTGATAGTCGGTCTGATCACTCAAGTCATTGCTGGTTTACCTAGCCGTTCGGATAAGTTCCCCATTGGGATTTCTTGCTTATCCTTTTTTGCTTTTGCATTTGTGTTGTTGTGAGGCTTCCTGTCATCCAGAAAGGGTAAATGCCAGTGTGGGAGACAGATTCCCCATAAAGACTGTGTAAAGCAGTGCTTGTTTTGTTTGGGTGCTTTTAACAGCCATACATCCTGCATTATTTGTCAGGTTTTTGTTCCAAAAACCTTAAGTAGTCTCCTTTCATCCCTCCTTATCTATCTTGAAAACCAGCATCTAAACTTTTTAGTGAAAGATGCTATGGAAGGTACTTCCCAGTCAGACGTTCAGCCATTTCCAAAGAAGAAGGCCAAAAAAGTCAGGTCAGATTCTTTGGTTGTGCCTCCTCCACTGGATGTTTCTCTTGAAGGGGGGTGAAAGCCTGGAGAATTATCCATTTTCTAGGATGGATTCCTCGGCAGCAACTGGTTTAGAGGCCAGCATGGATCCGGCTTCCTGCACTTCCTCGGAGTCCTTTCAGACATCCATTTCAGACATTCAGGGAGAACTATGGCTCATTATCACTGAAGGGCCTGGGGGGGGGTTCCTCAAGTAGTGGTAAGGGAGGAAGTCCCAACTATGATTATTGAATGTAGACTGATATCAGAGCCTTCTACGTTTCATAAGGCGGATGTCCCTTTAAAAAAGAAGCAAAAGACAAAACATATTTCTTCTGCTCCTAAAGCCCCTCAGAGTTAATGACAGAATTTTACACAAGGTTTGTTCAATGCTCTTATGGCTTTGAAGCCTCCTCAGGGGGTCTCTGTCTTGGCTCCTCCTTGGTCATCCTCCCCCCTCAAGATATCTAGGGATCAGGATTCCTCTGAGGAAGAAGAGAATTCTGATGAGGAATCCCTGGCCTATTGTACCCAGATTCCTTCTCCTTTGGATTATGGCTGTGAGGAAGATGAGTTTGCTAGTCCTGAATCTCCTTTTGAGGAGATTTCCTTTGGGGATGCCATTTCTAGGATGATGGAATTCTTTAAATGGGATTGTTACCAATTATCTGAAGTGCAGAGGAGATATTATGAGCTCCTTCAAATGGAGTCTCCTAGACCCTTTGCTGTTCCTCTTGTTTTGGCTGCTTTATTAGGTGCCTTTTCTTCTATGTCTTGGGCCCCAGACTCTCAGCCCCCTGCTCCTAAAAATGCTTAATTTTTTAAAGTGCCTGATAACTGCAAATTCATTTATGTGTCCATCTGCTGACCCTTTGGTGGTTCATGCGCCATTTGACAAGCCTTCTAAATTACTGGCTTCTGCCAAGCTTCTTCATTCTGATAAGGATAGCAGGACTATGGAAAGGCTGGGTAAAAAGGATTATATTTCAGTAACCTTAGCCTTTGGGGATGTTAATTATTAGACTTATATGACCAGATATGTTTTGGTTCTCCTTTCTCAGGTTTGCCAGGTTATTTATGACCTTCCTGATTCTGAGGGAAAGACTTCTACCTTGTCTCTGTTAGGGGCTTATTCTCAGGTAGCTCACCATTCCATTAAGTGTAGTCATGATGCAGTAGATGCTTCCTCTAGAGCTGCTGCTTCTGGCTGTGTGTTGAGATATTCCTGGATTCGGCTTCAACCTCAGCCTGATGATATTAAGGCTAAGTTAATGGATGCTCCTCTGGGCAACAAAATTTTGTTTGGTGCTGCTGCAACTGATTTGTTCAAGTCCCTGCAAGAGAAAGGCAGGAGTTACAGGACCTGAAACATATTTTATTTCTGCTATGCCAATGTTCCAGAGTAACTATCCTAATAAACCACCCTTTGTTAGAAGGCAGTCTTGTCCTCCTACTAAAGGCAAGATGGGTGGTAGGATGGTTCCTCCAGCTAAGTCCACACAGACCCCTCCTGCTCAGAAGTCATCATTTCCTGATAAACCAGGTGCTTTCTAACTATCTGACTCTTCCCAGCCACATTCCTCTCTCACATCATTTTTCTCTGTCTCTTCCTGTCTGGTTAAGCATAACCCAGAATTCCTGGGTTCTTTCCATCATTTGCCAAGGGTATTTCATGGTTGGGAAATCCCCCTCCTCCTTTATGGGCATTTCTCAGCCGCCTCAAAACCAGTTGAGCTCTTTTCCAGATGCACTTCAGATTCTTTTGATTCAGGGAACTATTCAAGAGGTTCCAGCTGCTCAAAGGAGAAAGAATGTTTATTCCACAATGTTTTTGGTCCCCAGGAAAGAGGGCACTTGCACACCCATTCTGGATCTTTCTCACCTAAATACTTTTCTGAAGGTTCCTTCCTTTCGAATGTTATCCCTTTGGACTTTGTTCCATTTGCTGCATACTCAGGCTTTGATGGTTTCTCTGGATCTCAATGATGCTTACCTCCATATCCCTATTCATCCCCTTTTCAGAAAGTTTTTTTCATTTCTCTGTTGCTTACTGGCATTTTCAGTTCTCTGCTTAGACCTTTAGCCTCTCTACTGCCCCAAGGGTATTCACCAAATGTCTAGCTCCTGTGATTGCCTTTTACAGTCTCAAAAGCATTCAGATATTTCCTTATTTAGATGACCTGCTTATTCAAGCCTCCTCCCCAGAGATTCTTTTATAGCACCTGCAGTGGGTCATTGCTCTGTTACAAAGCCTGGGGTTCACTGTACATTTTCAAAAGTTCTTCCTATTCCTGTCATGGTATCATGTTTTTCCATAATGCAGGATCCAGACTGTTCCTATGCTAGCATCTATTCCTCCTCTCAAGGCTTTGAATCTGATTTCATTTTTTCCATCTCTTCCTCCTCTGGCCCTGATTTCAGCCAGGGAATTTCTGAGGGCTCTGGGATTCATGGCATCCACAATTTGTATGCTTACCTTCATTAGAATGCACATGAGAAAGCTTCAGTGGTATCTAAAGTCAAACTGGCTTCAGTATTTTCATCTTGTAGAGCTTCCAATCCCTCTTCTTCCATGTCTCAAGTTGGAATTTCAGTGGTGGAGTCATCAACTGACTTTGAATCTAGGGCTTCCCTTTAAAACCCCGCTTCCCTCTCAGGAGCTGTTCACAGATGCCTCAGATGGGGGTTGGAGGCGTCCTTTGGAAATCTAAAGGTGCAAGGCCTTTGGTCCCCTCAGCGGTAGAAGGAGCACATCAACATCAGGGAAATGAGAGCTCTTTTGTTGGCCCTCACTGCTTTTCATCCTCTGTTTTCTCCAGGGCCTCTAATGATCTTTACATACAACACCACAGTGATGTGGTATGTCAACAAACAAGGAGGGAGAAGGTCCTATCTTCTTTGCAGATTGGCACTCCAGGCTTGGGAGTTAGCGATTCAGTACCAAGTCACACTTCAGATGGTGTACATTCCTTCAAGTCAGAGTTTTGTGGCAGACTCCCTGAGCAGGTCCATAACACAATTTCACAAGTGGATGCTTCATAGGGATGTGTTTCTGGACATTATCCACCAGTGGGGTATTCCTCAAGTGGATCTTCTTGCCTCCCCTCTGAACAGGCAGCTTTGTGCCAGGACTCCATGTCCTCTAACCTGGAAGGTGGACGCACTATCTTTTTCATGGAAGGGGGTGTTTCTTTATGTCTTCCCTCCACTCAGATTTTATTTGGACAAAACTAAAGTTTTTTTCAAAATCTGATCAGCTTTTTGTTTCTTTTCATCATTGATCATTAGGCTTGATGGTTTCCAAGCAGACTATTTTCTCTTCTATTTCTAAAGCCATTTCTTTTTGTTATTTTTTTCATGGTAAGAGCATTGCTTCTATGGTTAAGGCTCACTCTGCTAGGGCTATGGCTTCTTCTGATGCTTTTTCAAGGGTTTAAACACTAATTATATCCTTGAGGCAGCTACTTGTTCTTCAGTGCATACCTTTACCAAGCACTACAAGTTGGATGCCATATCTAGGGCTAGAGCTGGTTTTGCTAGGGCCATTCTTCATGGATTCCTAGAAGGCTGTACTGAACTTTCCTTCTCCCTATCTTCTTTCTAAGCTTTTGCACTCTCCCTCCTGTTATGAATACTGCAACAGTGAAATTGGAGGACATAGCACAGTTGTGTAAAATCTTACTATAACAGTAGGTGTCCTTCTTTTCACTGTTGCAGTATTCATTCCCTCACCACCCCTCTGTTCTTTTGTCCCTCTGGGTGTGTATATTACGCTCTGGTATCTTAGGGCTGGTGTTCCTCCTGGGGTTCTCAGTTCTGAGGATGATACATCTGGATGTCACCTTTATGCCCTATGCCTTGTGCAGGGGTGCAGGGTGCATACATGTGATGTACAGCATATCATTAGCAACTTAAAGGCTTTGGTATACTGGCTGGACTTTGGGCTGCCTTTGGCAGGGGTTCCCTCATGTTATGAATACTTCAGCAGTGAGAAGGACATATACTGTTAAGGTAAGATTTTACACAACTGTACTTTCTCTGCTACTAATGGGTAATTCACATATTTCAACCCCAAGCATAGCTGCAGGAATCAGAAACAGATGCACACTGGATAATGCTGCACAGGAATAAAATGTTAATAAAAAAGTTTCATCCAACAATATCTAATACTTTTTCAGAAACTCAGAAACGTGCCCTTGGCATTTATAGCCTGTCTGAAACATTGAATAACTTGGACTCACTCCTCTCCTTGTGCAGAAATACAAGTCAATGCCCTTAATATGTCATTATCACTACGAGTCATACCTTTGCCACTTATCTCTTTTTTTATGTCAGTGCAATATACACAGGACATTTACAATTTAAGTGTCTGACATTCTGCACAGTCAGTTGGAAGATGATTAAACCGTACATTCGCAAACATTCTGATCTTGAGCTTATTTAATACTAACATACAGTTAACATATTCCAAATAGATGTGCCTCAGTAATAGTAGTGGAGTTGTTTAATACTTACATATTGACCATTTATCTTGCTATACACTTTTCACTTACCTTTATATTTTTAGCTTCGTCAAGTGATGTCATACTCTTTCCTGGCTGCAGCCATCAGTGTGCATGTGTGACTTGATTGGCTACTGCTCTTGCTGCTTCTGTTTGGTTGTCTGCTCTGCTCCCCCCCATCCCAAATCCCTTACATATCAAGTACACCTGGATTTATACCCCACTAACTCCACCTACCTATCTGCATCAGTGTAAACCATTCTATAACCACAGCTGCATAACCTAGATCAGCCTATCCCTCTCTGTCATAATAGCTTCTCCCGCCAAACAACCAATAACTGAAAAAAATACCAATATTACTTAAAAGGCTTCCTCATCTAACTTTCACGACTACTTTTCTTCCACAGTTTACTTTTTCTTCTAGCAGTACTATCAACAAGACTGCATCTACCGTAAAATAAATAAGAATTTAGTACAAAAAGATGGTAATGCCTTAGAAGGCCAAATCCCTAAACACTCTTCCCCGGATTTACAAAGCCCTTAATAGAGTTTAAGATTAGTTTAAGAGCTATTTTCGGCAATATGGCTGACGTGCGATCCAGGAATGAGCTCCCAGGAAGTGCACGTGAGCTCTTAGGCTAATTCTGCACGGGCTGAGCTCCTGTATGCAAATTACCCTCATTTGCAAGTGAAAACTATGCAAATGAGGGTAATATGCAATCCAGGATGCTGGCAGCCGTCCGTGCAGAATGAGTGCAGTGTGCAGAAATGTACTCGGTTAGTAACCGAGTACAGTTCAGCAATCTACAAAACGGAGCTATGACAGCTCCAAATAAAGGCTGAAAATCATTAAGGAAGCATGCCAATGTCCAAGTAGAAGGCCATTGGCATTGCAAAATGTAAAAGAAAAAAAATAAACAACATTTAATTTTATCTTCGCTGATCTTGCCCAGTTAAGCATAGGGCAGCGACGCACAAATGGGATCGGGGGGAAATTAATAAAATAAACCTAAAATAAGCATTCTAACAAAAATCAGTATTCTGCCATGCAAGTCAATGGCAGTCAGAAGACAACCTGGCCAGTGCATAATCGTTGCTAAGGGGGAAAGCTCAGTGTGGGACATGTAACTATGCATTAGCAAGCAATCCTATGCAAATGAGGGAAGGGTTAGTGAATCCCAGATTTTCCCAGAGTGTGAGGCAGGTCCCAAGAGTGTAAATAGCTGGGTGCAAGACTAGAATAGAGTAACATCATGTGGGGATTTGTAAGGCATACTGTAAGTGGTTTGGAGACCTGTGGCTCGGGATTGTTCCTAGCATAGCACAGCTAAGCTAGGGGTGTGTCTAAACCTGCCTAGCACTCTTTACAAAGTGTAAGCGGGTGTGCACGCTGTGCACCAGCTTGTACAGGAAGAAAAAGGACGTTAAACCAGGAAAAAGCAGCTCCATGCACATTTGAGCACTCCATGTGTGCGGTGCGCACACGGGCCTAAACAAGGAGGCAATGGGAAGGGAAAACAGCAGTAGGAAGGTAATCAAGGTGACCTAGTTGAGCTGCCAGGTGAAATGTATCAGAATCAGCTAATGACACAGGAAGCAGACCAGCCCAGCCCAGAACACCACTATAAACCAAGCAAACACCTACCCCCTCTGGTTTTTCCACACTCTTCACCACCGGTGTATACAAGCGGGGAAATTTTAAAAGCAAACCTTCAAAATGAGAAGGGCTCCAGCAGGCGACATAGAACAACATGTGCAAGAGGCTGAGGGTGGTGAGTTTATCAATGCTGCTGAATAACCCACAGTGAGGAGACAGAGAAGAGTGTACAGACCCAGGGTAACCTACCAGGGGCTACTTGAGCTGGAGATAGTGGAGCGCTATAGGGTGGACAGAGACCTACTGCAGCAAATCGTTGAGCTGTGCAGGCCACACCTAACATACCACACTGGCCAAGGGTAACCCATCCCAGTGGATAGCAAGGTATGTGTAGGCCTAGATATACTAGCCACAGGTACCTCCCAAACTACAACTGGGGATAACATGGGCACCTCACAGGCATCAGCATCCAGAGTATTCCACCAATTCCTGGAATCAATGTCAGCACATGCCAGTGACCACGTATATTTCCTCAACACATGTGAGATGTTGACCCAAATATGCATCTCTTCCACCAAATAGCTAACTAGCCTGGGGTAATGGTTGCTATAGACTGCATGCACTTATGCATCAAAGCACCACCCGGTGAGCAGGGTAGGGCCTACATTAACCGCAGGGGCATCCCCTCCATTGACTGCCAGGTCATATGTGATGCCCAGGGCATTATACTGAATGTGTGTGCTGGCTGCCCTGGAAGCTATGACGATTCACATATATGGCAACTGACGTAGCTGTACCACAGATTTGCTGATGTGGGCATCCCTTACAGTCACCTTGTGGGGGATGCTGGGTACCCACTGGAGCCGTGGCTGATGATACCCATCAGAAATGCACACACACCTGAACTACAGTGCCATAATGATGCACACACAAAGGCCAGACATATAATAGAGCATGTGTTTGGGATGCTCAGGTCATGGTTCCGGTATCTGAACACATCCGGTGGGGCCCTGCAGTATTCACCAGCTACATGTACCCAAATAGTAATGGTATGTGCTATGCTACACATTATGATCCTGCAGAAACAGCTGCAGCAGGAATAGCATGGGGCAGGGCCACACAGCCCCCCACCAATGCCAAGGCTTGTGCAGGTACAAAGTGACTCAGAGGAGGAGGAACAACCTGAGCCTGCTCCAGTAGGCAGAAGGGGGCGTGACCAGTATGCCCTAGCCTTGGAAAAGAGGCAACACATAGCATATGCACTGACACAATAGGGCCCCAGGGAATTACACCTCTCTCTGTCTCATACAGACAGTAAAAGGGATGGCAAACATGACACTACCTGTGCCTAACCATGTATAGGGAGTTTACTATGTGCATCCGACATAGGCAGCCCTCCAGCACCATCCTCAATTCCGGCATACCCTCAAGGTAAGTCAGTCAACCTACCAGTTGTCAAATGGAGTAGAATGTATTTTTACCTGTAGCTATAGTATGGATGTGAACATCCAAGGGAATTGAGTGGCTGGATGTCAAGGCAGCAGAGAGTAGACACCTATAGTGGCAGCATGAGATCTGTAATACATACTGGAGTCACCATAGTAGCCAGTACTACACAAGGTGACAAAACCCACTGCAGGAAATGGCCTGAGCGACAGGGGTGTCCATAAGAGCCACACATACCAGTCAGGAAGGATCACATACCCAGCAACAGTCTCAGCCAGCAGGGCAGGTGAAGACAAACACAAAGAAATGCTGTACTGTGGCCTCTGAATGTGGCCTATGGTTAACCCCTCCCCCAGGCCTACACAGACAGACCACAGCAGGCCAGGCAGTTGGATGTAAGTTGTGAAGGCTAGGAAGTCAGACACTAATATGTAGGTAAACAAAGCTAGGATCTGTACTACACTGGTAAGCCTTAGCCAGCAGGATAGGTAAGACTGCAGTCTGAAATAGAGTACCTGACTTACCAGTACAGTCCTAGCAAATGTGTGCAAGTGTCAGGTGCACCCCCCATCCAACGTACACATAGAGTAACAGTCAGGTGTGCCTCCCCCACTCCTGTGTAGAACAGTAGAAACAGTTAGGTGCCCCCCCCCTCCGCTATGCAGAAATGTAGCAACAGTCAATGGCAAAGGACCGATGGACACCCTACAGACACAGCATGCTACCCGTTGGTGTATAACAAAAGGTCAGCACCGCAGTACAAACAACCTGGACATGGTCCACACATGCAACACAGATGGCCATACTGGGCATGCTCACACACACAGAGGAATGAAGGCAATGTCAGTCAACAACATACTGAGAGGTCATACTGGGTATGCTCACACACTTAAACACATGAAGGCCATGTCTGCAAACACCAGTGGACCAGACATATCTGGAAGTTGCAGTTCTCAGTGTGAACACGTCCGTATGCACCACTCCTGCCTTGCACACACAGTGGATAGGAATGCAGACAAATATGTAAGGACAACACACTATAATAAGCCACAGACACACGGGCATAGATGTGTGGAAGAGGGTGACTGTGACAAGGAGAAATGCGGGACTGTCCCAACTGGCACACAGCCTAAGGGCCCCCAACACATGAGATGCAGATATAACCCACTGCAGATACTAGTCACCAGTACCTGTTAGCATGACAGACTATGTGGTGTACGTGCCAGCTGTGCAACAAGACTGTACAAGGAAGCAGCCATCTAGTAGCTGTATATACATGCACCTGTGACATATGACCCCGTGTGTGCCCGCATGTGGCATGTCAACCCCTACATGAATGGGGTATGGCCCATGCACACACTGCCCTCCCCATAGCAGTAGTATGACAAGCCTGCTGCGGTCATCCAATGTGAATTACACCTTTGGGATAGCTACAGCTCAGTAAAATGCATGGTGCATCCCATAACTGCATAGTGCTGTAGTGACAGAGTAATTAGGTAGTAGTACTAACCCCAGACCTGTCAAATGTGTGAGTGTGTGTTTGTGTGTGTGTGTGCCTGTCTGCCTCTGACTGTGTAGAGTGAAATGCTTGTTAGGCTACTCACACTCCATGCAATACATATATTAAACTTTGGCAAGGTTGCTGATGTCACTCACCTAGACATACACCTCTGGGAGCATGATAACCCCGTAATCGCCGTGGTGCATCCTGTAACTGCGTACTGCTGTAGTGTGATAAACTAGTTAGGTAGGTGTTTGACCCCCTGCCCAGCCCTGGCAAGTTTGTGTGTGAGTCTTTGTGTGTGTGTGTGTGTGTGTGTGTGTGTGTGTGTGTGTGTGTGTGTGTGTGTGTGTGTGTGTGTCTGACTGGGTAGAGAGCAATGCTTTTTAGGCTACCCACACTCCATACAATACAAATACACTACTTTGCCAAGGCTGCTGATGTCACTCATCTAGAAGTACACCTCTGGGAACAATCTTAACCCAGTAATTGCTGTGGCTCGTCCTGTAACTGCGTACTGCTGTAGTGTGATAAACTAATTAGGTAGGTGTTTGAACCCCAGCTCTGGCAAGTGTGTGTGTGTGTGTGTGTGTGTGTGTGTGTGTGTGTGTGTGTGTGTGTGTGTGTGTCTGACTGGGTAGAGAGCAATGCTTTTTAGGCTACTCATACTCCATACAATATAAATACACTACCTTGCCAAGGCTGCTGATATCACTCATCTAGAAGTACACCTCTGGGAAATTGATAGCCCTGTAATCGCCGTAGTGCATTTTGTAACTGCTTACTGCTGTAGTGTGATTTAGAATGCTGGTAGTGTTCCATCTCCATCTATGTCAGTTCCGGATGTGATGTGTGTGACTCAGTGTCAGTTTATGGAGCAATGCATTATATGCTACTCACTCACATTACATTACAAATGCCCTACTTTGGTAGTCTTGCTGATGTCATTAATTGTGAAGTACACCTTTGGGGAAGATGAACTTCAGTAATGTCCGTGATGTGTAATATAACTGCGTAGTGCTATAGTGTAGTAAACCAACTAGGTTGGGGTTCTACTCCCAGACATGACAGGTGTGTGTGTGTGTGTGTGTGTGTGTGTGTGTGTGTGTGTGTGTGTGTGTGTGCATGTGTGTGCATGTGTGTGTGTTTGTAACTTGTGTCCTGTGTAGAGGTGGTTGTGGACAATGTGGAGGGGCTTTGCTAATTTCATTTATGGTGGCCCTACTATATATCACGTCGACCATACAGGGATAACAGATGTAAATGGCTGAGAGGCTGGGGTGCAAAGCCATACCCATACATGTGACATCAAGGCCTGCCAATCACAGTTAGCAACCCCACTGTGCCTTCACATGTGACTCACAACGGACATACTATGCCTGACAACATGGCCTGTATGGACAGATGACAGTGACATCAGGAAATGCTGTTAGCATGCTATCAATGTGGGTGCAGGGTAAATCTGCTGACCAGTACCACTCCCGGCCACACATGGGCAAGACTGGCACATCTGATGATAAGTTGTGTTCACAGTATGGGCCAGACACCCCAGGTACAGTTCTACATGTCACTGTACATGCATGTGGGATGTGTGCACATCCTAGACACCATCCAAGTCATGGACTAGGAAACACATACATGGCAAGTGATGCACAGCATTGGCCACACACAATGGTCACCCAGGTGCCTGGAAGACAAATGCAATACCCATCTGTGTGGGCAAATGCAGAAGCTAAAAGCCTGTGCCACAATGCAGACCATTGTCATGTGGACTGATGCCAAGGTATACCCATCACCTACCCTTGTATAGCCTGCTGGCACTGTTGGCCACCACAGAGCCATGCAGACATGCACCCATGCATGTCCGAACTGGACCCTGTGTGTTCGTGTGTGTGTTGTATGGTGCGTATGTCCACATCCACATGCACTACTCCCCCAGGGCGCAGTGAAGCATGCCGCCTTATGTCTGACAACCCCTCATACTCACTGCTCATACGACCTCCGTATCACCCATGTGGTGCATGTGTTCCCTGCACATTGATGTGTTGTGGCAATCCCACTAGTGACGGGTTGCACTCTGGCCCTGCCAGGTGTGTTAATGTGTGTGCATCCCTGTGTGATTGTGCCTGTGCTGACACTGGCACCTGTTCATGCAGACAGGCATGTGTACGTCACCTACTTTATATCTACCGTATCCCTGTAGCAGATGTCACTCACCATCACATAAATGTTCTGAGTGCTTCCCACCAGATAACACATGTGGCACATCCAATAACAGCATCAGACTGTGATAGCACTACATAGCTGTCGGGTGTATGATACCCTGTGCTGGTAGGTGTGTGACACAAACATGTGTCGGTTTACCCTCCCACCCATCCCTGACATGTATTCGCCTCTGTCTGCCTCCCACACACCCTTTCTGGCAGATGTGGCGGCCCACACCTGCATTGCTTAGGCAGCAGCATGTGTATTTAATGTGATGCTCATGATCAGCTGATGGCCTCTGCACGTATTGCAGGCCTTCCCTAGCCGATTGCATGTGGAACAGGTGTGGTAACATTCCCATAGCCAATTGCATGGAAACGCACTCCACTACCTGTGAATATCCTGGTGGTGTTGGCCCTTGTCTGTCACTGTGAGCAGGAGCTAGAACTGTTGTTTGGCAAACAGCTTTTTAGATGGGTTGGGAATTTACCTTTAAAAACATATACTGTGGGAAGAGGGCAATAAACAGGAGGGGGATGTGCCTGACCTGCCTACGAACTGTAAGTGCTGCTATACTGCATGTGGATTAATGTTGGATTAACAGTGTTTGTCTGGATATGCCTGTCGTACATGTCACAATACCTGCCATGTCAGTTCCATGTATATCAGGAATCCCCATCTGCAGGCTCATCTGCAGACTGGCCAGTGTTGTGCATTTGGTGTCATGTGCTAGCCACGATGCATCTATCTATGGAATGCAGAAGATACTGTGAGGATTGCAGTCTGCTGATGGTGAAGGCCATGACAGTTATTGACTATATATCCCTCATTGGACATATGTTGCAACAAACCCCCGTTACAATGGTAGATTAATGAGGGTATCACAGCAATATGTCTATACTGGTCCTGTGTATGTGCTATCAGCCACACCTCTGTCAACCTTTGTACATATGTCGTGCATAAAGTGGTGCATATGTGCTGTACACCGTAAACAGTGTCAACATATGTGATAACACACCAGTGATATATCAGAGTGATGCACATGTCATGAACAGTAGGGGTTACACTTAATGCCATACCCTGGAAATCTTGTGGATGTTTGTACAGTACTGAGGGCTGTGTAGTGATGGCGAATGTCGGCAGTGTGTGTATTGTTAATATATACTGTGGTCTGTGTACAGACTGTTGTAGATGTCATTGTCCTAGCTCCCCTTCTATCTGTTGTTACATGCTGCCCTACTGTATGGTACCATATTACCTTACATGTGTGTAGGGCCATACATACACACACACCTGTCCCATACCACAGACAGCCATCAGACCGGACTGTGTAGCAGCCCAGTATATGTAGGATCATGCTGTGAGTGGCACATATGAGGATGGTGTAGGACAGATAGTCCATATACTGTACTAGTATGCTAGCGTACCATATGTGGCTGTGGCTGTGTTCACATTGGTTGTGTTTATGCATTGTCACACAGGTGTAGCCTACCCTGTGCTGTGACCTGGCTATCGAGCCTGCTATATATGCAGGTACTGTACCATGATAACCTTAGGATGCCTGTCAGTAGCCAATGGCACACATGTTATGAGCATATGTCACCTTCCACACACACCGTGTCTGTGACAACAATCCCAATGACAGTAGCAAATGCCTACTAATATACCAGCTATACATACCGGACATCCCCCTGCACTACTACATTGGGACTATAGGGGTTGGGGTAGGACTACACTCCATGCCCAGGACATATGGTGGAACAATATAGACATGTACGTATCCAGATAGCCATATATATATATATATATATATATATATATATATATATATATATATATATATAT
>NC_056728.1:1562377527-1562382527 GCF_019279795.1 Protopterus annectens | reverse complement strand
GTTAAAACATTCAGTCTCTAACAACTTCATTTCACCTGATTGCTGTAGTATAATAAGAGCAGGCTGTTTAAATGAATGAGAAGGGGGTAATTTAGCACTATACTGAAACAACATATCCATTACAAAAACCCCTGTATCAGGTCCCCCCTTCACAATGCTGATCTGCTGATCTGCTCCTCTTTCTACCCAACTAGAACTCCTGCCCATTTATACATACACACACACACATATACACACACACACACACACACACACACACACACACACACACACACACACACAGATACATATATATATATATATATATATATATATATATTTATATGGATTCACTATATAATCTCGAAATACTGAAATGTCGAATTTCAGTATTTCGAGAATGAATAGTCGAAAATCCACATACACAAAAACCCATAATCACGAATACCACAACCGCGACCATTCACACACACACACATACACACACACACACACACACACACACACACACACACACACACACACACAAACCAGGACATAATCACACACACATACACCTACCTAACTAAACAAACATAACAACACACACACAAACACACCTAACCTACCTATACGCAGGGGGCAAGCCCCCCTGCACCCCCACGTGAAGGGCTGTGCCCCTCACACCCCCCCTACTTATATATTCTAACTCTGAGGTTGCACTAAACACACAAACACACAAAAAGCACCACTGCACACGCTCACACACACTATAATCCCTATCCAATATCCTCAAACACACAGCACTTACCTGAAACCCCAGATAAATCCACAAACCGCACCACACGTCATGAACGCGACATGGTGGCGGATTCAACATTTGTGGATTCGACATAGTATAGTTTCTGGTAACTGCACTTTCCACTATTCGGTCTCAACGTACTGAATTTCGACATTTCAGTACGTCGAGATTGTCTAGTGTATCTATCTATATATATATATATATATATATATATATATATATATACATATCTAATCTATATATATTCAAATATATATGTGTGTGTGTGTGTGTGTGTGTGTGTGTGTGTGTGTGTGTGTGTGTATGATGACCCTCCACTGGACCAGAAATCAAGGAGCCTCAATCCTCACCATTGGCAACAGTAAGGGAACATTCACTGGGATGATGACAAGTACACACACAGTATTTCCAAATTCAGCTCTCTGCATCAAATGCTGTTTCCCTTAAGAGCACACAGAGACCGCAGTCAGTCCTGGGCTGGTTTCTTCCTGTTTCTCCAGATCCCCAGTAAGACTCCCCACTGGCACAGGTATAGAGTTGAGATCTCAGCTGAGTGACCAAGCCAAGATCTCCAGAACCCTCTCTGTCCAACCAGTGCTTTGTGTCCGTGGCCAAGTAGCTGATGCACACATTATTTGAGGTATGATTCACACACACACACACACACACACACACACACACACACACACACACACACACACACACACACACACACCTGGGAAAGGCTGGGACAGGTTTACTTGCTATGCCCCCTTCTGCCCAGACTATAAGGTAGTTTCCACTGCTATCAGTCACTCCTTATCAGCTTCTTTAGGGCCCTTAACAAAAGGGTGTCCAATCTTATTGCATAATATTGATACTAATACAAATGGTAGTTTGAAAAAGAGCAAGGCTGTTATGAGTGGCCCACACAGTGTCACCAAATAAATATGCAAGTACTCTCAGAACTTAAATATCTCTACACAGATCAGCTACAATGAAAGGTTTAAATATATTTAATAATAAATAATAAAAGAACAAGACAATACTAAATGTATATTTACAGTGACATCAGAGTTCAAAATCACAGGAAATATTTAAAATAACATTGCCAAAAAGGCTCACACAAATAGAAAAAAACATCTAAACTAAGCTTTATTATATTCCTGACTGAATCTAAGAGAATTATACTGTTCCCTAGAAACTTACTTCATCAGAGAAAGACAAATGCGTTGAGTGGATCTTGTTGTTGTCAGGTCCAAGACATAATGCAGAATGCTCTGTCTCACTAAGAGACTTCTCAAATTAATATCTAAAATATTACTGTTGGAATACCTTGTAGAATGACATTATTTATGGTTATCTAACTTCTAATTCCCAGGCCAAAACCCCCATTGCTAGAAGCTTGCAGCATTTAGCATCTACCTCTAAAAATATACCGACAAGAACTTTTGGTCAGCTTTGGCAGATGCTGGAAGTCATAAAACAATTGTATTCCTTCATGCTTCTAAAGTAGCATTTAGTTCACTCCAAAGACAATACAGAAGGCTTTCTAGTATAGACTTTGTGTCTCTAACTGCATTGAAAACTTGAGAAATAGCCTCTTTATTGTGTAGCCTACAAAGTAAATTTCAGATATTTTTCTAAAGTTTGCTGGACTGAGGTTACCCCTCCAGTTTCTTCTGTTAACATATACATTTAAACAGTTACTATAGAGCATGTACATTTCTATTCTCTTCCAGTATGGCACACTGTGGTTACATTTCAAACACAGCACTCTATAAAGACCTTTTTCAATGCATACATCTGTACAAGTAGTTTGATATACACATGACGTACAGTTCTAATATATTTGTAACACAATCATCTTGTATAAATCATTTCAATATTCACCAATGACATAATTATTTCCAAAATTCCAGCTAACTGTGCTGATAGTATCTCCTTTTGTTGAAAATATAAATAAAACAGTCTACATTAAGCCTGACAAAAGTACTCACATAACATTAAAACACTAGGAGATATTCTTTCATGGCTTACTTCTACCTTGATGTTAACACTGACTGGTTACAAATAATACAAAAGCCTCTAAACAGTTTTTAACCTCTATGAATTTATCTGACCTCTCTCAACTAATAACAGAACCCACTAGAACTAATAAAAGTTAAACTGGTCAACCATCCCACACTGGATGTTGATATTTGATATCAGTTATGCCATCAAATCTGGCATCTTTCCCAAATGTCTTAGTGAAAACCACTGTATCTATATAATTTGAGCTGAAACAGCATTACCCAGGTCCACAAATTTTACCTTTTCAGACTCATATTTAACTCCCTCTTTCAGCAGTGTAAATTAAATTCACTTAAATACCTTGACTAGATGAAGCAGTGAATTATTTCAGCATTCCTTCCTCAACATTTTTAACTCCATGGATCCTCTACGAAAATAAAAAAATAAAAGTATACTACTCTCATATCTACCTCTAAGTCTGAACAATTGCTGTATCTTAGAAATAAATATTGTCAAGATGGCCTGTTATCATAATCTTCAATCCTCTAACAAGATAAATCCTAGAGTCTTCTGGAATTGTATTAATAAACTTCAAAAACCTGGAAAACTGACACAACAAAGCCTTCTACCAAATAAGACTCACTGCAGCATGGTCTGCCAAATGATCAGTATTTTGTACAGGTAGACACATCTGTTCTCTACCAAGACAAACTACATACTTCCCTTTATCCTGAAAACATCAGGCCAGCTAAACAAAGTAATGTAGCTAACTTAACTGTAAGCACCTCGCCATACTCCTGCACCTTACCCCCGCACTCTACCTCCCACTGACCTCATTAAAAAACATAGAAGTAAACTAAAGCCTGTCACCATAGCTCCAGTACATCTTCCCCAGAATATCTTAAAATCGCAACTCAGTGAGTCACCTACCTGATATCCCTACTAATAACCAGACTCCACAATGAACACTATGTTACATTCCATTGGAAACAATCCTTCATTATCCTGTCACACAAAGAAGGGGGTGATTTTAATTTTCTTCATTTTGGGGCTAGAACTGTCCTATCCCCATTTCTGAACAGCCTAGAAAAATCATTGACTAACAACTCATGCATCATGCAACCAGCAGTAATCTCCTACCACCCATACAACATGGTTTGAAGCAGGACGCTGTAACAATATTACAACACAGTAATGATGCATGTTCATGAAAACCTCCTCACTTTGACAATATTCGAGGACTTATCCAAAGTCTTTGACACAGTCTCCCACAAGCTACTAATCAAAAAGACTAACTTGTTTCATCTTATTCATTGCACTTCTCAAGTGGATCTGAAAGTTCAAAAGCAGTTTTCAGGAAAGATGTATGCTCCTGCTTTGCACATGTATGTGTCTCTTGTGGTACTGTCCCTGGCTCTTTATTCTTTAGTTACTTTACTAGTTATCTCTGTAAGTTTGTTTAATGCAGCATTAATTCAATATGCAGATGACGCCATCATAATCTGCTATATCAGGTCCCCAGTCCAACTCTAGGGGCTGATCAGAGCAGGCTTTAATTCTATGACTGACTAGCTAGAGAACTGACAACACAATCTCAGAGTCAAAAAAAAAAAACTAAAATAAAGTTTTTGTTGCTTATACTTTCTCACATTAGCAGACTCATAATAATTATAATTGCTAAGAATAACACCATCCTAGAAGAAATTTTCAAAGGTGAAATTAATATAAGTAATCATTGATTAAAACTTCAGCTATATGATAGACAAAGCTAACTAAAAGATAGGCATGCTATACGGATTCAAAATGTTTGTCATTCCTCAGGCATAAGTAAAACTGCACAGTCACTTCTACTAGCATTCTATATTTAAAACCAGCTCTAAATAACTTTCAGAAAACTCACTGGCACAAACTAGAGAGGACCTGCAATAACATCACCGGTTTTGTTTTGAACCCTTCAAACAGGACACATAATTGTACTGCCCGGTTACAACTCCATTGGTTGAATCATAAAACCTTGTGTTTCTCGCAGGTTAAAACTGCACGGACTATCTTTTATAATCTCACAAAAAATCAGTTCTACAACATGTTATTACTAAACATGCCCCCAAATGAAATTTGAAGTCACAGCATCTGAACAAATTATCAATACTGAAATCACAAAATCATTGCAGAGACTCTCTTTATGCCATGTTACCAAAATTTGGAATTCCATTACACCTGTTATCAGAGCTAAACAAATCTTGCCTAA
>NC_056728.1:1562355027-1562372527 GCF_019279795.1 Protopterus annectens | reverse complement strand
GAACATCATCTCTGCCATTTACATTTGCAGTGTTGTCCTGCTACTCATTGCACAAAGCTCATGAAAATAGGAAAAAACACAGACACAGGCTGACAGTTAACTGAAAACCTTATGCTATGACTCCAATCCTATTTTTACACCACTCTAGTACAACACATAGAATACTACTAGAAAAATGCCAATTCTTTGCTCAATCTCCTGATTTGAAAACCCTAATTAATGTACATGATGCCAAGATACTTATACTCTTCCAAATGCTGTAGCTGCCCCCCCCCCCCCCCAACTGTTAAGGCCCATCCTTTGTCTCATACTCTGTGATTCAGTGCTGTTGGTTTTTCATCCTGCCCATTTTACTTTCAGCAGCAAATTTCTCATTACATATTGGAGATACAAATCATTTGAAATTAAGAGGACAATAGCATCTGTCAGCAGTGAAGACAGAACTGATATATCCCAGGACTGAATAAACTGCAGGATGGGGTTGTGCCCAGATATCCTCTCTATGAAAGTCACAAACAGGTGGTAAGACAAGATACTCCATTTGGAGGAATCCTACACCCACATTAATATGTTTGTTTCCTTAAATAATGACCCGGTAACATTTATTAGCAGTTATTGACATCATACTATACCATTACAGGGCTTCTCACAAGACATTCCCTGATACATAGTGAATTTACCTAATTTTGGCCTAGCACTCAAGCTTGGGGTCATTTATTGCACTGTTGTGATTATTTTCCTGCTTGTGTATCTCTGCTACCTTTATAAACTACAACAAAAAGAAAAAAAAATCTTGCTTTTTTCCCACTTTCTGAAAGTAAAGAAAGTTCAGTTACAGATTTGCTGTTCTGAACTGTTTGGAAGTTTCTAGAAGGCCAGTGCTTGCTTGGGCTAAAGGGAAGTCTCTGTGTTCACCAGTGGGAGTGGTTAACACTGAACAGCCTGCCTGTCCCTGGAGGAGTGGTTACTACCTAGAAGCTGTAGTTTTATTGGCCATTTTGGGTCAATTCTAAACTCCTTGATCTGTCTCTCTTAAAACCCCACAACTCTGTTTTTTGCATGGTTTTGCGCACTAAGCAGTGTCGGGCAGCGCCGCCTAAACAGGTTTAAACTATTCCAGGCTCCACAAAGTCTGCTCTTCACTTTTTCCCTTAGAACTGTTCAAACTCTCAAAGTAATCACTCTATTCTCTTTCTAAAGCCCTGCACTTGCTCAGCTCTTATAAGGAAACACTAACTAACTAAAGCACTACACCCTCCTTGACTTCTCATAAGTATTAGGCTCCTGATTGGTACTTCCTGATTAAGTGAAAAATCAGTTCCCTTCCCTAATCTGATCAGTAAAAAAACAGTTCCCTATACTAATCTGGTATGTCAAAGGGTCAGTTTCAAGGTTACTCTCCAGTCCAGCTGGTGAATCTGGGAATTTTGAGGCAATGTTACAATTGCCTTATGTACACAGACAACCCTCTCCTCCTTCCAACAAACTCTAATACATGTGAGAGATGCAGTTACACAGTCAAACTGGAGGCAGAGCTCTCTCAACCCAAGACTGGCACAGTCAGTCAGGAGGAAAAGGTAACCACCCACACCACAAATCCAGTCTCACACAGACCTATTGCATCTGCATACCCAACACAAACACACAAAAACATACTCGGAGGCTCTAAATAAAAATCTCCCTAAACAGCAAAGACCTCCTAAGCAGATATCCAAGCAACAGCCACCCCTCAACAATACCCACAAATCACATATCTCACAAAATCAGTGTGCCTCACAGTCACAGCCCATAAGGCCAAACAACACACCAAATACACTTGTTATAGGGGACTCTATTGTCCGGCACACTGACGTCCCACTCACCAGACTGAACAAGGAGAAGGTCACTGTAAGCTGCCTGTCGGGTGTCAGGATCCGCCACATAATGCAAGCACTCAGGTCTCTCCAAAGCAAGTACAAGTATGACTCCGTCACTGTCCATGCTGGTGTGAATGACCTGAGACGTACCTCCCTGGACTACATGAAAAGAGACAAGAGGAGCTCTCTGATCATGTAGCCCAGGCTGGTATGACCCTGACCTTGAGTAGCATCTTGCCCTCACCAAGAATGATGCCACAGTATAAAGACAAAATGATCAGTTTCAACAATTGGCTAAAGTATTGGTGTCATTCAAAGGGGATCCAGTGTCTGTCAGCCTGGGATGACATGCTCGACAAGCCACGTTGCTTCACTAGGGACGGCTTGCACCTGTTACCCTTAGGCTTTCGTATACTGGCCAAGGCTCTTGCCACCCCCATAGTGCCTTTTTTAGGCAAGGCTCAAAGGACAAACCCACCTCCATAGACAACCCAAGGATAAAAGAAGTAAAGGTAATGCTACTCAATGCCAGAAGTCTAAACCTCAAGATGCACGCACTCGTGGCTCTCCTCAATATGGAGAAAATCAATGTCTGTGCAGTAACAGAAACCTGGTTCAAGGCTCCTGAGAGCACCCCAGCACTACCAGGTTATAACTCATACCATACGTTTCGACCCCAAAATTCAGACCGAAGCACAAAAGGAGGGGGAGTATCTATATTCATCAAAGATACCTACACCTCCAGGTTAGTGGCACTGCACGAAGCATCAGATACCATCCATGTGCAACTAACAGCGGGCAAAACTGCCTTTCAGTTTGTAGCCTGCTACAGAACACCCACCCTATTACAGGAACCCCACTTGGCATTCCTGAGAACACTGGAGAATATGAAGGTCTCTCCAAACACTATGTTATTGGGTGACTTCAACTACCCAAACATTGACTGGGAAAACTACTCAAGCCCAAACACCCTCACCCAACGGTTCCTTGAATTTATAAACTCTAACACAATGGAACAACTGGTCACCACTCCCACAAGAGGGAACAACATATTGGACCTGGTCATCACCAACATGAGGACTCTATGTTCCACACCAGAGGTAAACCCCTCATTGGTAAGATCAGACCATAAACAAATTTTCCTAGACATCCATATCCCACCCCCACCCCCCAGACAAGGAAATCACTGTAAAGAATTTCTCAAAAGCTAACTTTGCACTTCTCAAGACTGAGGTGGAATCCCTCAAAACCCCTGGACCAGAGGATAATACAGCCCAATCCGCAGAATCCTTTACAAATGCATTCTATGAGCACCTACAGGAATGCATGAATCGTGCTATCCCAAATAAAACCAAGACTCACTCCTCCAAAAACAGGAGACCGGTCTGGTGGACCCCGGCCATAAATAAGCTATACAACAGAAGGAGGAAGCTACTACATGAATGAGCAAAATCCCAAAAAGGGAAAACATCTCTGATCAGTATTAGCAAGAAACTTCGATCCCTCATAAAATCATCAAAGGCCAGTTTCAAAAGAAAAATTGCCCTAGACACTAAAGATAATCACAAGGCCTTCTTTAGTTATGTCAGGAACATGGGTGGAAACTCCCAGATATGCTCTGAATTGTTGCATAACGGTACAAAATATACCGAACCTACAGACATAGCCAACATCCTGGCAGACAGATTCAGCGCATACTCCCCCCCCCTTCCCCCCAAAGGAACAAATGCCTATCCCAACTGAATGTAACCTCCCTGACATCACAGATGCACAGGTGAAAGCTGCCCCTCCAAAGCAAAAAAACACAGCATCTATGGGACCGGATGGTGTCCCAGGCTGTGTCTTACACGAGCTCCAAGAAGAACTGAACCCTCACATTAAGTCACTGTTCAAACTTAGCCTTACTACAGGATATGTACCCAAAGAATGGCGTACAGCTATAGTGGTCCCACTCCACAAAGGTAGTGTCACAACGGACCCCGAAAACTATCGCCCCATAAGCCTGACTAGTCTGGTCTGTAAAGCTGTGGAGCGTATTATCATGGAACTCATAAACAAAGACTTTGGGGGTCTCTAGACACTGGACCCTACCCAATTTGGCTTTGTTAAGGGCAGATCTTGCCTCTTAAACCTAGTTGATTTCTTTGAAACAGTTACCAAAGCCATAGATGAGGGCAAGGTAGTCCACACAGCCTACCTGGACCTCGCAAAAGCTTTCGACACAATACCCCACTCGGGCATCATAAATAAGCTTACCAGCTTATATATCAACCCCTATATCACAAGATGGGTTGCAAACTGGCTCAGAGATAGAACCCACATGGTCAGAATCGCAGGTGCCATGTCCGAATCCAAACCAGTTACAAGTGGCATCCCACAGGGCTCAGTTCTGGGACCTCTCTTGTTCGGTATATACTTCTCTGAGGTTCAGGCTAACACAGGGGGATTATGGCTGAAAAAGTTTGCAGATGACTGCAAACTGGGGGCCATAATCGAATCTCCAGCTGACACAAGCATCCTCCAAAAGGGTCTCACAGAGACAGATGCTTGGTGCCAGAGCCACAGCCTCAAGATAAATGCTAAAAAGTGCATAGTCATCCCCTTTGGGAAAAACAAGGTGCCCACAAATTACGACATAGGTGGTAATCCATTAAGTACGGAAGAAGTAATTAGAGACTTGGGGACCAACGTAGATAGTAATCTCTCCTTTGATAATCATGTTGCCAAAGTGGTTAGAAAGACCTTCTATATAGCCCACCTTATCACGAAAGGGTTCGCATCTAGATCAAGAGAGGTCATTGTGGCCCTCTACTTGTCACTCATCAGGCCCATAATTGAATACAATGCCCCTTTTGGGATGTACGTTACCCGACACCTGCAGCAACTGGAGAGACCCCAAAAGTACCTCACGAAGAGGATCATGGGCTACAAACAGATGTCCTATGCAGCTCGACTAAAGAAACTCCAGCTCTACTCAGTTGCTTACCGCCTACTCAGAGGCGATCTATGCCTGACGTACAAAGCCATGTCAAACCCAAAATTAATGGACATGCTCCACCTCAAAAAATCCAAGTCCCTTAGAGCTACACACTCCAGGGACCTAAACCTCAGCACAAAAGTAAATAGGACATGCTGGAGGGACAGATTCATTTCCCAGAGGCTCCCTTCACTCTGGAATAAAATCCCAGTTCATGTTAGACATAGCCCCTCGCTGACCCTCTTCAAGTGAAATCTTGACACGTGGATGGGAAATCGCAAATTCACCCCTGGGATCTCTTCTGTGTCCCTGCTAGACAGAGGCACAGTAAACTAATCTTAAAAGGGTACCTTCTGTGACCTACTTTACAGAGGCACAGTAGGCTAATCTAATAGGGAGGCAGAAGCCAAATACACTCTGGCTAGGCTTATAAATGCCCTAGGGCAGATAGCATAGTATCTACCTATGAACCTATGAACCTATTATGCCTTTCCAAAGAGCACAGGACACATGTAGACAGTACTGTGAAACTCCTATGACCCTTCTGTTATCTGGGCAAGCACACAAACTAATCAGCTGTGTTGCAGTGAGGGCAGAATGTTCACAGCTCCTCCTAAATCAGCAGGTCAATTATTGGATAAAGTCTACATTGACCCAACTGGTATAGGTCATGTTTAGACGGTGGTGAAGAGCTTTTTGCACTTAGCCCACATTACAGATGTTACTTGTTAGTGACTCAGAGGTGTCAAGAGCAATAAAGGCAGGTAGAGGCATATGATAGATTGCCTGCATCTAGTTTACTTGATGTGGTTAGTAATGGAGACGGTAGTGGTTAGGAAGAGTGGGAAGTAGATGAATTTTATGTGCATAGGTTAATACTGGGCTAACTGCCCTTGTGGGCCATCTTAAGCCTAGGTAATTACCCTACATGGGGATCAAACCTTGTATTTTGCGTTTGTAAGGTAAACACCTTAACCATTATGCCAACCTCCCATTATAGCTGTTAAAGACAGCATATTGTTAGCGGAAGACATGAATATTGTCAACAGATGGGTAATGGATGATTTCATCAAGTTAGAAACAATTAGGCCTGGAGTGTAATTAGAAGAAAACAGAGCAGGAGGGTTTATAAAGAGAGGCATAAAAGAAGAAAAAGTTAAGATTATAAGGACTGATAAGTCTTATGTGTGAAATTGTTTTGAAAAAAAAAAATCAGGAAATGTCTGAGCAGAATATTAGAGGTACATGAAGTGGTTACAAAGAAGCAGGTGATCGGTGAAAAAGTACAGTGACATTTTTATCAGCCTAAATTTATGCAAATGATTTACTGGTAAATGTGTCAAATTTTATTTCAGTAGACACCTGCCAATACAGTGTTCACTGAGGAATGCAGGGAAGGTACTGGGGGTAAGTAGCTTTGGGAATGTAACGGTCCTTAGCATAAGTGCTAGTGTGCTGAGTATAGCTGCCTTACAAGCAGTTCACCTGGGTCTGATTCCCAGCCAGGGCATGAGGACTCTGCATTTATCTGGTCATACAGTAGAGGGAGAAAAATATACTCATCTTGTCTGGCAGTTAGTGTAGAGGATTAAGGGTATGAGCTACTTCCTATGGTACAGACATTAGTTGGCAATTATAAGTTGTACACTGAGCTGTGTCATAAGACACACCAGACTGACTTTGTGATCTTTTATTACGTAACAGTCAAGGACAACCAATAGTGATTTCATAAATAATTTATATGTAACATATCAGAATACTATCAAACCATCACCTCAAGCTGGTTAGCATAAATCCACCTTTTCCGGCTGTCACTTCACAGAAAACTGAGTGTGTATTCCAAGCTACCACGGACCTGTGGCAAATCCATTTATTTACTTATTTTATTTTTTATTTTACATGTGTTTACTGGGAAGGTCCAACTGGGTGCTAGCCCATTTTCAGTGGAGGCCTGAGGAGAAAAGCTCCATGGGCAATAGCCAACATTTAATAGCAAATTTAAAAAGTTAACAGTAGGATCAAGTTAGTCTAGTAATTTTCACAATCATATAGTATGAAAAAACATTGGTTATATATACAATATATATACACAATAATTTGGTAAATTATATACAATGATATAATATCCAATTAAATGGATATACATATACATATGTATATATATATATATATATATATATATATATATATATAGATATACATATATATATATATATATATATATATATATATATATATATATATAGATAGATATATAGATAGATATATAGATATATAAAACTAGCAGAAGAACTACCCAAAGAATATGTAAGAGTGTAATACACATTTGAGAATAAATACTGGCATATAGCAGAGGAAACCCAAAGTATGCTACTAGGGTTTGGAAGAAGTTAAATGAATCAGTTGGGAAGATGGGTGGGTTAGACGAGGGTAGAATATGGATAGAAGGGAGGGGGTTAACACTGAGGAGGAGGAAGTGCACAAATATGGACTAGTCTTAAAAGGGGGGTGATGGAGAAGAAGAGCTGTTAATTAAGGTATATAGCAAGGAGGGTAACAGGTATGGAAGATTTAGCCTGGGCAGATACAAGAACAGATCCAGATGTTTATTAGGTGTTTTTTTTAATACTTGTTTAAATTGGGGGGGGTGTGGACTGGAAGTATCTATAATATTTTGTGGAATAGAGTTCCAGATCTTGGAAATGAAGTTAAAATAGAGGGAGTGTCCAGTTTTGTTGTTGCTTTTAGTGACATTAAGGAGTGTTTTTTGAGAGGAGCGGAGTTGTCTGTTTAGGGAGTATCAAAGGAGCATGTGCTGTAGTGCAGGAGTTTTTTATGGTTGATATACAATTCTATGGGTGATGATAAGTTGATTATAGGTTAATAGATGGGGAAGTTCTAGCCCTTTTAGCTGTTGTAGTGATAAGCAGTGGTAGAATCTATGTGGGGAGTTAGTTCCGAATTTTGCTGTTTTGTTGTAACAGGAGTTAAGTATGGCAAGGTCGGATTTGCTTAGGTTAGTGAGTATAGGGGAAGTGTAGAACAGTTAAAACAAAAGGTGAGTTCTTGCTATGTTTTGATGGGTTTAATTAGTGAGAAAAGGCTTGATTCTATATAGGGAGCCTAGTCTGATATGAGTATTTTTAATGATCTGGGCTAGGTAGTGTAGGTCAAATTTCAATTTATTATCAATAAATACACATAATAATTTGGTTTGGGAGACTGCTGATACAGTGGTGTTATTTGCAGAATGTATCTGAAAAGTTGTAAGGGTGTTGGGAATTTTGGTGGGATGAAAGAGCATAAGTTTGGTTTTGGATGGGTTTAGAATGAGTTTGGCCTCGGCTAGCCAGGTTTCAGCTTCAGAGAAAGATTGTTGGGTGTTTATTACTAATTGTTGTATAGTAGATCCAATACAAATGAGGGTAGAATCATTAACATATTGATTACTGAGGCAAGAGATGTGGACTTGTATAAAAGGTTGATGAAGATGGAGAAGAGAAGGGGGCCAAGTATAGAACCTTGGGGAGCACCTATGTTGAGAAGAAGTAGGCTGCAGAGCTCCTGTTGCCATTTGACAGCTTGCTGTCAGTCAGTAAGATAACTATGGAGCCATGACAAGGAGAAATGGCTAAGATTATGGTTAGAAAATTCAGTGAGCAATTTCTGGTGGTAAACAAAGGCTTTAGAGAGATCCTAAAGGACTGATGAGATATATTTACCTTTGTTTCTATATTGGTTTACAGTGTCAGAGAGACTAAGGCGTGCGATTGTGGTACTATGGTGTGAATGAAATCCATGCTGGGTATGGTGAAGAAGGTTGTTAGTGAGTAGGTGGTTCAAGAGCTGGGTATGAATGCATTTTTCCAGAATTTTGGAGAGGTGTGAAAGAATGGCAATGCAGCTATAACTGGATAGCTCAGTGTTATTACAGCCTTTGTGCAGGGGAATAATGTAAGATATTTTCCAGATTAGTGGTATGTAGTTTTCCTGGATAAATTGATTAATTAGACTTGAGACTGGGAATGCAATGGTATCTGTTGCTATCTTTAGAAATTCAGATGGCAGGTTGTCTGCTGCTAAGGAACTGGGCCTAAGGTTTTTCAGTAAATTTTTGATAGCGTGTGTTGGTACTGGTTTAAGTGAGAGGGTGTTACTTGTGGGATTGTTAGAGGTTGGTATAGTTAGAGATCTGAAGAAGTTTATTTATTGGAATAAACGAAAAGCGCTTAATTATTTTGTTTGCACCATTCTGTTTTGTGCGACTGTGTGGTTTCTCTCTCATTTGTTTTTAGTAGTTTGTTTTTGCCTATTCAGTTTACATAGTTAGAGATGCATTTTGGTGAGGATTGACTTGGGAGTATATGGAGTTTGTAAAGAAGATGTTAAATTAGGAGGCTATACTGTTGGTTGAGGGTGCTAAATTTGGTTTGAGGATAGTGGTATAACCTGGTGTAGTAGTTTATTTATGGATAAACAACATTTTTTTAGGATTGTTGTGGTGTAGTTGTTGGGAAATTGTATAGTAGCTTACTTTGTCAGATTTTATTTGAGATTTGGCTTTGTTACTTAGTTCCTTGTAGATATGTAGGCTTTTTAGAGTTTTCCTAGTTTTCCAGTGTGACCATGCAATGTCTCTTTGTTTAAGTAGATCAATGGTCTCTTTTTTGAGCCATGATGTATAGCGATTTTTTAGATGGATAGTTCTGCAGAGGGCAAGTCTATTAAGAATACTAAGAAAGGTGTTATTAATGTGTTGTACCACTGCATTTAGTGGTAGTGTTTTGAGGGGTTTCCAGTTACAAAGTTGTAACATAGAAAGAAAAGTTTGGCCATTGAACTGCTTTTTGTTACAGATAAGCTTGATATGTGTTAGCCTGGATGGCCTTGTCTAGTGTCTAAGGAAATATGTGGAGGTGATCACTAATAGTATATGGGTAACAGGGGGGGACAGAATGGGGGTGAAGGCACAAGGCCACCTCCAACACAGTATGACATGCTGTTCCCCCCAAAATGGCAGCTTTGCAAATAAATCCTTGGTTATGGAAGGAATCAAGTTAAACTTTGAAAAACTTTGGAATAGCCACAACCATATCCAAAGTAAATGAATCAAAACCCATTTTATTCAAATGAACATTGTCCAAATCATAGAAATCAGGATCCAGTCTGTCAACATCATTGTGCTTAAGCAACTGGAAACCAATTTGGCTAGCAGCCAGCTTGACTCTGTGGCTGATAAGATGCCTGGCTCACTCAATGGCACCAGACCTTTTAGTACCCTTCCAGTACAGTTTTGGGATGATGGAAGACCAGAAGATACAGCTGCTGCAAGTGGTCCATATCAGATAGGATTTTGGCCAACAGTATTTTCTTTGGGGCTTCACCCAGATAATTTCCCCCTGAGGTGAATTATCACAATACTGGGCAAGGCTTCTTCCATAGTAATCTTACACCAGATTTCCCAAAATTGAAACCATTTAAGACCAGGGAACCCAAAATAATGAATTGCTCAATGGTTGCTATCAAAGGAACTTGAGTGACCAGCCAGGTGGGACAAGATTTGAATTGGAGCTCTCTAAATAAAAGAATGGCCCAAGAGCCAAATGTCCTTCTTCCCTGTAACCGAAATAAAAATGAATGCCTGATGTATGACAAAAAGGTATCAGAGGCCCACTTTGTCATGCTTTGAATGACCTGCACAGGGTGCCCTTCCAATGCCAAGTCTGAGGAGTAACCGTGTGGGTGAATTCCTTTCCCTGCCAAGGCCTGTCTAAGAAATGCACTAATCTCTGATAGCCTAAAATGCCTGCCCGAGGCCCATGCAAAAAAACAAGCATAACCTTTTCTCTGTAAGATTAGTATTACATAGCAAACTGACCCAATGCATGGGGCAAATGACTAGCCCACTTGCCTTATCTAGATTCACCTGCGGTCCTTTACCAACTTAATCAGACTTGGATTATTTTAATGAAATCATAGTAAGTTTCCTGTGAATGAGAAGATCCTCCCAGCAATGGTTAAGGAGAAGTTCACTGGCACAGAAGACACCTGCATGCAAAGATATTAACAAAGCAGCTGTAGAGACAAATAAGTGAAATTCACCCATGGTCTTATGGAGACCTTGAATAACAAAGGGAAGGAGTTGTCTCCCAGTAGGTTTTCTAGAATCATGGGAAGGTCCACACATATTCCCAAGGCACTTAAGTATCCTTCCCATAACCCAATGTCATGACGCAGCCTGAAGGCCCAGAAAAGGCTCCAACCATCCCAAAGCTGCAAGATGTACTATGAGAGTAAAAAGGTGAATCCCCCGCGGTGGATTTGGCCACTAATAATTTCAGCAGCAAATGTACTCCCCATGGCCTGGAACCAGGAATCAAAGACCTATAGAATGCCTTGAAAACCTGGAGGGATGATGAATGCACTTTCTTAGTATTTCTGGCTCAACAATATGCCCAAACTGATAATGCTAGTCTTTTTTATTAGCCAGGCTCCTGCAAGAACTGGGGTACCCCCTTGGATCCGAATGCTTGGCCAAGATGTGAAATCTGGCATACTGAAACCAGGAGAGACTGTCAGCTATAGGATTAAGATAAGCAGGGACATGAACACACAAAAATGACACATTAATCTTTAGATTCAGCAAAACTAAAAGCCTGATGACCCAGAGGACCCATCTGTACCTGGAAGAAAGTTTTTTGAGAGCATGCACCATTGTGATATTATCTGAATAAAAAAATGATCTTCTTGTCATGTAATCTATCCTTCCTCACTAACACTGCCATCCAAATGGGAAATATTTCTAAAAACATAATGTCCCTCCTTCTTTTCATGGACCAGCTTTCTGGCCAAGTTTCAGCAAACCAGCTGCCAATGAAATAGTCCTCCATACCGGACCTCCCAGCTGCATCAGTAAAACGCTCAAGGACATTGGCAGTGGTCCAAGGCGACTGCCAAAAAGAAACTCCATTGAATTGGCTGAAGAATGTGAACCATAACCAAAGGT
Source organism: Protopterus annectens (assembly GCF_019279795.1). Taxonomy (NCBI): domain Eukaryota; kingdom Metazoa; phylum Chordata; order Ceratodontiformes; family Protopteridae; genus Protopterus; species Protopterus annectens. The sequence goes on along the minus strand of NC_056728.1, from coordinate 1,562,360,688 downwards.
CATCCTTAACCCATCTGGTCATCCAAGACCAGGTGGTGCTTGGGCCTGTTATCTTTCAACAAGTCAGATACAGACCATAGGAAAGTTCTGCCTGGAGAAACCACCTTACAGGCAAAGTTCAGGAAAATGGTGTCAGTGCATGATGTCTCCTACTCGGACTTTTCTGGAACCAAAGAATCTGCAAAGTAAATGATGGACTTGTTGAAGTTTGGGTGGATGAAGCTTGAAGGAGTTATTAGTGGTGTTGACTTCAAAACCCCAAAACATCAAGAGTTAACTTGGTCCTTCTGACTTGTTTTCAGCCAAAGCTACCCACTACTCAGAGCAAAGCTGCTTACAAATGGGCATTCCTTCCAAAGCACCATCCTGACCCTCCCCCACTATCAATAAATCATCTAGGTAGTGTACCGCTGACTGGCAGGGGGCTCATTTTTGCCAGGACCAATATAAAGCTGTGCTAAATAGTTCAGATGCTGCACAAGTTAGAGCACACCCCATCGGCATTGCAGTATCAAAAAATACTGAAAACCTAAATAAGACCAATCATCTGTCTTACAGGAAGAAGATGGAAAGCAGATTAGATAGCAGATAGATAGATCTTACAGAGCCAGGGGTCAGTATAGCTCATGATGACCTGTGACACCTGGTCCAAAAAAGAGTAGTCCACTTTGATCAGCTTGGTATCAATAAAATCATTGACTTAACCCCCCCCCCCCCCCGCTGGGTGAGACAAGTGATAAATCAACCTTAACTTACCCTCATGTTTCTTGGGAACCAGGCAAATAGGGAAAATTTTAAACAAAAACCATGGAGGAGAGGAAAAGTGGCTAAATATCCTGCCAGCTCATTGCTGTTTCTCTGTCAGCCTAGCAGCAATGTGTTCATGTCCTTTAATGGATGACAAATTGTTAATTAACTTAGAATCTAACAGGACTGTGGAGTGAATATGAAAACCTTTCAAAGTCAAAGTAAAAGTGAACTTTATTGTCATGTAGTACTACATAAGAGCAGCATATATGAGATTCCGAGTATCAGCTCACCAGAGAGTACATATGAAGCAAGGATAAAAAGAACAACAGAATAACATTTCAATTTAAAAAAGATATTCAATACAAGACCCACAGAAGGATAAATAAACCAGTAATAACAGCAGAAACACACAAGCACACCCAGACGGTCATAAGAAGAATACTGTACATAGCAGCATGACACAGTACGATTGCACATGTTAAGATTTCCTCCTTTGTTCATCTGCCTCAGACAAAAAGCAGGCAATTGCACATGAATAAGAAAATATAATGCTAAATCAAAGAATAAAAAAAAAGATATTGCACGCTTTTCAGCTAATCTATGTATTATGAATGATTACTGACTAAATCATTGGTGGCTGGTATCAGAGTTTATGTCTCAACACTGTTGAGTAGAAGCTGTTTAAGTGTCTGGTGGTCCTGCAGCGGATACTCCGATATCTCTTGCCTAAAGACAGTTATGTAAACCAGCCATGTACAGAGTGAGAGGGGTCACAAATTATTTTGGGTGCACATTTAATGCTTCTTGGTGTGACGAGATCCTGGACTGATGGTAAGTTGGTGGCCATGTTTTTTTTCATCAACTTATACCACTCTCTGTATCGTTTTCTTTCTGCTGTTGTACTGTTCCCAAACCAAACTGTGAAGCTACTAGTGAGAATGCTCTCCACTGTTCCTCTGTAGAATGTGATGAGAACAGTAGGTGGAAGCTTTGGTTTTTTGAGCCTTCTGAGAAAGTGGAGATGTTGGTGTGCTTTTTTGACCAACTGTTCAGTGTTCACAGTCCAAGAGAGATCCTCCGAAATATGCACCCCTAAAAACTTTGTAGATTTGACCCTTTTCACCTCTTCACCATTTATCATGAGTGGTGAGTACGTTATTGACCTTTTCCTAATGATTTCTTTTGGGGGTTTTTTTGACATTCAGGTCAATGTTGTTCTTAGCCCACCAGTCAATCAATGAGTAGACCTTGTCTTTGTAAGCTCTTTCATCCTCCCTTTTGATGAGGCCCACCACTGTAGTATCATCTGCAAACTTTATAATGTGATTGGTGGCGTATTTTGCAGAACAGTCATGGATGAGGGTGGTGAACAAAAAGGGCTTAGTACACAACTCTGAGGAACACCTGTGTTGAGTATTATGCATCCTGAGGTGTTGTTGACTGCACATGTTTTCTGTGGTCTGTTCGTCAAGAAGTCGAGGATCCAGTTCCACATGAGCTTGCTAACTACAAGATGCACAAGCTTGTCAATAATCTCCATAGGAACCACTGTATTGAATGCTGAGCTGAAGTAAATAAACAACAGCCTGACATAGTTGTTTCTTTACTCTAGATGATCAAGTGAGAGGTGGAGTGTCATTGCAATAGCATCCGCAGTGGAACTGTTAGCCCGATAAGTGAAATGTAGATGGTCAAAGGTGGATGGAAGGTTTGCTGAAAGGTGCCTTTTAATTAGCATCTGAAAGAATTTCTTGACATTTTGAAGTTAGAGAAATTGCTCTGTAATCATTCAGGCAGGCTGGATTAGCTTTTTTGGAGAGAGGGACATTATTCGTCACCTTGAAGCAAGAGGGAACTTTACCAAGAATGAGGGAGGTGCTGAAAATATCAGTTAGAACTGAGCAAAGTTGGTCTGCACAGCCTTTAAGTACTTTGTCCAGTATTTTATCAGAACCAGCAGCCTTCCTGGGGTTCACCTTCTTAAGTTGAGATCTCATTTCATTTGAGTTAAGGCTGAGCAGCCCCTCCTCCTAGTTATGTAGTGTTGTAGCAGCCATGTTGTTCTTCTCTTCAAATCTGCTAAAGAAGGAGTTCAACCTTTCCAGAAATTGGTGGCTTGGCATGAAGGGAAGTGTTGCACTTCCTACCGATCTCTCTGTTTGTCTGAAAAGTAGAAAAAGACAACCTGTTCCTAGGCAACAAGCCCCAGCACTTCAAAGCAGGATGATCTTTCCTCCATCCCAAACACAAGTGGCTGTATTTGCAAGTGGGCCAGACACATTTGCCATGATTGAATGCCCAACAAAACCTTGTATCTTTTGGACTAACATCCCTTCCTTCAATGCCTGTAGCCTGTTCCTTGTCCATCATGGCACTGAACCATATGATAGGATGCTTTGACTCCCACCTGAGAGTACTATCAAGATCTTTCACTTCCTGAAGCATTGATCATAATTTAACCAACCAAAGCCCTCTTTCACATGATGGCCTTCCCTTTTGGCTACAAAATAAACTAATAAAAGCAATCTTTGGGTGGGGGTTCTTCTTGATGATCTTTCCCATAAATACCCCAAAACCGAGAGACCAATTATCCCAGTTCCTGACTGGTGTCCTGGCTGACACCTTTTCCCCATGGGAGCTAAGGCTGCCATCAAGTCCTTGTTAGACATATTATTGGCATGTAATATATTTTTAATTCCCTCATTGTCCAATAGATTGAAATATCTACAGACTCACCTTGTCTTTGACCTTGGTGGGAACATGAGTGGTGATGTGAGATCCAGGTGAATTGGAACATGTAAAGCAGAGGGTAGCTGTAGGGGACAAGTAATATGGAATACACTTATCCAGATGAGGTAGGGCCTTCCTCTCTGAACTTCTCATCTCCTCGGACCCCCTGTGCAAGTGGTGTTGAAGATAACTGTGCCACCTGGTCAGCATCAGTACCTACTCACTCTTCAGGACTCAAAGTAGAAGATGCAGCAAAGTTTCTAAGGCTAAGTCAAACAACCTAACTCTCCCTTCTTCTGTCAAAGAATTTATAAACTCATCTAAATAATTATCTGCAGATTAATCCCTACCAATAATATTAAGCCCTGTAGACCCAACTGAGACATTACCTTGTGCTTCTTTTGATATGTTAGATGAGCAAGAAGGGGTGACCTTTTGGCCCAAAGCCTTTCTGAGCCTTCTTAGCTGGAGTTGGTCCTTCAGCTGTACCCTCTTCCAAATTCAGTGAAGGTCTCCTCTTGGAATTCAGGCTTTGCTCAGCCACTCTCACCATTTCTAAATCAGTTAGCAAGCTTTGAGATTCATGTGATAGGCACAACCACTTCTCTTTAAGGGAGTGTACCGTTGCTGAACCTGAAAAATAGAAAGGATTAGCACAAGGAACAATACCAACAAAAAAGGGGGGATGGGGAGAAATATGACAAACTGAAACCACACAAAGTTCCAGTTAATGTTAAAAATATTAAATGCTAAGATACTGTGCTGCTGTAAAGTTCTAGAATGTATAGCTCTCAGGATGTTTCCCTGCTCATCCTTTCCTGAGAAAATGTCACTGCGACTAAAACCAGCTGAACTGCTCTGGGGTTCTGGAATGCCATCTCATATCCTACACAAACCACACTGCCTAAACCAAGGATGTGTACAATCTAAGAATTAAATGTTGAGGTAAACATTATATACTGCAGGTTATCCGAAATGCCATGTCCTAAACTTAATAAAATTGACACTAACATTACAACTTTATTATAAAATTCATAAAATACTATCACACAAATATTTATTATAATATCATTTAACTTACAGAGAACCTCCCACTAGAATATAAAAACAAAATTTGACTGGATTCCCTGTAGCCAGACTCCAGAATTTGCCCCTATAATAAATTAACTTTCCACAAAAGTAAGATGCAGCTACTGATCCAAATAAGCACCCCTTTACAACTGATACATCAATCCAAACTGCTAAAGCAACACATTTTATTTTTTTATTTATTTTATTTTACATTTGTTGACCGGGATAGTCTGACTCGATGCATGTCCATTTTCAGCGGAGGCCCGGGGAGAAAAGCTCCAAGGGTAAGCAGATACAGCATTACATAATACCAGCATTACATATTACAAACAGACTATTTACAGAGATTACATAAGTAAGCAAGTTAAACAAGTTCCACAGGTTACAGTTAGTCCTGAGCACAAGTCAGGATTAAATTAAATTACACCGTAAACTGGTTAACAGATTTTTACACATTCGAGTTAGCCAGGCTTGATACATTGACATAGCCAGTTAAGTGACAAATGTTGTTTGAGTCTAGTTTTAAATTGACCTAAGGTGGAAAGTAAGGTAATATCAGCTGGAAGAGAGTTCCAGGGTCTACTTACAGAGTTTGCAAAGAGGGAGTCACCAGCTGTGTTATTTAATTTTGCTAGTCTGAATTAGTAGTTTGTTAGAGGATCAAAGCGGTCTAGGATTGTTATAAGGGGTGATAATATTTTTAAGTGCAGGAGTATTGTCTGGATTATAGAGGATTTTATAGGCCATAATCAGTTGGTTATACTGGATTAGGCTGGGTAGTTCAAGCCAACCAAGCTGATTTAGATTGATGCAATGATGTGTGGCAGCCCAGTGGCAAACCTGGCAATGTGGGTGTAGCAAACTGAGAGTTTGTTAAGGACAGTCTTGTTCAAATTCGAGAGTAGAGGGGATGCATACAGAAGGGTTGAAAGAAGGTGAGAGTGAGCTATGGCAATTTTAGCTGGAGGGGTTAGGAAGGCTTTTATTCTGTAAAGTGACCCTAGTTTTTTATTGATGGTTTTGATAGTTTGGTTAACATGTAGGTCAAATTTGAGATTATTGTCTATGATGACACCTAATAGTTTTGTAGATGGGTCAGGGGAGATTATT
>NC_056728.1:1562320027-1562350027 GCF_019279795.1 Protopterus annectens | reverse complement strand
GGCATTACATTTCTGAGGATATTGGCAATGTCTATTGGTTGACAATAAGAGGCATCATTTTGAATAAGCCAGAAGCAACATGGGATATTGTTTCTTAGCTTTCTAGCATAGCAAAAGAAGGACGTAGAACTATCTTTGGTTTGAAAGGCCAACTTAAATTTATGGGATCCTTTAGCTGGTTAGTGGTTTGTTTTTCAGATTTGTGTAATGTTTTTGATATTTTTCTTGAGAAGTGGGGTTTTAACTCTGGTATATAATTTAAAGAAGTTCTTTGTTATAGAGTATATTTATGGTGATGGGCCACTGGGTGGTTTCGTTTTTTAATTTTCTATGATACTTGGTTCTAGTGTTGACTGCTGTCTGTATGTATTTTTCTAAATGGGTATAAAATTCCTTAATGAATCTTCTTTTTGTATCAAGGTAAGAGGAAGTGCAGCCCAAAGAGAATTTTGAAATTTCATTACAGAGTAGTCAGAGTCATGTAGTTCTTAAATTCAGTGAGATTTGCTGTAGGGGCTTTTGAAAGTTCAAAGGAGAAGGTCAGAAGCTTGTGGTTTGACTTTAAATGCAAGAAGTTGCCATTTTTGTCAGAATCAGGTCAAAAATGCTATGCTTCCTAGTATCTTTGTTTAAAAACTTCTCAAGAGAGTTTTTGTTTATTAAGTCTTGGAATTTTTTTAGCATATCCGGTATTGGAGCTATAGGTGTCCCAGTTTGTTGAAGGGTAGTCGAAGTGACCCAAATAGTGCATATTCTACTAATAGGGAAATATTTTACAATGAGAAATCTTACATTGCCATCAGGGAACAATGAGGGTGTTCTGTAGTAAGCCATTAATTGATAATTTATCCCATCTACAGTGATGTGTAGTTCAGTGAGTTCAGTTTGGGGGTCCCTAGGCTATCTGTCTGAAGGTAATGTGTTGTTTGTTAAATATGGAGACTCCACCACTTGTCCTGAAGACATGAAACACATAAAACCCAGCTATAGATGGAGTATTCTCTTCAAATTTAAACTAAGTCTCAGTACGTACATAGATGCTGATGTTTCCCAAATGCAGGAGTGCATCAAGATGAGGCGATTTATTTTTTTTAGACATCTCACACTAAGGAGAGCCACCTTAACGCACTCTAATTTTGGGATTGATATGTTAATTATATTGGAATAGTCATCAGTTGGACTCTGACTAAAAAGAAAAGCTGTTTGGGGGCAGCACTGTCTTCAGTCAGTATGCGGAAGGCTTAGAAAGAGAGGTGCAAGCTATCTTTAGCAAATCAAGACGGATGTTGAAAACTTGTCCATTGCTGATCCAAACTGGATCGCCCTGTAGTAACATCAGCTATACAATTATTGAAGCCACTTCTCTTTTCTTTGTTTCTAGGCATTGCTTGAAATGAAGGAGGACCTCGCATAGGATTAGTGTCTTACTTGCATTTGTAACATGCATGGAATGTTCTCACATATTTCTCTGCGTGTCCCTCAGTGTTCTATGTCAAGTTACTCACTTGGGCATTTACCAATACCATATCATATTTGTTGGGAGTTATGGTGCTTAGAGCTCATGGAAAGTGAGGAAACCTGGTCCCAGAATCACATCTCACTATAAATCCCTCTTTGTCTAGTCTTTTGTGTGATGAGTCACTACGCCTGACAATAGTCACCTATCATTAAAACATGTCTGTTGTTGCTGTTATTCATTGTGGCAGATCTGGAATGTTTTGTGCAGAGAGATTCTTTGTGGTAGGTATGCATGAAGTGAGTGAGGCCTGAATTTTGTTGAGACAATCTTATTTCTAGGAGGCTTTGGGATTGATTTTTAAAGTCTCAGCATAAGAAATTTTGGTGTGATTAGGAAATGATTGTGCTGCAGGTATGTGAAGCTCACAGGCCAATTTTTTAGGTGGCAGGGAAGCATTCAGATTAATTAGGTGCTGGACTTCTCACAGAATTATTAGCCTTGAGAGTAAGCTCTTTATCTGTAAGCATAAGACAGTTACTTCATTATCATATGAGACCTAATGTAAAAGGCTGGCAACAGAGGTGAAACTAGCAGGGTAGCCTTCCATCAAGTTCAGTGTTTAGATCAATAAAGCACATTATGGTAGACTACACTCTATATATATATATATATATATATATATATATATATATATATATATCTATATATATATATATATATATATATATATATATATATATATATATATATATGGGTCTACTTTGACCCATCGAAATAACACTTCAGCAAAACTCAGTTTCACTAGTCCGGTTTCATGAAAGTGCATTTCTCCAGAAATGCACTTTTGTGAAACTACATTTTACTGAGATTGTTGCTGGAGATCGCGACACAGTGGGGCTAAGGGAATTTTTCCTTTTCCCCACAGTAGTGTAATCTCAGAGTTGGTATATGTTAGTAGCAGGGGTGTGGAGGGCCCACAAATGGGGGGGTGCACGGAAGCTTGCCCCCTCTGCATAATTTACTGTAGTACATTTGTTTTTTTTTGTTTTTTTTTTATAATGCTTTGGTGATCTGTAGTTTCATGAAAGTACATTTCCAGAGAAATGCACTTTCGTGATACCGGACTAGTGAAACTGAGTTTCGCTGATGTGTTATTTCGATGGGTCAAAGTAGACCCATATATATATATTTGTGTGTGTGTGTGTGTGTGTGTGTGTGTGTGTGTGTGTGTGTGTGTGTGTGTGTGTGTGTATGTGTGTGTGTGTACATGTGTATCTGTCTATAAATATATATATATATATATATATATATATATATATACACATAGTTTACTATTAGATTTTTGAAGCAAACTCCGTTGACTGCACTTTTGTCGAACATGGAAGTTCGAAAATGGTAATATCAAACACCAAAAGCCAACCTAGGAAAGGTTTTAACATGGGTTAAGATAGGTGTTCAGTGTTATTGCCGAACTACAAACCTCTCCCCTATCTCGACCCATGTTAAAACCCGTTCCTAGGTTGGCTTTTGGTGTTCGATATTACCGTTTTCGAACTTCTGTGTTTGACAATAGTGCAGTCGACGGAATTTGCTTCAAATATCTAATAGTAAGCCTATATATATATATATATATATATATATATATATATATATATATATATATGAGTCTACTTTGATTTACTGAAAATTCATTTCACTGAATTTCAATTCACCCTCAAAAAACATCTATATCTATATTATATATATATATATATATATATATATATATATATATATATATATAGATATAGATACAAAGCTTTCTCCAGTGATTTGTTGAATTGTCAAAGATGGGTTCAGGCACCTAGGCAGTGAGACATTTCCCTGTGGTACATTTGACTGGGGACACATGGGGCATGGCTGAAGTGACAAACAGCTCAGAGAAATATGGCTGTTTGCAAATTTCCTGTGGGGAAAGAGAAGCCTACACTTCCATGCTTACAGCTTTATTATACAACGACCCCCCATTAATATTCCAAAACATGCATGCTGATTGGTCAGCATGCACATTGTAAATCAGACTTATACTAATGGAAAAAGGTCTGGTCGCCCGGACTTTTTCCATTAATATAAGTCTTTTTTTACAACAATGGATGATGCAAGATCTCTGTTGCTTTTTAGACACTGTCTCGCTATGTTAAAGTTAATGTTAGTAAGGAAATTATTTGCAGTGTATATTCAGGAAGAGCAATTGCTTAGGTTTTTAAAAAAAAAAACTACCAGTGAATGGAACATACTAGACATCGTTTGTGTTCCTAAAGAAATTACTGTTACTTCAAGTCAAGTTTTATCACCATTGATGTGCAGTGTTCATGGGGTTTATAATGGTTAATTTTTTGCTAGATAATTCTGCCAAACTGAAATCTAAACCAATGCACAGAAGGTTAATTACAGATTATATGGAGCAAAACAGTCACTATGTAAAACTAACTGAAGTAATCTGTTCAGTGGAAAAACTGCAGAATGGAAAGTGGAAAGGTTTGAAAGAGAAATCATTTGAGTGCAAAAAAAATGATTAACATCAGGATCTGGGGATACAATGCCAGGGGGATATATTTCCATAAGAAGAAGATATCTGATTAAGGTGAAAGACAAAAAATATAAGAATTACAAGAGAGGCTAAACTACAGCTTTGAAAACTGAAATAAACAAGTTGGACAAACAAATTAAGCATAGTACGAGACAAGATCAAGAACAATTTGAAGAAAATTTATATAACGGTTTTGAGTGTAATAGGAAACCATTTTATAGAAACATAAGATGTGGAAAGAGTAATTGTATACAAAATGATAAATTGTGTGCAGATTCTAAAATTTATTCTCAGACACAACAGATTATAAATATATTTACAAAAGCTTATACAAAACAGTTTGACTCCACAAAGGAGGTGATAAGTTGTCCTGTTGACATCTAGGTGACCTCGGATACCACAATCAAATTAGATTATATTGGAAAAGAACTCCATAAATTGGATCCAGACAAAGCACAGGGAGGAGTCAGAATTAATAATAATGACCTGAGAACATTTCAGAACTCACAGTACCATTATATGTGTTATTCACTAGGTCATATAAATATGGGGAGATTCCTCAAGATTGGAGACATGTGCTTATTAAATCTGTCTTTAAAGGAAAGTGGAGTATGATAAACCCAGAGTCATACAGACCCTTAAATCTACTTTTACATTGAGGAAAAGTAACGGAGAAGGTAATATTGGATAAGTTATTGTCAGAACTGGATAGGTTGGGACTTGAAACCATATATCAACATATATATGTTGGAAATAGACATATTACCACTTGTAAAATGATGTTCTATAACAATATAATAACAGCTATGAATGAAAAATTGTATTGCAATGTAATTTGCATAGATTTAACTTCAGCATTTGACAGGGTCAAACACAAAACACTGATCAATAAATTAGAACAACTAGGTATTGATGTACTCTTGATAAGATGGATAGCTGCACTGCTTACAAATAGGACATGGCAAGTATCAAACAGCAACTGGACTGGTAACAGTCAGGGTGTCCCACAGGCTCTGTCCTAGGCCCTTACTTGTTTAGATTGTATCTTTCAGACCTACCTTTTTCATCTAGGTGTTCTGAGATCTATATGCAGATGACCTGAAATTGGGTAAGTTAGTTACATGTGTTACAGATAAGGTATGTCTGCAAAAGGACTAACTTGACCATTTGGGAACAAGAGAATAATATGCTGATAAATACATCAAAAACTAAGCATATGAGATTTGGAAGACATAAACTGAAAGGTGAATATTTAATACAGCACACAGTGATTAAAACCGTAGACTCATTTAAGGACCTGGGTATATGGGTAGCTCCGGCTATGAATTTTTCTAATCATATCAACCAATCAGTTAATGATAGTTATAGAACTATAGGTTGCATAAAAATATTTATAAAGTCTAAGAAATCAGAAATGATGAAGTCATTATTTTTTAGTTACATTAGACCCATACTTGAGTATGGTATAACAATACGGAAACCTTATAAGAAAACAAGTGTGAGTAAACTGGAAAGAGTAGAGTGGAAATATGCCAAGAGCATCCATGGATGTGAAAATTTAGGTTATTATGAAAGACTAAAATATCTGAACTTGTACAGTATCTCTTACAGATATCCAAGAGATCTTATTCAGGTATATAGGGCACTTTGAGACAACTACTTCTGGGAATGTTTGGGGTTATCAAAAAGTAGCAGAGAATCATAAAACAACCTATGTAGAAGATTCCGTAGGAATGAGAAGTGTACTAATTGGTTCTCTGAGATAGCAGCTAATACATGGAATAGACTACCAAATTGCATTAAAGCAAGTACTGGTTTAGATATTTTTAAGAACAGCCCAGGCACTTATTATGGGAACAAAGTGTTTTGGTATATTAGTAAGCTAGAAGGGTATTAATGCCCAATTTGAAAATGTATGTATGACTGTATGTATGTATGATTTTGTTAAGTTAGTTTAACTGGTGATATTTTTGTTGCATCCTGAAACATTTGCATGTATAATTATTTAGTGGTAACTCATAAGTACTAAAAAACATGTAAGACATAGTGCTCCCCAACACCTTTCATTTTAATTGGTTTAGCTGATGGCATAATTGTCACCTTTATTAATTTTGTTTGACAGTTTTATGAGTGTTTTATTGCTATTTTAACATGCATTTGTATTCATACAATGTTACACTTTGTGAATTATATCTTCAACTTTACTTCTAAGATCAAAAATGCGGGTTGGAATATTTCTGTCACATTTGTGTGTGTGTGTGTGTGTGTGTGTGTGTGTGTGTGTGTGTGTGTGTGTGTGTGTGTGTGTGTGATCTGACTCTTATGTTAGAGTTGTTATTTTCTGTTGCTATGAAGACTGTTGTAGCTTAATACTATTCACTTCCTGTCTCTTCCTACTCTGCTTCATGTCCTGTTTGTGGGGTTTCTATTCAAAAAGTTGTTTTTTTATAGGTTCATAGGTACTTACCAGGTTATTCATCTATGAGGTTCTTTAAAAGTCAAGCCCTGACTTCCAAGAAGTTTTTAGCCAATTTATTTAAGAATGAATAACCCAGAGCCAGGCAGAACTTTTACTTTGTTCCTATTTATAAGTGACAAGAATGCTAAACTGGGGTGAATTTGCAATTTTCCATCTAATCATCCACATTAATTTTTAATAGAGTAAGGAAAGTTCCTTGCTTTATGTGAGAGGAAGACAATTCCAAAGAAGTGGAATTCTCTGTAGTAGATATCTGTGTTGCAGAAGAGAGATCTCTTGAGCAGGTGTTTATTTTATCATTGAGCTTGTGGATGTGTAGTGGATCAGAGAGGATAGTGTCTGTTGAGACTGTATGTGATGCAGAGATCACCTCTCAGTAGTCGGTATGATATTGAGAAGAGGAACAAGGTTTTGAGGTGGTCAGTGTAGCGTTTATGATTTAGACCCTTGGTTTTCTTAGTGAGAAAGAATTGTGGTAATTCAAGTTGTGTTAAGTTTTTGGCAGACACATACTGAAGGGGCATTATATTCAATGAATGGAACAATAATATCTGAACACAGTGGAATGATCATATGCATAGACATGGACACTATACTCTTACTAATAAGTTTCACTAAGAAGAAGTGTTTTTCTTACAATACTGGATGCATGGTTATTGAGTTACAGTTTATTTTGCACATAGGTTCCCAGGTCCTTAGCTATCGATTCAATTACTAGTGTGCTGCTCATGTAGGTTTTTCTGGTGCTATAGATGCTGTCATACTGCTAATGGAGACTAATACACATTTTTCCTATTTAGATTTAGTCGTCAGTTATGAGACCAGCTATTTGTTTGGGAAAGGCCCTCTTGGAGAATCTTAGTGTCCTCTGGGGAGGATGGCATCAAGTTTACACTCATTTGCAAACATGGTCAGCCACAAAACTTTTTCTTTAGCTATGACCTCAAAGATGTAAATGCCAAAGATGAGTGGATGAAGGACTGAACCCTGGGGTACACCACTAGTTACAGGTCTTTTGGAGGAGGTAGAGCTACCTACTCTATCTTCCTGGGTTCTATTTGTGAGCCAATTTTCTATGCAACGAGTAGGGATTAACATTTAACTGTGAGACATTGTCAACAATACCTGGGCTTGGGAATGTATTGAAAGCCCTTGCAAGGTGTAGATATGTGGTGCATACTGATTTTCCCTCATCCATTGCTTCAGTAATCTTCTTGAGGAAATCAACCACACTAAGCATGCAGGATCTGCCTCTGACAACTCTGAATTGGCTTGGAGCAAGAGTTTGTAGATTATCTATTTTCTTATTTATTAAATCCAAAGCAATCTACTTCATAGCTTTATAGATGAGGCTGGTCAGACTTATGGGTCTATAATTACCCTGGACCATTAATGCCCACCTTTGTGCAGGGGCATGACTCCCGCTATCCTCTATTTATCCAGTTTGGAGGCTGATATTGAATAGCCTCTGCTTCAGACTGGTCAGTAGGTTGCCTGGTATGTTATCTGGCCGCATGTGTGTTCTTAGCCTTGGAAAGTACTTTGAGGAATTGATCTTGGGAGATTCAGGGAAGAGTGTAGATATGCATTGGAATATAGAGGAAAGGGAGGTGAAATTAGAGCTAAATTTATCCACTAGTAAACTGATTATGCCCTCAGGGTCTGAGTATGTGATATAATTTACATTTAGCTGTGTGCAGTGCTGAGCATTGTTTCTAAGGTTTCTAATATAGTTAAGGAAGGCTTTATGGTTGTCTTTTGCCTCTCTGGCTTTTTTATATGACCTGTGAAAAGAGTTGCTTTTTAAGTTTATCAAGAGTACTTTAGACATATCGATAGTTAAATTTAGTACTTCCTATGATAAGTTTTTTCTTTTATTTTATCCTTTGTCTGCTACAAAACGTAATACACTTAAATTTGAGTTTGTAATACTTTTATTACTGTATTACTCTAAAGTATGTCTAATGTGCTTCACAATTCTGGTATCCATTTGGCTCTATTCATTTTATTATAATTATTATTATTATTATTATTATTATCATTCAGAATTCATAGTATTTGTATTGCTTTAATGGTTTGCATTTTGTTTTTGTTTCTGTGCTCGATAGTTTTCACCCTGCTGAACAGCTATTCAAGATGGTTACAGTTTGCTGGTAGTTGAAGTGTGTAGTGGCCTAGACTAGCTTATTTTCCATGCATAGTATAAATATGGTGCACAGATAGCAAGCAATCTGACAGGTCAGTTTTCTTTGCATATGTTATATATCATTCTCTCTATCTATGTATGTGTGTATCTTTCTATCCATCTATCTATTTATCTATCTATGTGCGTGTGTGTGTGTGTGTGTGTGTGTGTGTGTGTGTGTGTGTGTGTGTGTGTGTGTGTGTGTGTGCGTGTGTGTGTGTAGGCATGTATGTACATAGACACGCATATAAATATATCAATATATATATGTGTGTGTGTGTGTGTGTGTGTGTGTGTGTGTGTGTGTGTGTGTGTGTGTGTGTGTTTACAGTATATATATATATATATATATATATATATATATATATATATATATATATATATATATTGGATATAAAAAGTGCACACACCCCTATTAAAATGCCAGGTTTTTGTGATATAAAAAAATGAGACCACAATAAATAATTTCAAAACTTTTCCCACCTTTAATGTGACCTATAACCTGTACAATTCAATTGAAAAACAAACAAATCTGTTGGGGGAAAAATATAAAAAATAAAAAACTTACAATACGCTAGTTGCATAATTGTGGACACCCTTAAACTAATACTTTGTTGTTTGTGCACACTCTTAAACTAATATTTTGTTGAAGCACCTTTTGATTTAATTACAACATTCAGTCTTCTTGGGTATATACCTGACATCAATTAAAGAGACTCTGATTAACCCCAAATAAAGTCAGCTGTCCTAGTAGGATTTTCCTGACATTTATTCAGTTGCCTGCTACAGGAAAACCCATGGTTCACAGAGAGCTTACAAAGCATCAAAAGGGATCTCATTGTTGAAAGGTATCAGTCAGGAGAAGGGTACAAAAAATGTCCCCAGCATTGAATATACCATGGAACACAGTGAAGACAGTCATCAAAAAGTGGAGAAAATATAGGACAACAGTGATGTTGCAAAGAACAGGACATCCCTCCAAAGTTGATAAAAAGACAAGATGAAAACTGGTCAGAGAGGCTGCCAATAGACCTACAGCAACACTGAACAAGCTGCAGGAATTTCTGGCAAGTACTGGTTGCATACTACATGTGACAACAATCTCCCATATTCTCCGTATGTCTGGACTATGGGGTAGGGTTGCAAGATGGAAACCTTTTCTTACACAGAAAAACATCCATCCTCAGCTAAAAATACAGCAATGTGGGAAAATATGTTATGGTCTGATGAAACCAAGGTTGAACTTTTTGGCCACAATTCCAAAAGGTACTTTTGGTGCAAAAACAACACTTCACATCACCAAAAGAACACCATCCCCATGGTGAAGCAGGGTGGTGGCAGTATCATGCCTTGAGGTTGCTTTTCTTCAGCTGGAACAGGGGCTTTAGTCAAGGTGGAGGGAATTATGAACAGTTCCAAACACCAGTCCCTTTTGGTCCAAAACCTTCAGTCATCTGCTAGAAAGATGAAGATGAAGAGGAATTTCACGACAATGACCCCCAAACTTGCATCCAAATAAAAAAAAAATGTCTTCACCAGAAGAAAATTAAAGTTCTGGAATGGCCCAGCCAGAGCCCAGATGTAAATCCAATAGAAAATCTATGGGGTGACCTGCACAAGAGATGCCCTCACAATCTGACAGATTTGGAGTGCTTTAAATACTTTCTCTAGTATTGTGTAATCTGAGTTAATTTAAATATATCCCTCTTTCTCTCTCTATGTGTGTGCATATATATATATATATATATATATATATATATATATATATATATAAAGAGAGAGCGATGCATAATTGCAGGGGTATTTTTTTACTGTTGTGGAAGTTGTACTGGTCGGGTTTCTGTTGCACAAACTTCTAAAGATGTCAATGCAACACAAGAGTGTGTAATGGCAAAGTATAAATTATACCCTAGACTGACATGCCTTGCAGATCCTACTAGTCTTAACATCTTAAACCACACCCAGCAGTGAAAGTCTGTGGCCTTCTATAGTTTTCTGTGAAATGCAATTCAATGAAATGTGTTTTCTACAAAATGAATTTTTATTTATGTGTTTATTTAATTTTAAATATTTATAAGTATGGAAAAAGACAATTAGATCAAACAATTAGTAACTATATATATATATATATATATATATATATATATATATATTATATATATACATGTAGGTAGATATATATATATATATATATATATATATATATATATATATATATATATATAGGAACACTTCACATAATCGAATTACTGAAATCTCGAATTTCATATGGTCGAGACCATATGATCGAGATTTCAGTAAATCGAATATGTGTAGTGTTTAAAAATAAAAGTTTACTTACCTTAATACATTGCATGCACACAGAGGCAAGGATTCTTGTATGCTCTGTGTGTACATAATGTTTTTTTTTTTTTTTGTGATGTTGACAGGAAATGAGAAATCTCCCATTTTGCGCTTCCGCATACAGCGCAAGACGGGAGATTTCCCATTTCCCTACTGTAGCGCAATCTTGGAGTTGGTATATTTAAGTAGGGGGGGTGTGCATGGGGGTGAAGCCCCCCTGCAAAAGCGAAGTTTGTCTTTTTTTTTTTTTGGTTTCATTTCAGAAGTTTGAGTTTACGAAACTCGATCTTTTGGTTTCGGTTATTTGCAGTTCGAGATTTTGTAAATTCGAGCTTCTGAAGTGAATCCATATATATATATATATATATATATATATATATATATATACATGTAGACATATATATATATATATATATATATATATATGTATATACACATATATACATTATATATTTGTCTATCTATCCATCTATCTATCTGTTTATCTATCTATCCATCTATCCACACAAAAAAACAAATTAGTGAAAATCTAAAGGTCACAAAAGGGAGATAAATTTGCTTTATGCTCTAATCAGTATACCCTACCACACCATTTACAGTAAATGTGTTTGACTAGAGCCCATGCTACAGAAAGTGTTTTTCTAAAGTAATGTGTATGTTAGAAAAGAGGGGCAGGGTTAGGTTTAGCATGTGATACTAAGGTAATGTTAAGTTAGAAAGAGGGTCAGGGACAGAGTTAGGGTTACCATACATTACTAAGATAATGTGCATGTTAGAAAGAGGGGCAGGGTTAGGGTTAGGGTTAGTATGCATTACTAAGGTTATGTATATGGTTAGAAAGAGGGGCAGGGGCAGGGTTAGGGTTAGCATGTGTTACTAAGGTAATTTGTATGGTTAGAAAGAAGGTCCAGGCAGGGTTAGGGTTAGCATGTTTTACTAAGGTAATGTGTATGGTTAGAGATAGGGGCAGGGTTAGGGTTAGCATGCATTACTAACATAATGTGCATGGTTAGAAAGAGAGGCAGGGTTAGGATTAGCATTAGCATGCATTACTAAGGTAATGTGTATGGTTAGAAGGAGGGGCAGGGTTAGGGTTAGGATTAGCAGGCTTTACTAAGGTAATGTGTATGGTTAGAATGAGGGGCAGGGTTAGGGTTAGCATGCATTACTAAGGTAATGTGTATGGCTAGGAAGAGGGGCAGGGTTAGAGTTAGCATACATTACTAAGGTAATGTGTATGGTTAGAAAGAGGGGCAGGGGGACGGTTAGCATTAACATCCATTACTAAGGGAATGTGGATGTTAGTAAGAGGGGCAGAGGCAGGGTTAAGGTTAGCATGTGTTACTAAGGTAATGTGTATGATTAGAATGAGGGGCAGGGGCAGGATTAGTGTAGCATGCGTTACTAAGGTAATGTGTATGTCAGAAAGAGGTGCAGGGGCAAGGTTACAGTTAGCATGCATTACTAAAGTAATGTGCATGTTAGATGTTAGTAAGAGGGGCAGTGGCAGGGTATGGTTAGCATGCATTACTAAGTTAATGTGTATGGTTAGAAAGAAGGGCAGGGTTAAGGTTAGCATGCATTACTAAGGTAATGTGTATGGTTAGAAAGAGGGCCAGGGGCAGTATTAGGGTTAGCATGCATTACTAAGTTAATGTGTATGGTTAGAAAGAAGGGCAAGGTTAAGGTTAGCATGCATTACTAAGGTAATGTGTATGGTTAGAAAGAAGGGCAAGGTTAAGGTTAGCATGCATTACTAAGGTAATGTGTATGGTTAGAAAGAGGGGCAGGGGCAACATTAGGGTTAGCATGCATTACTAAGGTAATGTGTATGGTTAGAAAGAGAGGCAGGGTTAGGGTTAGCGTTATCATGCATTACTAAGGTAATATGTGTATGGTTAGAAAGAGGGGCAGGGTTAGGGTTAGCATGCATTACTAAGGTAATGTGTATGGTTAGAAAGAAGGGCAAGGTTAAGGTTAGCATGCATTACTAAGGTAATGTGTATGGTTAGAAAGAAGGGCAAGGTTAAGGTTAGCATGCATTACTAAGGTAATGTGTATGGTTAGAAAGAAGGGCAAGATTAAGGTTAGCATGCATTACTAAGGTAATGTGTATGGTTAGAAAGAAGGGCAAGGTTAAGGTTAGCATGCATTACTAAGGTAATGTGTATGGTTAGAAAGAGGGGCAGGGGCAACATTAGGGTTAGCATGCATTACTAAGGTAATATGTGTATGGTTAGAAAGAGGGGCAGGGTTAGGGTTAGCATGCATTACTAAGGTAATGTGTATGGTTAGAAAGAGTGGCATGGTTAGGGTTAGCATGCATTACTAAGTTAATGTGTATGGTTAGAAAGAGTGGCATGGTTAGGGTTAGCATGCATTACTAAGGTAATGTATATGTTAGTAAGAGGGGCAGGGGCAGGGTTAGGGTTAGCATGCATTACTAAGTTAATGTGTATGGTTAAAACGAGGGGCAGGGGCATGGTTAGCGTTAGCATGTATTACAATGGTGGGTAGAGGCATGATAAGATTTTAAGATGCTTAAAGTCATGCAAACATTGCATACTTTCTTTTGCCACATATCTTTGGGTTATTAAAGAGTACCTATTGCAATAGTGGTTATGCATTAAATGAAATAAATAGTATCAAGCACAACACAGAGAGTACAGATTACCAAATGCTGGACATGATGATCTCCATAGTCATCATCATTATCATAAACCAAGAGAACATTATACCCAGTATTATAGTATATACTATAATATATATGTGCTTTAGTTGTTCTAAAACAAAACATAGCAACATTTCAAAAAGTATTCTGTAAATTTACATGGACAGTTTGTAACAGTATGTATTTATAAGTAATATTTTGAGTATGCAGTTTTATGAAAAACTTCACTGACACTTAAACATCTTAGATTAAATGTCATACTTGCTTATTTTGTCAACAGATAAAATGTGACATTTGTCAATAATTCAATAAAGAAATATGTAGTAATACTAGAGTTATAAAAATATGTCTTGTGGAAGATTGGAAATGACACTTTTCACTAAAAATGCTGTATAAATGCATCTGAGAAGAAACAGAAAAACAGCATAACGAAGCATAAATAAGAAACTGTCAGAGTCATAAAAGAATGTGGAAAATCAGGCATTTGCTTGTTTAGCTTAAATATAGATTTTGCAGAAAAACAATGCCTCATACTCTCCGAGGGCAGAAGTTTTACTATATGGCCCCACAATTTTTCTATACCAAATCTGCTGTCATGGTAGTTCTTAGTAAATAGCAGTCTTGGTTTGATAGAAAATCAACTTCCTCTTTCATTCCAAAGTTTTGAAGTCATAGATTTTTTTTTCATTAGCAATCTAGGCTGCAAGGACACAGCTACCACATATCATAAGATTCCTTCCTAACTGGGATAATAGTCTGTCTGTCTAGTCTTGATGCTTCCAGACTTCTAAGGCTTGTTCAGGGTCAGTTTTTGAAACTGCATGCCACAAAGAGTAGGTTCCTGATGTGCCAGAGCATTTGTCTACGGATGCAGGGTTTTCTAAGGTCCCACATATCATGTGTATTCAAATAGTTACATCACAAAGATCACATGTGTATCTGCACATGAAATTGGCATGTATGCTGATAAATATCAATGTCCTGAGCTCAAGTTTTGCTTTTATCTTTGGCACATAACATGGAGATGTTAGTTGCTAAACCAAAGTCCCTTCCTCCAGTAAAGTAGTTTCCTGTGTGTGGTCTCTTTTTGCTTCCTGTGTAACCAATATCCCTGTTGAAACATGCGGTGTATTGTTTACTGATGGAAAGCCTAGCCTCTGTGTTTGTTGAGTTTTTATTACTTATTTATATTTCTGCTCACACTTCACACAGGTGGTTCATTTTTTGTTCATTTGAGGAAAATGATTGCCTTTGTAGATCAGTATATGCATTATATGCATTACATAATTTTAATCCGGTTACATTCTATTGTTTTAATTAATTGTATGGATTATGACTTCATTATCTTCAGATAAGACATTAATAGAGCAAGACAATACAGGCTTATGTCCAACTGTTATTAGGTAAGCCAGTTGAACCAGTTTCTCCCACACCCAGCTGGTCGTACCTTGCTGCTAAATAATACATTAAATGCACTGTTTCTGTTGTATCTTGTAATAAGTTGCCTGACTTCATTTGAGCAGCAGTCCCCTACAACTATTCTCCCTGGTTACCCTTAAGACATATATTGCATTTCAATCTTTTTCATCTTAAGAAACACAGCAACAAAACAACTATAGAAATGCAGCAAGCAGCAACACTGTAACCTTTCTGATAAAAACAACCCCTAAAATAAAAATGTATATAACAATAGATTTTGATCACACTACTGATGAGTAGGCAGTTTTTTGTACATTACCATAGCTTAGGACCTGACTCTTTTCTATTGGGACCAGCCAAACTCCACTCACCCACTCTACAAGTAGTTTCACTACAATCCATAGCCACTCCCATATCATTAAATTTGTTCACCAAAGCATGTCACCTGACCCACCCTCATACCATAAACTTTATTGGCCAACATATATCACCTGACTCTTTAGTACCCATACTAGTCAATATAGCCAACCAGTTAGAACCTAAAAATAACCAATTAATTACAAATCAGAAAACAACAATCTTTTCCCCATCCTTCTGTTTTCAAACCCTCTACCCAATAGGTGCATCCTAATATTTTGTAGTTTTCTTCCTCCTAGTTTCTTTCTTTGCTTGTCTGTACTAGTATTTCACACCTCACATCATGGATATACATCTACTTCCCCAATAGGAACTTCATTTGAGGAAAATGATCGCCTTTGTAGATCAGTATATGCATTATATGCATTACATAATTTTAATCCGGTTACATTCTAAACTTTCCTATGCCAGTTAACTACTTATGAATCATACCCTACCTACACTCAAACCAAGTTCTACACAAATAAACTTCTTACCTCGTGTTTACAGATACACCTCCCTAATCTGGCCATCCCTCTTTACCATAGTTAAATTCCTACATAAAAAAAAAAAAAATATAAATATATATATATATATATATATATATATATATATATATATATATATGTTATTGACCTATACCAAATACGAAATCCCACACTCTGGTACAAATAAAGTAGTAAAACTACATGACCTCAAAAAATCCAGCACCCACCCCAATAAACTAATAGAGACTGGAGATGTACACTCCAACCTTGGCCCAACACTAGCCCAACCTAAACAAATCCACTATCCAACCCACCCAAATCTCCTACATAAATACTCTCCTCAAAAATCCTCTAAAACATAAAAATCCCAAGTTTATTCCTCCAGCCTAAAAATATATAATCCCAGTGCCCAAAGCATCTGCAATAAGATATTAGACCTTTGTGCATGAATTTAGCAACTCAACATCCTTGTATCACTGAAACCTGTTTAAG
The DNA here is from genome assembly GCF_019279795.1 of Protopterus annectens. Lineage (NCBI taxonomy): Eukaryota > Metazoa > Chordata > Ceratodontiformes > Protopteridae > Protopterus > Protopterus annectens. The sequence goes on along the minus strand of NC_056728.1, from coordinate 1,562,333,526 downwards.
ACCAGAAATTAGCGGTGAAGTAATCATTCCTCCCGGTTTCACCATTATTAAGAAAGACCAAATAGGTAAATGGGCTAGGGGCATGACCATCATCTTACAAACCACCTTACAAACCCACACTTGCCTCCCAACTATTTTGCAAAACAGCAGTGAAGAAATGCAAAAGCTGAACTATACCTAAACAATCAGAAATACATAATTATTGTAGTCAGCTACATCACCCCTCCCAAAAATGCAACACTACTGAAAACATACTTAGCTACTTATCATCTACTTTCAACTGAGAAACCATCCTGCTTGGTGAACATTAACATAGATTGGACCTCTAACAAACCTAATGTTACTCCCCATAATATTAACCTTTTTCATTTCGCTCAGCTGATCCAAAAACATACCTGATTTGACAAAGTATCCCAAAAAAAAATCCATAGTGAACTGCATACTCTGAACCAACCCTGAAAACACTAAGCTATCCAGCACCCCCCAAGACTTTCTCAGTGATCATCACCCCACCTCTTTCAACAGAGAGTACCACAAGCCCTCCCCATCCCTATACTTTAGCTCTGTGAGAATTTAACCAGTGTTGATAAATTCATATTTAATGATAAATTTAAACAATGTGATTGGAAAACCCCAAACATCTGCCTCTAGATGAAGTTGTCTGCCACTAAAATAATTCCTTCTTAACCATACTAAACAAACAAGCCCCAATGAGAGATAAAAGAGTGAAAGTAAATTCTGCCCCATGGCTAACACATCAAACTAAACAACTCATATAAGAGAAAGAAAAGTGAGAGACAATGCCTGGAACCAATGGAACAAAACTAGTACCCAGTCCTACCACAAAGGCACAAGTCTGTTATGATAAAAAAATACTTCTTCTCCACAAACCAGACCATTCATACAAAAATCCCCAAACAATTTTGTCTAAATTTTAAACAACATGCTAAAACTATGCAGAATACCCATCCCACGTCCTTTCCGTTCTGAAATCAACAGAGGCATTGCAGACAAATTCAACAAACACTTCATATCCAGCACTGTACTTAACTTGAACAATAACAACTACACCCACCACACCTAATCCCTCCCAGGCCATAGCTCCACAGCCCAACTCAGTCTAACAACCATCTATGCAAATACCATCAAAAATGCATAAAAACTGAAATCCATAACACTAGCTGATAATAACCTACCACCTGAATGCCTCAGAATAGCTGCTGACACAATTTGCTACCCTGTATCTATGATAATTAATTGATCCATTACAGAAAACTGCACTCTGACCCTATGGAAAGCTTCCTTCATAACCGGATTACATAAAAGTGACACAGCCACCAAAGTGTCAAATTATGGCCTCACAGTTATCCTTCTTCCCCTCTCCACAGAACTTTCTACTTATAGCCAGTTACTTTCTCCTACCCAGCATGGTTTTCAACCCTACCCACAGAACCGAAACTGCACTAGTACATTTCCTAGATGCCATTAATCAAAATAAAAGCTGAGGTCTTTTTGTCTCCACCCTTTTTCTGGACTTGTTAAAAGCCTCCGACATAGTCTCACATCAACTACTCCACCAAAGATTAAATCTTAAAGGCCTCACCAGCAACATAAACAACTGCACCCAGTCTATAAAATGGAATGACTCCCACTCCATATTCCTTCCAATCACTACAGGAATTCCCAAAGCTCCATAATTGGGCCAGTACTTTTCAATACTGTCATTAATGATATGCACAAGGAATCAAAACTCACCACTGTAATACAATTTGCTGATGATGCCATTTTAGTTTGTTCACCCCCAAATCTTTCCACCTTTGAAACCATCACACAGGAAGCTTTCCCCTCTATAGAAAACTGGCTGAATAAATCTCATTTGCTCTTAAACCCCAACAAAAGCAAACTAATCCTATTCCTTCCTAAAAATATCAAAACGACACTGACCTTAGTATTATCTTCTCAAACAACACAAAATTGAAAACATCACTAGCACAAACTTAATAGGACTTATCATTATTAACAAACCAAAAATTGATCGGCAAGTTGACACTGTAGCCAAAAAACACACTGCAAACTAGGCCCTCTTTACAGAGCAAACTATCTGCTAAGTGATCATTATTAAAAAAAATAGCTGCCACCTTCCTTCTCTTCTTATCCTCCTATATGGCTCAGCAACATTCATAAATCTCAACTCCTCCACCAAGCACAAACTAGAAAGCACCCACAGCAAAATTAGCAAATTCGCTCCCATCACTGCACAGTAGTCAATACCCTCAATTGGCCTGAACTTCCTCACCACATTACTCTCTGACAGATATTCACAGCATACCCAGCAAACATTACTTACAAAGCTGATATATCAGTTTAAGCAAATACACATTTTTAAGATACTGTGAATAAAATCAAAAATACTTTATTATTGCACTTGTAGAGCATCCACTGTGGATACAGCTAGGATTGCATCCTTTGAGCTGTAGGTTTGGTGCAGTTGTAGAGTTTATTAGTTGCCAGGTGATATTTTAGGGAAAATGTGAATTGTTGCAGGTTATTTAAATGCCAGATGTGGTTTGGAAGTCTGTTGAATACCTTGGAGATGGTGACACAGAGTAGCAAGTCACTATAATAATTATTATATTTATTAACAAATGTCAGGTTAAGTTCTGAGGATCTTAAGTCTATTTCGTACATGACATTGGATGAGATTTGACAGTGAGGATGCTTTAAGTGGATGGTGAAGTATTTTGTATGCTGTGAATATCTGTCAGAGAGTAATGTGGTGAGGAAGTTCAGGCCAAACTAGTTTGCACTTTAACCTCAACAGCCAGAGCCAAGATCGCTCATTCCCATCTAATCTCAACCCTTCTGTATGCCTCACCTATATTTACCAACCTTAAGAAAACTAACCTCAACAAACCCTGACTAACAACCCTCTTCACCCCTGTTTTTAGCTTTCTTAAGCAATATTATGTTCACTGTTACTTTTCTTAAGTGTTTTGATCTCTGAAATGTAATTAACTTCCTGTTTTATTTGTTTTATTAATCCTTTATTTACCATGTAACAATATTTTTATACTTTTGTATATCTGTGTGGAGCTTTTCTCCCCGGGCCTCTACTGAAAATAGATATATATCCAGCTAGACTAGCCCGGTCAACAAATGTAAAATAAAATAAAAAATAAAATAAAATACTTTGCAAATAATATTTGTTGACTATTTTTCTTTTGAATTGTCAAAAATGTATTTATATCCCTGTTTTGGATCTTTTCTGCCTGGACCTCTGCTGAACATGGGCATTTCAGTTCTCAGACAGACTTTTCTGGTAAACAAAAGCAAATAAATAAAATAAAATAAATAATAAATCTGATCTTTGCATTCTTACTACATGTTTCAGTGTGTGCCATGCTGTTGCAGTTACCTGAATTTCCATTTTATCATAGCCTCTGATTCTGAATGCACTTTAAAGATATTCACTGTTAACTATAAATTTATATTCAACAAAGAAAAACAGTGAATTGGAAGCATTAAGTGTTAGAAGTCACAACTGTCAGTGTGTAGTTATAGAAATCCCCCAGTAACATTGTTGACATGTCTGTTTTTCTATAAATCATAGAATGAGATGATTCAAGTTGCCTTCACTGCTTTGCCATGTGAAGCGCTCTGTTCATTTTTTAAGCAATGAATCTTGGATTCAATTTTTTTTTAGCATCGTCTGTTAGGAACTGATATGCTACATAATATGTTATATAACTAAAACCGGCCTTACCAAACATGAAACAAGCTACTGGCCATTGAAAGAAGCCACATTCATTGCATTTTATGTTGTAAAATTTCCCTGGGGAGCAGAAGTAAACAGTATAACAAACACTGACTCATTCTTGACTTAGACTACTTGCACTTTTTTTTCTGTGTTTTGACAAGTAGACAAAAGATATTTTAGCATTCCTTATCCCGACCAGATTACCATCTTCCTAACATCCACAATGTCTGCAGGGTAACCTGGTTCTTAGGTGACATGAAACCTATTAGCTGCTGAGTGTCCCAATAAGATTAGGTACTGTAGATGTAAAGGGCATAAAGTTACATACATATTAGAACCAGCTTTGTGGCATACAGGGATTGAGCCCTGACAAATGACCCAGATAACTAAAAGCTCAGTTACTTTAGGCACTGGGGTCAGTGAGATAGGAAGCAGTAGCATTTTACAAGGTTTCCCACTTCTAGAAACAAGGGAGGGATTTCTGTCTGCAATATGGCATTCACACAGTGATGAAGGTATGCCATGATCATAAGACAGATTGCTGTTAGGAATTCAATATTAGAATGTAGGACTGCAGCTCACTAACATATGAGGTGATGTGTGTGATATCTGCAGCTCTTCACATTTAAGGCATTCAAAAACAATCACCACATACTAGATAGCATATATTATTCTGCTGGAGACTCAACTCTTCCTTACACCTTTCTTCCCAAACATTACAGCTTTCACAGGTCTAGCTTCAGCAGTCTAGTGTGTTCCCCATGCAAGTACAGCAGTATATGGATCAAGGTCTAGCTTCAGGAGACACTACTGGGATGCCGAGGATAGGAATAATGGCAAAACAAAACAAAACAGCAAAAGGTATGCCAGGAATTATGCAATCGAAAGGGGACAGAACAATTAAAAGTTGTTACTTTAGGATTATGACTTACTGCGGTGGTGGTGCTGCGGTAGCGTTGTTACCTCACAGTTAGACATTGCCCGTTCGATTCTCAGTTAGAACGTCTTCTGTGTGGTGACATGCATGAATGGGTGTTCCTTCGTTGAAGGTTGTGTGTTAGGCGTGGCAAGCCAGCATGTCAAAATCTACTGCCAATCATTAGCGGACCGGAGTTCCGCTGTGGCGACCCCTAACCAGGAATAGCCGAAAGAAACAAACAAACTTTATGATTATGACTTATGTTACACAAAAATGATCTAAAAAGCATTAAGTTACATATACATCTTTTCTGTATAGCTGCTGAACAAACTTAAACAAAAAAATTGAAAAATGACAACAAAAAAGGACAACAAAGGAAAAAAAAAACAATGACATAATAGCAACACTCTCCTTTATTACACAATAAAATTGTCAGTGTTTAACAGCTTGCAATCAATATATCTAACATCAATATTGCAGGAGCTCTGCCACAAGGCCCTACACCTACACCTTTACTGAGAAGTTTGTCTGTGTTTAATAGCCTACAGACATTACATCTGACCTTGATATTGCAGGAGCTCTGCCACAAGATCCTACACCTACAACTTTACTGAGAATTTTGTCAGTGTGTAATAGCCTGTAGTCACTACATCTGACCTTGATATTGCAGGAGGTTTGCTACAAAGCCCTAAACCTACAAGTTTACTGAGAATTTTGATGGTGTGTAATGTAAGCATATTTATCATGAAGAACCATCTGCATATTACCTTTAATCAATTAAATAAATACCTGCTCTGTGATTGAAAGTGTCTGTGAAGTAGTCCATGCACTCTAAGGACCTCTTAATAAGTTGGCCACTGTCCCGTTTTGCTTGGCCAGTAGACTGTACTGCATATACCAGTTATTTAGTCTCAGGAAATGACAGACAACCTGTTTTACTTGCATCTCTTTGTTAATTGCTTTGTTCTGGCTGTAAACCGATTGCTTTCAGCTCTAAATTGACCTCAGGGTAGGACATAGACTCTAACTTCCCTACATCTAGCACAAACTTATATGGTTTCACTCAACTACTTACTAGCTCCACACATCATAGCAAGACATCAAATTAGACTGTTTCCTAGTATCAGACCCTAGCAAATAATCCATCACAGGTACAATTTCAGACTCTCTCAATGATCATCCCCCAATCTATATGACCAGACATCTCAGCCATCCAGTTAAACAGCATATTTATAAAACAACATGCAACCTTTCAAGTTTAAGCCCAAAATGTTCATTATTGCACTATCATCTATTAACTGGAACTTCCTAAAAGTCCTCCCCTTAGATAATGCTGTAATAGAATTCAGTACAAGTTTTCTAAATATCCTAAATAACCTTGCACCTCCTAGAAGGAAGAGACTGAAAACAAATAATGACATTTGTCTATCCAAAAAGAGTACAATGCTAATGCAGGATAGAGAAACAGCATGGAAAGAATGTAAAAAATATAAAACACCTCAGTATCTTTAAAACTTCAGAATGCTTCAAAATCGTACTAATACACAAATAAATGAAGACAAAAAACTTTTCTATAATAACTTTCAGAATAATACCAAATGCAACCATCCATTAAAGAAATCCAATAAAGAAATCTTACATCCCGGCCAAAAATTGAACATAAACTCACTCCTGATAACTCACCACTCAAAACTGCAATACAGTTCAACTTTTTTTTGTAGATAGTATAGCGTCTATAATCAAGGACACCTCGATATCTAATCCCACCCCTGCATAACAGTCAGAAAATACCACATCCACTTTCACCTTTAAATCTGTACCCTTGTCCTACATAAAACTACTCTTAAACAAAGTTAAACCATGCTGTTCTTCAGCTGATGACCTTCCAACTGAGTACCTAAAAATAGCAGCCAATAGCATTGCCTATCCTGTCTCAATCCTTTAAATAGGTCAGTCCAGGAATCCCCCATTCCCTCTCTCTGAAAAAAGCCACATATTATCCCTTTGCACCAAGGAGGAAATTCAACAGACATTAATAACTTTAGACCTATAGCAATCTTATCTCCCCTCACCAAAGTACTTGAAAAATATATTCGAAAACAATTGTTAGACTATCTCTTGCAGGAAGAAAATGTATCCTCTACATAACAAGGCTTCTGTCCTTCCCAAAGTACTAGCACTGCCCTTCTCTCCTATATAGATACTGTCAATAAAGTTAAAGGTAATGGCAAACTAGTCTCTTCCTCATTTCTAAACTTGTCTAAAGCCTTCGACACATTTTGTCACAGCAAACTTCAACTTCAAATTTCCTCACTAGGTTTCTCTCAGCCCACCCTTCTGTAGTTCAAAAGTTACCTGTCCAATATGTATCAGTCAGTAAAATGGCACACCATGCTGTCTCCTTACCTCCCAGTCACCATCGGTGTACCGCAAGACTCTATCCCACGTCCCCTCCTCTTTAAAATTTTCACCAACGCATACTTCCACACAATACACAGATGATTCCACTCTCATCTGCACATTTGACAACATGGTACACCTCCAAAAAATACTCAGGAAGCTTTAACAGTCACTGAAACATGGCTTCATAACTAACAACTCATGCTCAACCCAAAAAGACCAAACTACTACAATTTCTACCAAATCCCTCTCTTGTGAAAAAAAATGTAAAGTCCTCTGTCTTGATAATACAGCCATTGAAGTCACTTCTCATAGCAAACTATTAGGGGTGATAGTGCACAATAATCTTACATTTGACCTGCATACACAAAAGCCATTAAGAAACTCATCAAAAACTAGGAATGCTTTACAGTGCCAAAAACTGTCTCACATATGCAACTAAAACTACACTTACCACTACTTATGTCCTCCCCACTCTTCTTTATGGCTCTCCCATCCGTACTAACCCCCAGGCTTCACAAACAGTTAAAATTTGAACAATGCTATAACAAAGTTGCTAAATTTGCAAATTGCAGCACATACACCTTTCAGAACCCACCACTGTATAGCACTGAAAAGCCTAAATTGGTTAGAACTGCCACATCAATTGACATATACTGGCCTGTATTAAGTTCACTGATTTATTGACCCCATGTAAGAGAAAGCTTACAATCCTGAACACTTAGAACAGTGATTTTTTTTTCCCAGGGAAAAAAATTGCTGTCCCAAAAAAAAAAAAACAAACTTTAAAACATTACATAAAGTGGAGAGGCTTCACCCCCCACACCCCCCAACACGGGGGAGATGTGACCCCAAACCCCTACTTAAATATACCAACTCTGAGATTGTATTACAGTGATGAAAATGGCAAAATAACGAAGGCAGCCAAGCAATTTCTTTCTCAGGGAAAGAATTTGCTTATATGCCGTTTCGCTATTTTGCCTTTTTGTGCTTTCAAGTTCAATCAAGACGCATTCGAAAGAATGCATCTTCGATCATATAATAGGGAACCAACATATACACATCTTTTTAACTCCTATAAAATTATCTAGCATCCATCTGCCTGTGCAGCCCTAAAAAACATTCTACGCAACTATGTTCCTTGTCAGTCATTGTGATCCAATGACCAAAAACTCCAGTCTGTCTACAAACCTAGCAAATGCTGTGCATTGTCTGTACTCATACAAGGTGCTATGGCCTGAAACTCCTTACCTGTATCCCTCAAGTCAATACCCTCACTCCCATCTTTCAAATCTCATCTGAAGGACATCCTAGCTAAAATCCATCTCTGTTCCTGCTTGAAACCAAGATAAACGATATCCCTAAATGTGAAAAGTACCTTTTCATTCCTTATACCTCTTTACTCTCCCTTCTTCACTTACTTCCTTCAAATTATCTTCACTGACATTCTCTCTAAATATACCATAAACCTGTTTTCCCCTCACTTCATATTGCAATTCCTGTTTGTATTAGACAAACTTAGCTTTAATTTCTCTACAAACTGTCTAAAATATCTATAAATATTAAATGATTGTCATATAACTTGTATCAATTCTTAACCAATGTTTTTTGTGTAATTTGTTATAATTATTTAAATTACAGATGTTTTTGTTTTATTTTTGAAGATTGTAAAATTATTGTTCTTAAATGTTTTGTAAGAATTTGCAACTTTTCTGTCTAGGCCTCCAGTGAAAAGTCAGACTTTCCTGTTAATGAAATGTCAATAAATAAATAAGAAAATAAAATCACTTCTAGCTCCTTGACTAAATAGCCTTTAAAGGAAGTGATATTATAATGAAAAAAACATATTTCTACAATACCACAATTAAAGAATAAAACAATTAATTAATCAATTAAACAATATAATGAATCTTATTATACCAAGTATTTAGAATTCATTTTCTTATTTAACCCTGTAGTTTCTAAAGTCCCATACTTTGTATAAAAGTTTTCCTTTGAGTAAATGAGTTAATGTTATTTTTACTCGAATTTATAACAAAAATAGTTTCTGACACTCATTGGGATTTTTGTTATACTCCTTCATGAATTGCTCACTCTTAGCTGAACCAGTCTTGCCCAAATGTTATGTCTGTAAGGTATTCCTGCAGTCTATCACTAAATATCTTCTTGGTTTCTTCAATATAAAACAAACTACAGGGTCATGTGGGGGCATATACCCCATCTACAATTGCAGTTAAAGGCTTCAATATGGGTAAATACCATCCCACTTATCACAGAAAAACAATTTACTATTTGCGAACAAATCAAACAATTTCCATATGGGAAAGTGCCCTTCTTATGTATAGCTGTCTCTACACATGCTTCAGACAGAACAAAATTCCTCAAAAGTTACTGACAGGAAGATTACAGGACTGCAGTTCCTAAGTGTACAATATATTTTCTGTAGCTGATGCAAAAAGAAACACTTCCAGGATTAGCATTATTATTGTTATGAATGCAACAATGACCACTTTGGCATTTTAGAGGTCAGAAAGAATATTTTGTCAGCAATTAATACTTTTTGGGAAGACATCAATAATGATCTACTAACCAACTAATTAATTAACAAATAAAACTGAAAGTCCTGTAAGGATTGCACAGATCATTCAATACATATAAAAATAAACATGCATGTATAAATACATATTTTTTTTGTTTAATTTAGTGGCACAGTGAGTATTAATTCGCACCCCATATAGAGAATATGGTCATCAGAACTATAATACAAATAGACTACAGGAGTAGCTGCCCAGTTGCCAGCAAATAATGGTGTTTATTAGCATATGCAGTTTTCTACTGTAATTCCGAGGTATTTCCAGTCTTTTTTGTAATGCCAGTTATGTTATGTTAGGCCTGGACAGCTCTAAATTAGTTATCTTTTCATCTAGATTTACTTTTAGTTACTTTAGGTCAATAGTATCACTTATTTATTCACATTAGGTTGGCAGTATTGGGTTTTTTAAATATCTTTATTAAATCTTCAGATTGTAATCAGTAGCAAGGGAATATATACATTAAAAGAAAAGTAAACAAAACATGATAACATTTTCTATTATTTTCATGTAGTATAACAATCTTCATTTACTCCAGCAGAATATATGCTGCTCAATTCCTGCCTTCCCTGAAATCTCATTGCTCCTCCTGAACATTATTCTCCATATATAGGGGCAGATTCTAAAATAATTGTTCTTAGTGTAAGTGACATACTCCAGTGTAACCCTGCCCTGATTCTTCAAGACTTGCTCTCAGTGTAAGTGTCTTACTTTGGTGTAAGGCTTATCTATAACCAGGCTTACATTGGGGGCCAGATTCCAAAAGACCTGCCTTTTTTTAATTTCTCCAAGTCTTTTGGATTTCTAATACCATGATGGGAATAGACCCCATTCCTAAGTCAAAGTATGATTAAAGTTCATGAAATTAGTATTGTTTCAATTTTTGATGTCAGCCAGAAGTGCTCTTTGCAGGACCCGCAATGTGCCCAGTAATGACTCCTTCTGCAATTTGTATGGGGTTACATGTATTGGTAACATATCTAAATACAATTGTGGATTCATTTTTATAAGACCCGTTGCTACTACTACTATTGGAACTGTCTGAGTATCTTTCTTCCACATTGCTCTCATTTCTGCCTGCAAATCATGATATTTTATGACTTTGTATCTCTCTGTACACAAGACACTATAGTCACTGTGTGTGGAGATTTCAGTGACCAAAACTACTTTTGTCTTCTTTTCATGAACCACTATATCCATTTTTTTGGGGCCAGTCAATCACTCCAAAACTGTAAGCTAGGACAGGAAGAGCAAATTGATTTATAACTTGAATTTTGTTCCTAGATGTCAACACTGTTTTCAGGATTAATTTACGTCTTCTAAAGTATTTCTTACTAAGATTTATTTGCATTTGTTCATGTTTTATTGTCAATCCTTCATCAATTCCCAAATATTTATACACTCCCTGTTGCTCAAGTTCTTTTATATCACATTCTTGTCCCAAACTGATGTTCTGTTGGTGCTGCAGTTTTCCTGCTTTAACGGTTGCTTTTGCATGTTTATCAGGACCAAATTACATTCTTATATCATCTGAAAATTTGACTACCTGCAGTTGTGCTTTGAGTTGCTCATCTGATGAGCTATACAGTTTTAAATCATCGACAAAGAGAAGATGAGAAGTTTTCAAACGTTGTTTTTTAGGAGCCAAATTATAGCCATGGCCTAAGCTGTTAAGTAGACAGCTTAATGGGTTAAAGGCAGGGCAGAATAGCAGCGGTTACAAAGAGTCACCCTAGGACATCCTCCTTTGAATTTTTATCCCTGGGATAATACTCTGTCCTTTATCATGGCTTAATTGCAAAGTGGTCTGCCACTGTTTCATGGTCACTGTAATGTAGTTAATCAGTGTAGGGTGTATGTTATACATTTTTAAGCAGTCTTTTATCCATGAATGTGGAATAGTATCAATTTTTTTTGTAGTCAATCCATGCCATACTTAGATTCTTCCCCTTTATACAGTTCTTCCCTATGACTTTATTTAACAACAAATGATCTTTGTTCCATATGACTTTCTTTTATTGCCCTTAAGTTCTATTGCCATAATTGAGTTTTCTTCTAAGTAACTATGAACTCTGTCAGCATCAATTCCCGTGTATAGTTTATACATCATCGGAAGGCAGGGTACTGGTCTTTAGTTCTTAGGGTGGCTTGCATGCTCACTCTTAAGCAGGATCATTGTTTTTCCTGTTGTTAGCCAGGTTGGTGTTTGTTCAGGGTGTGCATATAAATAATTCTTGCTCATAAGTAAATCTTTATGCAAAGATCTTAATACTTTTAACCAGAACTTAGCCATTGCATCTGGGCCTGAGGTTTTCCAATTAGATGCTTTTCTTAACTTTGTTTCAATCTCTCTGGCTGTTACTTGATCCCATTTCATATCATGTACCTTTAAACTTCTTATTCTTTCTTTTACTTCTTCTATCCATTTAGCATCTTTGTTATGTTCCACAGGATCTTCATTAATACTTCCCCAAAATGTATCTATTTCTTCTTTTTTGGTGGTCTTTCAATTCAATTTACCTTGTTTCCCAGTTCTCTATAAACCTTTTTTGGGTCATCAATAAATTGCTTATTTTGTAGTTTTACTTTATATTTTTCTGTGTATCTTCTATGTTTTTCTGTCTGTGCTGAGATTTTTAGTTTATTTGCAATAGTGCCTGACAGATCCTGATCTGTTCTAATACTTTGCATTGCTTTTATCATGTCTATCTTCCTAAGTATTTTTGTTGATCTGTTCCCTCTTCCATACTCTTCTAACAGTGACACTTCTTGTCTTAATTTTTTATAGTTTTCTCTATTTGATTCTTCCATGATGGCATTCAGTTTCTACTGTTCCTTTCCCCTCACAATCTTGTGTTCTTCTGGTAGAACTTTATCAGTTATTAATTTAGCTGCATAGTAATATATTCTGTTTACTTCTGTTATATCACATGGATCTCCATGGACAGTCCTAATTACTGTGTTTATTTGTTTTATCAGACTTCTGACTCTTTGGATTTTATTGACCTTCTGCAGTCTGTTTATTTCATTGATCATAATATGTCTCTCTTTCTCTATTTTATATACATTTAGTGTCTTTATTTTGGTGTAATACAGTGGAGTAAGTCACTTACACTGAGAGCAGGTCCTTTGGAACTGGGCCAATTACTCCTACAATTTTAATTTATTTGTATGAAATTTGCTTTTTCCCATTTTAAAACATCCCATCTTCAGTTCTTTCATCTCTTCTACAATATCCAATACTTCAGTCGTAGCTGTTTTAGGTTTTGATTTCAATTTTTGATTAATTGCTTTTTGGCAATCAATAGCATTAGACTTAGTAACACTTTACTAACGTTTTGAACTCAGATCCTATATACCATCTCAAAAGAGTGATTTCTTAAGTTATAACAAAATTTTCCACCTCATTTCTTTGAAAGTACTCTGTATGGGATTTCTAGCATATTCCAGCTTGATATATATTCCAATAGCATGTTTCAATGACCTTTCTTTTCCTCATCATACTTTCAACATATGTTATCTGTCTAAGGAAAGCTCTTTTGAAGTCTACTTGGGGTGCAAAATATGTATGCGAACATTTCATGCAAATATTCTAAGCCTTCTGGACTTTGTTGTTGCATACTTGGAGGCCTTACCGATTTCTTCCCGTTGTTCCTTTGCAAATTGCATTTCCATTGTCATTTCTCATCTTTTCTAACTTTCTTTGATGTGTTGTTCAAGTATCAGTTGCTTCTGCTTCATACACAATCAAAAACTTTACCAGAGCTGTGGTTTCACTTAGAGCGTAGGATTTATTTGACCACATGGGTAATTGTGTATGCAGTGTCTGAAG
>NC_056728.1:1562280027-1562317527 GCF_019279795.1 Protopterus annectens | reverse complement strand
ATCTCATTGGCAGTCTTCCTCTGCACCTTGTAACCTCAATCTTTCTGATCATAATATCTTTTTCCAGTGATCTTTCACTTAAACCTGATGACCAAAGTACAAATGCAATTTCATCATTTGTGTTTCAAGTGGCATTTCCGGTTTAATTTTCTCATGATTGCGGAATACCTTAAGTATAGAAAATGTTCCTGTATGCAAACAACTTTAATCATTACAAAAAGAGAATTAAGCTGCATGTCTAGTTATAATATCTAATTATGATAACTCCTCAGTTTACACAACAGGGATAAAATAGAATCTAAAAATGCCATCGGCAATTCCACAACAAACTTAAAACACAATCAAAAAATGTCCGCCACAGTCACACAACAGGAATAAAACGAAATACATACATGTCCCTATCCTGTGCACTCACCAAATAATGAACTTCTATGACACCAAAGGAAATAATTTCCTCCCTTTCTATCACTGCCGTCATTCTTATAAGTCATTCTTAGTCCACTACTGTAATTTTCTGTCTATGAAAAAACATTATAAGGGTTAAAAGAAATAAGTAAATACTGGAGGATGCAGTAACTTTTTAACCACCACATAGTCTGAGGCAGAATTATTTCTGAGTCTCTTTCATATTGTGGACAGAACCAAGAGAAGACACATGCAATGTAACACTTGCTGCCTTTCTCACATTTCAGACCTTTCCACAAGCTGTCAATCCTACAATTCCTACTGGATATTTAGTTGCCATATTACTACATTTTATCTGCATTTTCTAATCCTATTGTACTTTATTAGATTTTTGTGATTTTGATACTAATATTACTATATTTTTTTCTTGTTTATGCTACCCATTGCACTGATGGACATTTGTGCACTGTGTGTGTGTTGGATTGTATTCATTTATGAGTGCTGAATAGTGAATCCGTTTTGGGATTTTTAGTGAGTTTTTTGGAACTTGCTGGATTAATTGGAACTTTATGGAAGCCTTCAAATAGTGAGTGGTTTGATTATTTTTTTGTAATATTTTTATTTTACAGCCAATTGTACCATTTTAATTCAAGGCACTGTGGGTTTATAGTGGCAGATGGCCAGGATGTTAGCTTGTTTTTAAACAACCTGGCAGTTGATAAAGATGATTTTTCAGTTTTTAAGAGTGAAGTGTCTGGTGTTAAATTAAATAACGCAGTGGTATGTCCCAATATGGATAAAGACTTAAAACATTTTTGAAAACTGCTTAAAAGGTGCATGTTAATCTATTGAAACCTTATTTGGATGTTAAGGGGTTTGGATGTTTACGTTGAACCAGGTGTGGGGGAAGACAACTCTGTTTTCCTATATAAGTGGCATCAAATCCAGTAAGAAGCCTCTAATATGTTTATTACACTGTTGATTGAATATTATGAGCAACAGTTAACAGTACTGACTAATAAGTTAAATGTGATTTATGATAAGGTGAATAAATTTGCATCAGAGACTAGTTATGAAGAGAAATATGCTGCTTTTTTTGGGAAACTAATAGTTATGAGAGTGAATTTACATAATTGCAAACTCAAGAAATATCAGTGACATGAAGGACTATCAGGCAGAAGCTACTTATTCTGGGAAGAAAGCTAGGAGAGTTCTTAGATTTATGGAGGGGGCTAAGAATACCTCTAGACCCGAAAGGAAACAAGCATAGTTCATTTTACAACAGTCTTCATCAGCAGTGGATACTGGTTCTAGTGCTTTAGAGTTTTCATCTTACGACTCGAATACTGACACTGAGACTGGTGATATTTTGGATTTATCCTCTCCTATAAATAAACAGTCTAGAGGTCCTTTATAAGGGGTGGCAGGAAACATAAAAATAGATTCTATGGAAGTAATGTTCAAAAGCCTGATGGAAACCTAGATGTTGGATCAGGGTCTCTGGATGATGATTTTGCAGTGGATCAAATTCATAATGAAAATAATTTGGTTTTAAATGTTACCCACAATGTTTCTTCTTGTGATGATATTAATTTATCGAATAAATGTTTAGGTTTTATCCCTTCATTTTTTTGTTTCCCACTATTTCATTGTTATGGATATTAAAAGTGTCTGCCATAGCTTAAATTTAAAATATTTTTATGCTCAAAGGTAGGAGACTGGAAACAATACAAATGCCACTTTTAGATTTAAGAAATCCACATTTCAGACTCCATACTACCCATCAGTGAGGATATTTTGAACAACAGGTGCTTAAAGTTCTACATGTAAGTGTAAATTCTATTCTTAAGAACTTTAAACACAATTTGGCTAAGGAACAAAGGGTAGTATTGGATAATTTAAGTCATAATGATTGGTTGATTATAACCAATGCAGATAAACGTGGTGCAGTTGTCATTTGGGATGTGGAGGATTATGGCCATGAGGCTTCTAATCAACTGAATGATGTTATTTCATATTGTAAATTGCCTCATAATCCTACTTTGGAATTTAAAACATATATTGATGAAATTTTGGAAAGTTTCAAAAATGGGGGGGGGGGTTATTCCAGATTCCTTGGTTCAACAACTTGTGGTTGACGACCCTAAACTCAGTATTTTTATATTCTGACCAATATCCATAAATATGTCTCTCGACCTCCTGGTCAACGTATAATGTCTGGGAGGGGTTCTATTATTGAACCTTTGCCAGTTTATTTAGAATCCAAGATGAAATCACTTTTGAGTTTGGTTAGAGCATGTATCAAAGATGCCAATGAGTTTCTTATGCTGATGAATGACATACAGGTTTCTCTCAATGCCTATTTGTGTACTTTGGATGTACAGTCATTATACACTAATATAGCCCATGAGGGTGGTATTCTGGCTATGAGGTACTGGCTGGAATACTCTCAGATATATTCAGAAACTCAGGTTAAATTTTTAATTAAATTGCTTGGGGTTGTTGGAACATATAAGGGTAATCAGTTCCTACAGATTAAGGGTACTGCAATGGTGGCTACATTTGCCCCTATATATGCTGACCTATTTATGGGGCATCTTGAGCTTTGAATGATTTATTTAGAATCTAAACATGTGTATACATTATTTGGATGATTGTTGGGAGGTTTGGTGTGGTTCTGTGGAAATTTGGGGTTGGTTTGTTAACTATTTGAATTCTGATCACTTTGGTTTGAAGTTTGTGGGCAAGTTGGATTTATTTAATGTGGACTTTTTGGATGCTAATGTCACTAAATTGATTGATGGCACTATTGTCACCAGTTTGTATTGGAAGCCCTTTACTAGAAATTCAGTTTTACATGCTAATAGTTGTCATCCTAGGCATATTATCAAAAATATCCCTAAGTCTCAAGTTTTACGCTTAAACTGTATATGTAGTTCTGATTATACTTTTCATTCTGTGGCCACTGATTTAATGGATAGATTTTTAGATAGGGGTTATATACCTAATATAATCAAACTGGTCTATGATACAGTAGTTAATCAACCTAAATTATTGAATAGGAGCATGCATAATGACATGATTGATACTACAAATAAGGGTAATGATTTGGGTATACCAAGGTTAATTACTACCTTTGGTACTAATACTTTTAAAATTAAGATTATTATCAAAAATATTGTCATGTTTTGAAAACAGACCCTTATGTTGAACATTGGATGTCAATTGTCATTTGGTTATCAGAAGGACAGAACTATAGGTGACTATCTTTCAGGTTTTAAGAAGAGCATGGTTTGTCCCGCTGAATCTAATTTTAAAATAATTGTTTGTTGTACATTTTGTGGCCATTGCCATTATTGTAAAGTGGTTTCCAGAGTCAAATCTTTCACCTCCATTAATACTTCCAAAGTGTTTGACATCCAACATTTCATTACTTGTAATAGTGAATGGGTAGTGTATTTGGTGGTGTACCAGTGCGTTTTTTTTTTTTTTTGTTTATGTTGGTCAAACATAAAGATCTTTTAAGCAGAGAGTTACAGTGTATCTTTGTGATATTAATTGTAAATGCTCTCATTGTGCTTTTTTAACCATATTTTGCAACATATGACTGCACATTTTATTTTTGCAGGCATCGATATGGTAGTGGAGGAGGGTTTATCCAATTCATATAAACATAAGATTTTGTCTCAAAAAGAACATATGCGGATTATAAATCTAGGAGCATTGTTTAAACCAGGGCTGAATGATTATTTATAAATTATGCATTATTTATAGTTTTTGATTATTTTTTTTTGTATGTGTTTGGTATGATTAGAAGAAGAACTGTACCTTTAACAAAGGGCTTTATATGCAACACGTGAGCTACTTCCTGTTTACACACTGATGATACCATCGGGTGAAACCGGTTTGTGTTTCTTGCTACTGCCATTGTGAATTGCTCCCATGGATTGTGTATTTGGTTATTAAATTCTTTATACATTGCTTTTGTGGATATATTTATTACAGTGCCTATTTCCTTAGAACTTTTTGTTCTTGAACTGTGGGCTTTTTGTCAATGCTGGATTGTTTTGCACTAATACAAAAGTTGTGAAAAAGTACTCATATATTTATATATATATATATATATATATATATATATATATATATATATATATATATATATATACAGATATAGATATACATACCAATAATAAAGTTCTTTTATGAAAAACTATGTAGATTATATAAACAAAGCAGCAAGTACATCAAATATACACCTAACTAACCTCCCAAAAGCACAATAAACTTTAAATCTTTTTGTGCAGCGGTATCCCCCATATGGGAAATTGCACCCCATGCCCCTCCTATTAGTTTCTATACCAGTTCTGAGATTGCACAACAGTTGAAAAATTAGGTATGTACTACAACCCACTTATATGTAGTCTTGATAAAACCATTTTACCATACTGACATTTAACTAAAAAAATGGTTGCCAAAATGCCTGACCCCTACATTTATATGTATACATACTGTGGAGATAAAAAGTTTACACACCCCTTTTAAAATGCCAGGTTTTTCTGATTCAAAAAAATGAGACCACAAAAAATCAATTCAAAACTTTTCCCACCTTTAATGTGACCTATAACCTGTACAATTCAATTGAAAAACAAACAAATCTGTTAGCGGAAAAAAATATAAAAAATACAAAATGTACAATAAGCTGGTTACATAAGTGTGTACACCCTTAAACTGGTGCTTTGTTGAAGCACCTTTTGATTTAATTACAGCATTCAGTCTTCTTGGGTAGGAGTCTATCAGCATGGCACATCTTGACTTGGCAATAGTTGCCCACTCTTCCTTGCAAAAGTGCTCCAAATCTGTCACATTGTGAGGGCATCTCTTGTGCACAGCCTTCATCAGGTCACCCCACAGATTTTCTATTGGATTTAGGTCTGGGCTCTGGCTGGGCCATTCCAAAACTTTAAAATTTTCATCTGGTGAAGCCATTCTTATGTTGGTTTGGATGTATGCTTGGGGTCATTGTCGTGTTGAAAGGTGAAATTCCTCTTCATCTTCAGCTTTCTAGTGACGCCTGAAGGTTTTTGTCCAAATTTGACTGGTATTTGGAACTGTTCACAATTCCCTTCACCTTACCTAAAGCCCCAGTTCCAGCTGAAGAAAAGCAACCCCAAAGCATGACATTGCCACCACCATGCTTCACTGTGGGGATGGTGTTCTTTTGGTAATGTGAAGTGTTGTTTTTGTACCAAACATACCTTTTGGAATTGTGGCCAAATAGTTCAACATTGGTCCCATCAGACCATAACACATTTTCCCACATGCTTTTAGGAGACTTGATGTATTGTTTTGCAATTTTCACCCAGGCCTGGATGTTTTTCTGTGTAAGAAAAGGGTCCCAGCTTGCAGCCCTACCCCATAGCCCAGACATATGGAGAATATGGGAGATTGTTGTCACATGTAGTATAAAAACAGTACTTGCCAGAAATTCCTGCAGCTCCTTCAGTGTTGCTGTAGGTCTCTTGGCAGCCTCCCTGACCAGTTTTCATCTTGTCTTTTCATCAATTTTGGAGGGATGTCCAGTTCTTTGCAACATCACTGCTGTCCCATATTTTCTCCACTTTTTGATGATTGTCTTCACTGAGTTCCATGGTATATCCAATGCTGTGAAAATGTTTTTGTACTCTTCTCCTAATACCTTTCAACAATTTGATCCCTTTGATGATTTGTAAGCTCTCTGTGGACCATGGTTTTTGCTGTAGCAGGCAACTGAGTACATGTCAGGAAAATCCTACTAGGGCAGCTGAACTTTATTTGGGGTTAATCAGAGTCTCTTTCATTGATGGCAGGTGTGTATCCAAGAAGACTGAATGCTGTAATTAAATCAAAAGGTGCTTCAACAAAGTATTAGTTTAAGGGTGTGCACACTTATGCAACCAGCTTATTGCATGGTTTTATCTTTTATATTTTCCCATAACAGATTTGTTTGCTTTTCAATTGAATTATACAGGTTATAGGTCACATTAAAGGTGGAAAAAGTTTTGAAATGACTTATTGTGGTCTCTTTTTTATATCACAAAAACCTGGCATTTTAACAGGGGTGTGTAAACTTTTTATATTCACTGTATGTATGTATGTATATATATATATATATATATATATATATATATATACACACACACATTTATATATATACACACACACATATATATATATATATATATATATATATATATATATATATATATATATATATATATATATAGAGAGAGAGAGAGAGAGATGTATGTGTGTGCATGTATGTATGTGTATATATATATATATGTGTGTGTGTGTGTGTGTGTGTGTGTGTGTGTGTGTGTGTGTGTGTGTGTATGTATGTGTGTGTGTATGTATACATACACACATACACACACACACACACACACACACACACACACACACACACACACACACACACACACACACACACACACACACATTCATAGGTACTTACTAGGATATTGATCATGATGCATTCCCATGAAGTTTGTAGTCCTTATATTTTAAGTACGAATAACCTAGATATAACCAAAACTTTACATGTTGTCCCTATCCATGAGGGACAAGGATGCCTAACCCAGGGTGAATTTCCAGACGCGTTTTGCTTCATGTGGGGAGAAAGATTACTCCAAAGAAGTGGTGCTCTGTGGTACAAGTTTGTCCCAACAACATTTTCTATTTATGTTGCAAAACAGGTTTAGGTCTCTTGAACATGTGTTTATGCCCTCATTGGACTTGCAATTGTGCAGTAGGTCTGAAAGGTCAAGGTCTGTTGAGGCTCTGTATGTGAGGCAGACATTACACCTCAGTAGCCTGTATGACACTGAGAAGAAGGAAAAGGCTTTGATTTTCTTAGTAAGAAAGTATTGTGGGTGATTGAATTATGTCAAATGTCTGGACTAGTATGTACGAAAGGGGGTATTATACTCAATGATTGATCTGATGTGTATGGAATACAGTGGAATTATTACATCTCTGGACCTGCCACCATACCCTTAGTAACAAGCTGCATTGAAAAAGGTCTTTCTTACAATAATGGATATGCGGTGCTTGAAGGACAGTTTATTGCCTACATAGGTTATATGTTGTCAAAGTAATAGTTGCAAGTAATTTGCTTTTTGCCAAAGGATACTATTACCTTTTAGGGTATTCAGTTTAGTCTATGGGTTTGATATCTGCTATTTGTTTGGGAAAGGCCCTCTTGGAGGATCATTGTTTCCTAGGGGATTTTATAATAACACTAATTTTCCAGTCATCTGAAAACTTGGTCAGCCATAAACCCTTAACAGTAGCTTTAACCTCAGTGAAGGATATGCTGAAGAAGAGTCACACCAGTAACTGAATCCTGGGGTTCATCACTATTGACAGGTCTTTTGGAGGATGCCCACCCTCATTTCTTAGGTTCTATTTGTGATCCAATTTGCAATCCAATGAATTACATAAGGATTAACATTTAGGTGGAATAGTTTTGCAATGATTTGTGAGTGTGGGGTGGTATTGGCTGCCTTTGTGAGGTCTAGATATACAATTTGTACTGATTTCCCTCATCTATTGCTTCAGTAACCTTCTCAAAGAGGTTATGCAGGTTAAGTAGGCAGGATGTTCCCTTAACAATTCCCAACTAGCTCAGGCTGAGAATTTATAGGTTACTTGTGTCGTTATGTATTTATTCTATAATGATTCTCTCCATAGCCCTAGGTGAGGCTAGGCAGACTTATTGGTCTATAATTACCAGGTCTATTACGTCCCCTCCATCTTTGTGAATGAGGATGATAGCTGTCATCCTCCATTCATCTGGCATAAAGCTTTTTTAGAAGCTGACATTGAATGGCCTCTGTAGGGGCATATGACAGGTCCTGTTTCAGGCTGATCAGTAAGCAATGTGGTGTTTTATCCAGCCTCATAGAAGCTGTGTTCCTGGACTTAGATAGTGCCTTGAGGTCTTACTCATGGGAGAATTGGGGAGGGACGGTAGATGCTTGTATGTGATCTGGGAATGTGGGGGGAGTAGTTTGAGCCGGATTTATCTGCTAGTTTGAAGAGGATGTTGAATTTAGTCAGGTTATCATTCAGTTTCAGTTGATTAGCCTTGACATAATCTCTGAATACCATGGTAATGTCAAATGCTTCTGGCTTCAGTCTTAAATGAATGTGAGTAATTTTTGGTTAAATTTCACCAAGGAGAAAGTTACAATTCATGGGGAGCAGAGCTATCTCATCATGTTGAAGACAAAGACCAACATTTTATTACCCCCTTTTTGGGATGCATAGTAATTGGTCTGAAGAGTTTCCATTGATGAAGTCCAGAAATCTCTGGGTGTATATGTTTGAGGTTGTATATGTGTCTCCTAGTTAATTGAGGGGCAGTCAGAGACCTCTGGGTGTATGGAGTCTAGCTTAATGCACAGGGACTCCAAACTAGTTAGGTAGGAGTTATGGGCTGAAGTGGATATTGAGGGACTCTTATTATTAGCCATGATGGGGTAAGGGGTCTTGTTACTGGTAAAGTGGATAGGGAGCAGGTCTATATTTTTATCTGTGTGGAAGCAAAGTGTTTTTTTTATAAATATGGTGATACTGTCACTTTTTATGCCTTCATCTAATGCTGTTGACTGAATGTGTGGTAGACATTGAAACCTTGTAATAATGGAGTGCATTCATGGTTCTTGAATCAGATCTCTTTAACAATACATATATCAATGTTTTCCAGTGTAAAGAGTGCATGTAGTGGGTGGAGTTTTTTGTTAAGCCTCCGAGTGTTGAGCTGCCATATCTTAATGTTATCCAGATTCTGTTTTGTTATGCTGGAAATTTTTGAGGACTGATGTTGCCTAAAAATGCACTGTGGGGGTACAAAACGCTTTAGCCAAAGTACAAAAGCCTTGGGGGGATAGCTATAAGCCATCCATGGCAAAGCAGTTAGGACTGCTTAGCATCTCCTCCCATACTGCCCTTTAAATGACATCAGACACTAAGTGAGTTTTTGAAGTTAATAATTCCTCATGTTTTATGACATCATTCTTGCTTTTGGTTGAATGTGTCTCAAGACTAAGTTTATACCAGCCTCAGACACATATTCTGAGAGTTCCATCATGTCTCTCTTCATATAGTCTGGGGAGGTAAATCTCAAGTCTTTTACATCCACACATAGTATGACTGTGTACTTGTGACTCAATGACCTGATTGACTGTGTGATATGATTATTCAACTTATATCTTGTGAATATGACAGAATACTCTGTAAAGTTATCCAGTCCAGTTATGGAATTTTGTATGTTGTTTTTATTACTTGTATATCTAAAACTTTTAGTTCTTTGATACATTGGAGCCAACAAACAAATCATTTCTGTTCCCAGGAATTAATAATTTCTCTATATATTTTATGTAGAAAGTTCTTTGTGACAATAAATGGTGTTAAAAGATCAAACCAGATTTTTAAATCTATATTTGCATTAATAATTTTCCAAAATTAGTCAATGTAATAACTAATCATACGAGTTTTAGTGGGTTTAGCTATGTTATATGCATAGTAATACATAATATGTGCCATGGCAAATTGTTTTTATCTGTTATTTGAATTTTTTTTTTGTAAATCAAATTCATTTATTGATATTACAATTAGTAATTCTTTCCAAGTTGCAGAGTAATTTGGACTTATCCACTCTGCAATTGTTTTAGATATTATGCTTTTATATATGTTTCTATATCAGAAAAGTTTAATCCTCCCTGTTTCCATGGTCTGATATGATGTATTAAAGCTATTCTGTTTTTTTTTGGGGGGGGCGACCATAAAAATGTTATTAGGCATGAATTTATTTCTTTAAGTGTATTCCTTTTTGGTAACAGTTGTATTGCCAAGGCTATATATAGGATCTTCATTTTTATTAACTGTAGTCTATCTTCAAATGTTAATATTGTTTTGTTCCATTTTCCCACTGAGATTTTAATAGTATTGATGATATTATTGTAGTTTTTTTAGACTAATTAATTATTTTCCTTGCATAACTCAATTGCTAGATATTTTAAGGTAGATTCTTGTTTCCCTATGATGTGATCCCCCTTAGTCTGCAGTTCTTTTTTTCTTTTTTATTTAAAAATAAAAATTTTGATTTTGATTTATTGAAATGGGAGTCTTGAAGTCATGGGAAATTTGTCAATTAATGTAGCTAATTCTTCTAATGTCTCTTTTGTATTAGATAATGTTAGCAGTATGTCATCAGCAAATAGCATTACTTTAGAATTGTATTGCTCATAAACATCTATTCCTTTGATTTTTATATTGTTACAAATTGAATCTGCTAATATTTTAATAGCCAGAGCAAATAGAATCGGTAACATGAGACATCCTTGTTTAGTGCCTTTTGTTATATGTATAGATTCAGAGGTATAAGGACTTGACATACACTAAATTATTTGTATATATATATTCTTTAGGAGATGAACTGCTGATTGATGGCTCAGTGTCTGTTATTCTAAAAGTGTATTAGTTCTGGTTTAAGCACTTGGGCTTCAGGCCAGTTATTTTACATTAAGAGGGTTTGTGGTCTACACTCTTGTGGGAGGAGAGGCTGGACTCTGCCCTTCTGAGCAGGGAATTTCTGGTTAAAGGCTTATAATGCCTGCATATTTGAACTGCTTCTTACTGTAATTGATACACCTTGTTTGCTGTAGCATAGACTAGATCCAGGCCTGCTGAATCTAGCTTTGTTTGTATGCTTGTTGTTTGTTTGCTTGTTATTTCCCTGAAAAGCTAATTCCACCTAAAACGTGGCTTTTCAGCGCTTCTGTGGATCCCTAGTGATATCTGCATTGCTTACTGTACTTATTTCCTTGTTTCACTTGAAAAAAAGTTACTGTTTGTCATTTTTGCATCTAAGTTACCTGTAACACATTGCATTTAAGTTACCTGGCACTTGCTCACTAAAGCAATTATATAAGTCAGCACTAAAAAATTAAAAGCACTACACCCTCACAAACTCCCATTGAGTACCTTGTTCCCCATTGGCCCTTTTTTCAATTATAAAGGAATTCCCAATACTATTCTAGCATGTCCAAAGGTCAGTTGTCAATCTCCTCTCCGGTCCAGCTGGTGAATCTGGGAATCTTGAAGCAATGTTACAACTGCCTCATGTACACAGACAACCCTCTCCTCCTCCCAACAAATTCCAACACATGTGAGAGATGCAACCATATAGCCAAACTGGAGGCTAAGCTCTCTCAACTCAGTACTGGTGTAACCAGTCAGGAGGAGAAGGAAACCACACTCACTACAATTCCAGTCTCACATAGACCTACCACGACAGCAAACCAAACACATAAACACACAAAACATACTCGGAGGCTCTAAATAAAAATCTGCCTAAGCAGCAGAGACCTCCAAAGCAGACACCCAAGCAACCGCTACCCCAAAACAAAACACATGCAACACATAGCTCACAAAGCCAGTGTGCCGAACAGTCACAGCCCTTAAGGCTAAACAACACACCTGATACACTTGTAATAGGTGACTCTATCGTCAGGCACACTGACGTCCCGCTCACCAGGCTGACCAAGGAGAAGGTCACGGTGAGCTGCCTGTCGGGCGCTAGGATCCACCACATAACACAAGCACTCAGCAAGGCAAGTACAAATATGACTCAGTCATTGTCCATGCAGGTGTGAATGACCTGAGACGTACCTCCCTGGACTACATGAAAAGAGACATAGAGGAGCTCTCTGAGCATGTAGCCCAGGCCGGTATGACCCTGACCTTGAGTAGCATCTTACCCTCACCAAGAATGATGCCACAATATGAAGACAAGATGATCAATTTCAACAATTGGCTTAAGTATTGGTGTCATTCAAAGGGGATCCAATGCCTGTCAGCCTGGAATGACATGCTCGACAAGCCACGATGCTTCGCTAGGGACGGCTTGCACCTGTCACCCTTGGGCTTTGGATAGTGGCAAAGGCTCTTGCTACCCCATAGTGCCTTTTTTAGGCAAGGCTCAAAAGACAAACCCACCTCCATAGGTATCACAAGGGATAAGAAACTAAGAGTAATGCTACTCAATGCCAGAAGTCTAAACCTCAAGATGCATGCACTCGAAACTCTCCTTAGCATGGAGAACATCGATATCTGTGCAGTAACAGAAACCTGGTTCAAGGCTCCCGAGAGCACCCCAGCATTACCAGGTTATACCTCATACCATGCTTTTTGGCCCCAAAACTTGGACCAAACCACAAAAGGAGGGAGAGTATCAATATTCATCAAAGATACCCACACCTCCAGATTGGTGGCACAGCACGAAGCATCAGAGACTATCCATGTGCAACTAACAGTGGGTAAAACTGCCTTCTAGTTTATAGCCTGCTACAGACCACCCTCCCAAACTCAGGAACCCCACTCGACCTTCCTGAGAACACTGGAAAATATGAAGGTCTCTCCAAACACCATTATATTGGGTGACTTCAACTACCCAAACATGGACTGGGAGCATTACTCTAGCTCCAACACCCTAGCCCAAAGGTTCCGAGAATTTATAAACTCAAATGCTATGGAACAACTTGTTACCACTCCCACAAGAGGGGAAAACATACCGGACCTGATCATCACCAACATGGGGACTCTATGCTCCAGACCAGAAGTGTATCCCTCACTGGTAAGATCAGACCACAAACTAATCTCACTGGATATTCACATCCCGACCCCACCCCCTGCCCAGAAAACCACAGTGAAAAACTTCTCCAAAGCAAATTTCACACTCCTCAAAACCGAGGTGGAATCCTTCAAAGCCCCCGGGCCTGTGGAAAATACGTCCCAGACCACAGAATCCTTTATGAACGCATTCTATGAACACCTTCAAGAATGCATGGATCATGCAATCCCAAATAAAACCAAGACCCAATCCTCCAAAGGCAGACGTCCTGTCTGGTGGACCCCAGCCATAAACAAACTGTACAATAGAAGGAGGAAGCTACTACATGATAGAGCAAAATCCCAAAAAGGGAAGGGATCTCTGATCAGTATTAGCAAAAAACTACGGGCACTCATAAAATCGTCTAATGCCAGCTTAGAGAGAAAAATTGCACAGGACACTAAGGATAATCACAAGGCTTTCTTTAGTTATGTTAGGAACCTGGGTGGGAATTCCCAGATATGCTCAGAATTAGTCCAAAATGACAAAAAATACACCGAACCCACAGACATTGCCAACATCCTAGCTGACAGGTTCAGTGCAAACTTCTCCCCCCCTCCCCACCAAAAGGACAAATATCTATCCCAGCAGAGTGCTGCCCCCCTGACATCTCAGATGCTCAGGTAAGAGCCGCTCTCCAAAGCAAAAACAAAGCATCAATGGGACCAGACTGTGTCCGGCTGCGTCCTACATGAACTCCAAGAAGAGCTAAACCCAAACATAAAACTACTGTTCAATCTCAGCCTTACTACAGGATATGTACCCAAAGAGTGGCGTACAGCAACAGTGGTCCCTCTCCACAAAGGTGGTGCCTCAACGGATCCTGGAAACTATCGCCCCATAAGCCTGACTAGCTTGGTCTGCAAAGCTATGGAAAGGATCATCATGGACCTCATAAATAAAGATATTGGGGACCTACAGGCACTGGATCCTACCCAGTTTGGCTTTATTAAGGGCAGATCCTGCCTCTTAAACCTGGTCGATTTCTTTGAAACAGTCACCAAGGCCATTGACGAGGGGAAGGTGGTCCACACAGCCTACCTGGAGCTCGCAAAAGCATCCCCACTCGGGCATTATAGATAAGCTCACCAGCTTAAATATAAACCCCTATGTCACTAGATGGGTTGCAAACTGGCTCAAGGACAGAACCCACATGGTTAGAATTGCTGGAGCCATGTCAGACTCCAAACCAGTTACAAGTGGCATCCCACAAGGCTCAGTCCTGGGACCTCTCTTGTTCAGTATATATTTCTCGGAGGTACAGGCCAACACGGAAGGACTGTGGCTGACCAAGTTCGCAGATGACTGCAAACTGGGGCCATAATCAACTCTCCAGCTGACACAAGCATCCTCCAAAAGGGCCTCATAGAAACAGACAACTGGTGCCAGAGCCATGGCCTCAAGCTAAACGCCAAAAAGTGTATAGTCATCCCCTTTGGCAAAAACAAAGTGCCCATAAATTACCACATAGGTGGTAATCCATTAAGTACAGAAGAGGTAATTAGGGACCTGGGGACCCAAGTTGATAGCAATCTATCATTTGACAACCACATGGCCAAAGTGGTTAGAAAAACATTTTATAGCCCACCTAATCATGAAGGGATTCACATCTAGATCAGGGGAGGTCATTGTGCCTCTTTACTCATCCCTCATCATGCCCATAATTGAGTACAATGCCCCTTTTGGGATGTACCTTACCAGACACCTGCAGCAACTGGAAAGACCCCAAAAGTACCTCACCAAGAGGATCAAAGGACTCAAACAGATGCCATATGCTGCCCGGTTAAAGAAACTCCAGCTCTACTCAGTAGCATACCGCCTGCTCAGAGGCGATCTGTGCCTGACGTATAAAGCAATGTCCAACCCAGAATTAATGGACATGCTGCACCTCAGAAAATCCAAATCCCATCGAGCCACGTGCTCGAGAGACTTGAACCTCAGCAATGAAATAAATAGGACATGCTGGAGGGACAGATTCATAACCCAGAGGCTCCCTTCACTCTGGAATAAAATCCAAGTCCAGGTTAGGCAGAGTCCCTCATTGACTCTCTTCAAGAGGAATCTTGATGAGTGGATGGGAGATTGTAGGTTTACCCCAGGTATCACTTCTGTGTCACTGTTAGACAGAGACACAGTATACTAACCTCGAAAAAGGGCATAGCAAAATTAATTTAAAATGGGTGGCAAAAACCAAACACACTTTGGCTAGGCTTATAAATGCCCTAGGGTAGATAGCCTAGTATGAACCTATGAACCTATGAACAAAGGATACAGGAAATTCAAATAGCATTATGATTTTGAATAAATAGTCCCAGCTTAAGGAATCAAAGGCTTTCTCTCTATCAAAGCCAAATATTAGTGTTTCTTTCTTTATTAACATAAGCTGTAAGAGAAAGTATCCTTTTAATATTGTCATGTATGGGTCTATGATATATAAATCCAGTTTGATCATTATTTATTGTTTTGGATAGTGGTATTCTCATTCTTTTAGTTAATATTGTCATAAATATCTTATAGTCATTATTTAATAACAATATAGGTCTATATGAGGTACAGAGGTTTGGGGATTTGTTTTCCTTTAGGATTGGTGTGATTAAGGAATATCTCCAAAAGGGTGGTATTAAAGGTTGTGACTGAATTTCTAATAGAGTTTTATGGAAGAGGGATAGTATCTTTGAAAGAAAATATTTATATATTTCCATAATTATTCCATCTATACCTGGAGCTTTATTATTTTTACCCTCTTTTATTGTATCTGTTATTTCTTTTGTAGTATATAGGTGCTTGCAAATATAGTTTTAATTTTTCTGGTATTTTTTTATATTAGAACATTTTTCATCTAGATTTAATTGATCGATATGTATAATTTCTTTTTGGAAATGTTCCATATAGTGATTTCTATAGGCATTAAGAATGTCACCTATATCCAAGACATTTTCTCTTTCTTTTCATGGAAGATACTTTTAATGTTATTAGCTTTTGATTGTATTTTGATTCTTGTGGATAAATTATGTAGATATTTGGGAGAAGTGGCCACGGTATTAATATTTAGTTTTTCTCAAGCTAAACTAGTTTTATGTTTTAGAATTTCATTGTATTTATTGTTTAATGCTTCTACTTTTTTTTCATCTCCAAATGATTTTGATTTTTTTCAGCTTTTACTGACAAAAGTTTGGATTGTAGCTCTAATAATTCAGAATCCCATTCTCTGATTTTTTTTATACCAAGTTAGGGTTTTACCATATATGCAAGCTTTTAATGAGTCCCATGTCATTATTTTCTTTCTCTCTGTGGTGTAGTTAATGTCTAAGAAGAACTATAATCCAGATAATACCCAGGGTTTGAACTCTTTAATTGTAGTTATATATGCCGGAATTCTGGACTTAAAGATTAATGGTTTGTACTCATTTTAAAGTTTTTGTATCAATGAATTGTGGTCTGAAAAAGGGCAGGGAGTGATTGAGAAATTAATGATTTTAGAGTGTAAGTCATGGGCAGCAAATATTTTATCTATTCTAGTTTGGGTACCAAATCTGTGATCTTGATGGGAAAACAACAAAGATTTATCTTCTTTAAATTTGAAAGTATCTACAAGATGAAATGATTCTACCCACTTGTTTAAAACTGTTGATACAGCAGATGTACACAGTGGTCTTTTATTTGTAGTTTCAGAAATATCAAATGTGCAGTTAAAATCTCCTCCTAATATTAAATTGCCTTTATAATAAAATACACTGAACGGAAACAATAAAAGCCGGCAATTAATGAAAAATTCAAATAAAACTGTTTAATTGTGAACGCTTTCGGCTAGGAAATACCTAGCCTTCATCAGACAAAACAGTTACAATAAGCAAGCAGGTTCATTTTATACTTAATTAGGCATTATTAATTAAACAGCCCAATTAAAGATATTTAAAGCCACATATCATCAGTAGGCAATAGTAAACAACCA
The DNA here is from genome assembly GCF_019279795.1 of Protopterus annectens. Classification (NCBI taxonomy): domain Eukaryota; kingdom Metazoa; phylum Chordata; order Ceratodontiformes; family Protopteridae; genus Protopterus; species Protopterus annectens. The sequence continues at coordinate 1,562,300,455 of NC_056728.1, read as the reverse complement.
AGCACAGCAAGATGTTGTTCCAATAAAAACTCATAATCAAGAATACCTTGTTCCAGTAAAAGCAGTAAAATATATAACATTATATTTGTTTGTTGTTTAATGTTTTATATATATATATATATATATATATATATATATATATATATATAAAGACTTCCGTATTTAGATCTAAATATACTTGTTTTTAAAACAACCTTTCTAAATGCTTAACATTAAGTTGTACAACCAGCCACATACTTGATCATATCAAGACACCATAGGCATAAATATCAAACAATATTCCCTAACATAACAAATAGAATGTTATATATTTTACTGCTTTTACTGGAACAATATATTCTTGATTATGAGTTTTTATTGGAACAACATCTTGCTGTGCTTGGTTGTTTACTATTGCCTACTGATGATACATGGCTTTAAATATCTTTAATTGGGCTGTTTAATTAATAATGCCTAATTAAGTATAAAATGAACCTGCTTGCTTATTGTAACTGTTTTGTCTGATGAAGGCTAGGTATTTCCTAGCCGAAAGCGCTCACAATTAAACAGTTTTATTTTAATTTTTCGTTAGTTGCCGGCTTTTATTGTTTCCGTTCAGTGTATTTTATCAGTTTTTCGTTTGTGGAGTTGAGTTTGTTTGCCTTTATAATAATTAGAAATGAAATCCAAGTGTTTTTAACAGTTCATGTTCCAATGCCTGGGAACCAGTATAGATTGGCTAGGGTCCATATTCTGTTATTATATTTAACTATTACTAATGCCGTAAGGCCTTCTTTATCTTCATACTTATAAATGATTTCTGGGTTAATCACATTTGTTTTCCATAAAATTGTTACCCCTTTTGCTTTTGTCTTATAAGTGGATTGTGCCAATATCATATATTCCTTGGGATCCATTTGTAATTGTCATTTGTTTTGAAATGAGTTTCTAGAAGGAAGACAATTTGTGGTTTGTTCAGTTTTAAATATTTCAGTAGATTTGATCTCTTGATAGGATTGTTTAAGCCATTGGTATTTAAAGATAATAAAGTTAAATCCATCTTAGGTTATTTAGAGTATGTATTTTTTGTTTTATTGTGATTATTAAACATTTTCCTCTTATAACTATAAAGTACATATCTGAGCTTTTAAAGGAAATTATCAGTTTTATACTTTGAGTGTTTACCAATAAAGTAATATTTTGGTCAGGCATACTAAAAATGTTTTTGTGAAATAACAAATTTAAATTAATAAATGTTAACAAAACTAAGATCCACACTAGCCATGGAATGAAAATCATTCCTAATCTGATGGAGAAACCTAAGTCCATCAGATTATCACTCATACCTTGACAATCCAGAACATCTGAGCTCCATAAATTGAATTATCATATGGAGAATATTTGTAATAGGAATAAGCAATGTTTATATTATTTTGAACAGATATAGTACTATTGTAAATTAGACAGAATTCTAATACAATATAATGTGTACTTATTGTGTAAGCAATTAATATTTACATGAAAGATAGACGACAAGCAATTCAATCATAGTAAAGTAGGATGTATCATATATAAAACCTCAAAAAAGATTACAGCACACAGTTATTTAACATATTCACTCGTATTGATGAAGTCTTTCAAAACGTATTGCTTAATATAAATATATGGTAATAATACTTATGCCTAATGTTATAATACAATGCATTTTACAGGATATATCAGAAGTTATATTTCTTTGTTTGACAGCATTTAAGTAATCACTTTGTTTGTTGGTAACTTACTTAAAGGATCAAGTTTGTTTTATGTGAACATTGATGAAAGTTAGTGAATTTGAATTATCAGTGCATCCCTCTTCCCCCATTTCCTACACAGAAGGAGTTTCATATATGTCATTTCTTCTTATAAAATTAGTGAAATTATAGGTTAAAGACAACAAATTAACTTATTGTGATTAATGATTACAAGATCCCTTTCCATATTCATAAGTTGCCATTTTATGGCATATACTGAAAGTTTTTAGATTTAAATGGCAACATTCTATTTTGTATAATCAGCAAATGTTAAACTGAGTGATTATTGCCAATTTAATACTATTTGTTCAGAATGTGATTTTGTTACATTCTGTGACATTCCTAGTTCAGGCTTTTATTGTTTCCCCTTGAATAACTTTGTCAGTTTGATGTCATGTATAAAACATTAGTTACCTTGGTAACAGCTTAAGTATTATGTATGGTCAAGATGGATTACAAAACCACAATTCAAGTTAAAGCAATTATATGACTTGTTATGCACATTTACTTTTATGAGAAAATCATCATGCTTCCTCTTGATGTTCAATATAGTGTATGGCATTTATGACAAGTTAAAACAGTTGTGATATTATACACAAGCCCATGTTATTAAACATGAGTGTCTTTTGTCAGTTATTTGCTATTTGTTCAGATTATGATTGTTACATTCTGTGACATTTCAAGTTCAGGTTTCTATTGTTTTTCTTGAACAACTTTGTCAGTTTGATGTCATGTATTAAACATTAGTTACCTTGGTAACTGCTTAAGTATTATATATGGTCAAGATGGGTTACAAAAACTACAATTCAAGTTAAAACAATTATATGACTTGCTATGCATATTTACTTATATAAGAAAATCACCATGCTTCTCCTTGATGTTCACTGTAGTGTATGTCATTTATGACAAGTTAAGACAGTAGTGTTACTATACACAAGCCCATGTTTTTAAATTCTGTCTTTAATATGTAAATTCAGCTGAATGCTTCATCTTATATGAAGATTATATATTTTATGTCTAGATTTAATAAAAATCATACATTACATAACTATTGTGTGTGTGTTTTTTTTTTTTTTTGGCTGTTGCTTAGTTATTTGGGAGACCGCAAGCTGTAATGCTTATTCTTATTATTAGCTCCTTCCAAGCATGTTTGTACAGTCCATAGACTTTAAATTATGAGACCCTTCTAGTTTCTTATTTGTTATATTTCCATCCTTACATACACACATATCAGTACTTCAAGCACGGGCAACAATGCCCATCCAGTTTTGTTAGAATACCATTCACTAGTTCATGTGGTGTGTTTCCAGGCTGTTCTTAAAATATCCAAACCAATATTTGTCCTGTTCCTTTTTACCAGCCTGTTCCATGCAGTGGCCACTCTGCTAGTGAACCACTCCAGACACCTTCCATTCCGACAGATATTTCCATGAAGGAAATCTGATAACTCTCTAGCACTTCCTGGCAACCCCAAACACCCTTAGAATCAGCTATCCCCATATGCCCAACACGTCCGAGCAAGGTCACCTCACAGACCACTGCAAAGGGTACTGCACAAGACCAAGTGCAATTAGTCTTTCACAATAACTCAGACCTCCACTGTTATGTAAGTCCTTAATGTGTTTGGACCAAAATACATTTTAAATATAAAATTGCGCTTATTATTATTATTTTTTTATTTTTTTATCAAGAATCAACTTAATGAGCTAAACGAAGTGTTGGGAGACCATCAATATGTATACATGTGGTTTAAAACAGCCCTTTTATTATATATAATATTTTTTTTTAAAACCAAAAACTTCATTGCCGAGAATCATCTCGGAGGCTCCTCAGAACCGTTAAGCATTCTGTCTCCATTACCATAGCAACCTGGGAGCATCTGTTTCTGTTAGTGTGTCTGTATACTGCATACTAGAGGCTGGCAATGTACCTGAAGCAAAGCTTAACTTCACTGCAACTTCAAGCCTAAATTCCCACCCTTTCAGCGAGGCAGCAACCAGGAAAAGAACGGAGAGCAAACAGATAAAAAAAAACTCCCAACAAGCCACCACAACAAGAGATAACACATTCTTCCAGCCTTCCCACCTTTCACTCAGCAAATGTATAAATAAACTATTCTCTTTCAAAATATCGCAAATCACAGTATTATCCACCCTTCCCCTGGATCCAGGATAAAACACCAAATGTCTCCTCCTAATACACAAGCATCAGTAAACCTTGATCACAAGCCGCAACCCGCACCTTCCCGGAGGCGAAAACGGCAACATACAACAGCTGACAGACACAGCTGCATCCACACAAACCATGTCAGGCTTAATCAAACAGCACTCAAAGCTATGATACCTGCCATAACTGGTATTAACTATGTTTAGAAAGAATAATAATGACATTTGTACTAGCTGCCAGACACTGCTGTATCCATGCACACCATATCAGGATTGATCAAACAGCACTCGAAGCTATGATATCTGCCATAATGATTTTTTTTATATACTTCAGTTATAGTCTGTGGGGAAGGAAATCTTATTTGGTAGGTTAAAGTTGTTAGAAGGATGTAAATAAGAAGTATAGATTTTTTTAAATATTTAGACTTTGTAGTAGATATGTTTTTTACTAAACCTTTGATAGAAATGCACAACAAACACACAGACACACACACAGGCACACACACACATGCATGCGCACATACACACACACACACACACACACACACATGCACACACACAGACACACACACACACACACACACACACACACACACACACACACACCCACCCACCCTCGTCGATGTACATATATACATACATACACACACATATGCATGTGCACACAGACACATGTGCCCACAGACATACACACACACACACACACACACACACACACACACACACACACACACACACACACACACACACGTATGGATGTACATACATACATACACATACACACACACACACACACACACACACACACACACACACACACACACACACACACACACACACACTTATTGTCAGCTTGGAGCCTCAGAAGGGGATTGGAATGAAAACTCATATTCATGGCAATGAGAATATATTAAAAATATACCTAGGGTGATTACATCACCCGCAATATAGCTATCTCTCTCTCTTGAGATATATATATATATATATATATATATATATATATATATCTATCTATATATATATATATATATATATATATATATATATATATATATAGGGTCTACCTGATAACGCCGAAAGCTTGAAACGCCAACGTCGAGAAGACCAACACCAGAAGATAGACAACGAAGATGGCTGACAGTTGAGAATCCCGACGCTGAGAACACCGACATGTCAAACAAGTGCTAGTGGGTAAGTATGCAGTAGTGACGGACGTCAGGGTTAGGGTGCGGGTAAGGTAAGTGTGCGATAGCGACAGTCTGTAGGGTTAGGGGTGGGTTAAGTAAGTTAGGGTTAGGTCGGGGGTCAGGTGAGTGTGCGATAGTGACAGACATTAATGATAGGGGCGGGTTAAGTGAGTTAGGGTTAGGGCACAGGTTAGGTGAGTGTGCGATAGTGACGGACCTTAGGGTTAGGGTTTGGGTTAAGGTTAGTGCCTAGATAGTTGTGTATGTAAGGTTCAGTGTAGGTTTGTAAGGTTTTTGGTGTGCTTGCGTTGTGTGTGTGCTTTTTGGACAGGGGATTTGTTTTGTTTGTTGACTGTCGGGATTGTGGTTTGTCGGGTATGTGACGTTTTGTGTTACTGAACTTTCGGTATTGTGGTGTTGGTGATTTCGTTGTCGGTGTTTTAGCGCGTCGGTGTTGTCAGGTAGACCCATACATATATATATATATATATATATATATATATATATATATATATATATGTGTGTGTGTGTGTGTATGTACACATACGGTTTCACTTCATATTCTCAAAATGCTGAAATTCAGCATTTCGAGTCCATGAGGCCGAAACTTTAGCGAAAGTGGATAAGCGCGAATGCGAATATCTCTAATCCGCACTTATGCAGTGACACTACATTATGGGAACTGTTTGTTTGAGATGGTTGCGTTCAGACTTTCAGGTGAGTGAGTGTATGTGAGCGTTTTTGTAACTTATGTGTATGTGTGATGTGTGTCTGTGTGTGTGTGTGTGTGTGTGTGTGTGTGTGTGTGTGTGTGTGTGTGTGTGTGTGTGTGTGTGTGAGTGTGTGTGTGTGTGTGTGTGTACGTGCATGAGAGACTGTAGAATGTGTGTGTGTGAGGTTTTTTTTTTCTCTGTTTATGCAATCTCGGAGTTAGCTTGCTCCCCTGCTTTTGTTTAGTGTAGGTATGTGTATGTGTGGTGTTTTGTTGTTTTTATGTTTTTTGTGGTGTGGGTGTTATGCTTTGTGTGTGGTGTAGTGTATGCTGTGTTCTGGTTTGTGATTTTGGCTTTGTGGGGTTTCAGCATACCTCCCAACCATCCCGAATTCCTCGTTTTTTACCGAGTTTTGGGGTCAAAATAAAGGGGTGCCATGATTCCCGAGTGGCACCCTTAATTTCCGACTTTCCAGGCTTTTTTCTTTTATTTCTTTATTTTCCATTTTTTTTAGACTGACGTCATTGCGCGGGGGGTGTGCGCGGTGATGTCAGCCACGTCAGCAGGCTGCCAGCCTGTCGGGTTTCAGAGTAGAGGACTGAGGAAGTAGGGCTGCTGTGCTGGTATGTTAAGCTATGCATGCATGCTGGCTAGCAGCTAGCCTAAGTCTCTGATGCTCTCTCATACTGTCTCACAACAAGTAAGTCACACAAGCAACTTACAAAGTCACTCACAACAATCTTTTCTACACAAATATTTATTTAGAGAGTGCCAAGCCTGCTGCCATGCCCAATTGCCCAGTCGCTGAGTCCTGACACTGTCACTGTGTGCTTTTATCATACTTAAATGCATACTGACATTCTCAATCACAAGTTTAACTCACAACTGATTTTCACAAATGTTATAATGACAGTGAGTGCCCGGCCTGCCGCCATGCCCTGTTAGTATAGTCTACACACTGTATACAGTACACACAGTCACCCCGCGGCCCCCGCCCGAGTCTCCCACTCCTCCCTACCCCAACAAGTCAAGAAGATAAAGAGAGAGATGGATCATCAACTTTCAACTGAACTCTCTCTTGACTTCGACCGTTCGTTCCACAATCATGTCGCCAGTGACGCCAACACAAAAAACAACAAATTAATCAGTGTGTGTATAGTAGTGACAGACAGGACTGCTGCTGTGCTGTGCTGATGCTGAGTGCTCACCTCCTCCTCTCTCGCCTTGCACACATGTCACAGTCAGTCACAGACAATGCTGGACATCGATTTGTTCGCAATTGGCACTCGCACACAACAACACAACACACACACTTAGAGAGAAAAGTACTTAGAGTCTAGAGAACTTACTTTCTTAGAAGAACACTGACTCTATATATCTTCTTCTAGACAACTAAGTGTGTGCCAGTGTGTGTAGTGCCGTAGTGAACTCAGGGAGGAGGCAGGCAGCTCAATTGGGAATGGGAACGAACGAGGAGAGAGTTGAGTTGTTGAACTCCATGGAACTCGCTCGACACTCGAGTACATAGGTTCATAGAGCTGATTAGCTGAACTTAAGTTAGTAGTGTGTTGTGAATGTGATGAAAGTTTTTGTGAGTGAATCAGAGTGAGTGTCAACTCAGAACTCAGTGAAGAGAACACAACATTCAGAAACAGAAGTTCTGAAGTTCCAAACGCTGTGACACACAACAAAGTTACTGAACCCTTGGTCTGGTCCCTTCCTTGCCAAATACCAAGTTCCTTCCAACCCTACCCAAACAAAATAACCCAAATTACCCAATTATCCATTATACACAAGTTAACTTAACAGAACACAACACTCTGCTGCACTGGTTGGAGACGGACTTTTAAAAGTTTTAACTTATAAAACTAACTGACTTACTTGGGGATCATTCATGATTCACGAATGATCCCAAGACTTAAGTAAGTCAGTTGAATGTGATCGTTCGTGAGTCGTGACTGAGAATTTAATTTGTCAAAATTAAAAAGAAAAAATAAGTTTGTTTAATCTAGTTATGATGTCAGAAACTGCAGTCTCTGAGTCTGCATTCTGCAACAAGTAAGTTTTGGTGTTGTGATGGTTTCGGCTTCATGGACTCGAAATGCTGAAATTCTAGATTTCAGCATTACGAGAGTATGAAGTGAAACCACACATGTGTATATATATATATATATATATATATATATATATATATATATATAGATACATACAGTATATATATATATATATATATATATATATATATATATATATATATGTGTGTGTGTATACATGTGGGTCTACTTCATATACTCGACTTACCATTTTTTCAACTTTCATATCATTGAGACGATAATGTCAAAACTTTAAAAACACGAACATCTGGAACATTGTATTTTCCCTCCTGGTAAGTAACCACTTGGCCACCAACAAATAAAATTGAAAAGTAACAAAATTAAGCCCTTCAAAGAGGAGGGCATCACCTCTCCACCACCCCAAACGAAATATACCAACTCTGAGATTACAAAACAGTGGATAAAAGTGCAAAGTTCACTTTGGTGGCCAAGTGGTTACTTACCAGGAGAGAAAATAACAACATTACCATCTTGATGATATGAAAGTCAACAAAATGGTAAGTTGACTATATGAAGCGGACCTATATATATATATATATATATATATATATATATATATATATATATATATATATGGGTCTAGGACACGTGCTCGACTAGCATATGTCCGAATCACAAAACATCGAACACACATACAGGAAAACGCTTAACATCATAAAGCACTTCCGTGTATGTGTAGTTCAAAAAAAAAAAATCTACGTTTCTGCAGGGGGGCTTCACTCCCCTGCTCCCCCCACACCCCCCAACTTTATTATTCTCACTGCGAGATCACACTACAGTAGGGAAAAGGGAATTTTCCCTTACCCGCACTGTAGTCCGATCTACAAAACAGGCACACTATACACAGAAGCGCTTGTCGATGTTAAGTGCTTTCGTGTATGTGTGTTCGATTTTTTGTGATTCGGACATATGCTAGTCGAGCATGTGTCTGGATCCCATATATAGATATATTTATATATTTTTTTTTTTTTTTTGTGCTGATTGCATCTCTAACCAAAGACTGCACTGGGGAAAATGTCCTACCATACACTTTTATAAAAAACAAGCTCTTTAGACTAGAATCATATGGACTAAAAATATAAATCATATGGACTAAAAATATAAACATTCTTTCCCTGGGTATCGTTGGCTGTTGGGTGACCAGAGTTAGGGGCTTATCCTGAGACTAGTGGTCAACTGTTAAACTCAAGCAAACTTTTTTTCCTGCCCACCATCCTCCTGAAATTAAAGGAACCTCAACAACTGAACCCATACCCTACACTACCAAGAGAGACCGACTTACTAAGAGAATTTAAAGTGGTCAACTGTTAAACTCAAGCAAACTTTTTTCCTGCCCACCATCCTCCTGAAATTTAAGGAACCTCAACAACTGAACCCATACCCTACACTACCAAGAGAGACCGACTTACTAAGAGAATTTAAAGTGGTCAACTGTTAATCTCAAGCAAACTTTTTTTCCTGCCCACCATCCTCCTGAAATTTAAGGAACCTCAACAACTGAACCCATACCCTACACTACCAAGAGAGACCGACTTACTAAGAGAATTTAAAGTGGTCAACTGTTAAACTCAAGCAAACTTTTTTCCTGCCCACCATCCTCCTGAAATTTAAGGAACCTCAACAACTGAACCCATACCCTACACTACCAAGAGAGACCGACTTACTAAGAGAATTTAAAGTGGTCAACTGTTAAACTCAAGCAAACTTTTTTTCCTGCCCACCATCCTCCTGAAATTTAAGGAACCTCAACAACTGAACCCATACCCTACACTACCAAGAGAGACCGACTTACTAAGAGAATTTAAAGTGGTCAACTGTTAAACTCAAGCAAACTTTTTTCCTGCCCACCATCCTCCTGAAATTTAAGGAACCTCAACAACTGAACCCATACCCTACACTACCAAGAGAGACCGACTTACTAAGAGAATTTAAAGTGGTCAACTGTTAAACTCAAGCAAACTTTTTTTCCTGCCCACCATCCTCCTGAAATTTAAGGAACCTCAACAACTGAACCCATACCCTACACTACCAAGAGAGACCGACTTACTAAGAGAATTTAAGTATGCTAAGTTACCTTGTTTGACCAGACTTACTCTATTTTTGTATCTCAGGTTAAGCATCCCTCCTGAATTACCAGCAGCCTACATATTTTTCCCACCCACCATATATACCTCAATTTAAATTCCTATCCCAATCTACCTCAACTATCTCTGTTTGCTAGCACATCACACTCTATCCTCTTTTTCCCTTTTTGTGCTTAGCCCCCTGCTCTGGTGTCTGTCCCTGCAAAAATACAACTGGCCACTAGGTGGCACCCTTATTCTTTTTCCTGCTGCTACTTCTCTCTTCCCACTCTTATGCTTATCTTCTGCCCCCCTAAACCTTTCATATCTGTCCTTTAACTGAAACATTTTTTTTCCAGAACTGCTTTTTAGCCTAGCCTCTCCTAGCTTACCTCGATTCTTCTGACTCTAGCTTTTCTACTTACTTTATTTCAATACACTAGCTGACTATCTAATACACCTTCTCTAACCTACTGACTTACCTGTTAGTTCTTCCCTTGCACTGATTGTTTCCTGCTGAACTCCACTCTCTTGTGTCTTCCCGCTCCGTTAAGCCTCCGGCTCACTCCGCTCCCTACCCTGCCCCCAATTCCCACCGCCTCAGGGTGTCTACCTATATACTCTCTTTACCACACCCCCCTCCACTCCTCAATTCTTTCCCAACCAACCACTCACTTCTTTCTAGCCACACCCTACATTTATACCTCCACACCCACTAGCTTTACATCTCCCCTTATTATCTCTAACCTTTTCTCACAAAAGCTAATCCTTCTCCTCCTCATACTACTTATACTTACTACTCTATCATTCACTAACCTCACCCTTCACTAATATCCTTAACCTACTAGGTACAAACCTTCCCCTATCATCTATAGCCTTTCTCACCTAAAGCAGTCCTTTTCCTCATCTCTCTACCTATAATTTTTTCCCTCCTCTCTCAACATGCCTAACCTACACCACTGTCTACTACTAATGTCATTGTTCACTTCTCTTACCACTACCTATTTCCTTACCTCCTATGAACAACCCCTTCTCAAAACTCTTTTCATACCATCCAAATACACTACTACATCACTTCCTGTTTCATGCACAAACTTTAATAATTCCACATATAACCATAGCTACATCCAAGCCAAATATCACCGACTTTTTCATATAAAACACTCAATTCCTAACACTCGAAAATTATATGACTTTAATCCTAAACTTAGCCGCTATCATAACTTCACTTTGATCCACTCCCTTAAGGATGGAGACATTCATCCAAACCCAGGCCCAAAGTTTCACTCATCCTTCTCTAATAGTATTGAATCTAATTCTATCCCATTACTATCAGCTCAATCCTCAAAAAAACTCAAAATTGCCCATCTTAATATATGTAGCATCTGCAACAAAATTACTCAAGTTCATGCTCTCCTAGATGTCCACCGCTTTGACATCCTTTGTTTAACTGAAACGTGGCTTAAACCAACAATAAAAGATACGGAAATTATTCCCCCAGGTTACAATATTATTCGAAAAGACCGCATCAAGAAAAAAGGTGGAGGGGTTGCTATTCTCTACAAGGCAGGATTACAAATCAGTAAAATAAACCACAAACCACATTCTGATGACAATACAGAAATAATTATTTCAAAACTACAACTAAACAACCAGAAATCAGTTAACATCATCTGTACTTATTTCCCACCAGGTAACAATCAAGATAAACTAGAAGACCTATTAAGTTGCCTTTCTCTAAATTATCCACAAGAAACAATACTACTAGGAGACGTTAACACCGACTGGAATTTATGTAACAATAACAACCCATCCTCTCTGATCAATTTGAATGGTTTCTCACAACTCATTAATTCCACAACTAGAATAAACAAATCTAATAACAAAGAAAGCATTCTGGACTGGATATTAATAAATGGTCCAAAACAAAACTATACAACAGGAACCCTACCAGATGACCTTAGTGATCACTCTCTAATATATATAATAAGACATAAAACAAATGTTAACATTTCTCCCCCTGTTATAACTATACGCAGTAAAAAACACTTTGACCAGAAAATGTTCCTAACCGAACTTAAACATTGCAAATGGGAACCCCTTAAGTCCCTTCCAATAAATGAAGCAGTATCCTACTTCAATAAGACTTTCCTAACAATCCTAGATCATCATGCCCCAATTCGTACCATAAGAGTGAAAAACAAACCAGCAGTATGGCTCACAAGTGAGACCAAAAAGCTAAATTTTCCAGGAACAAATCCTGGACCAAATGGCGTACCACTAAACTCATAACTGATCAGCAAAATTTTAGACAACAACGAAATATGACTAAAAAAGTAATCATACAGGACAAAAAAAACTTTTATATCCAACTTCAACAATCTTCCCTCCAAAAACCACAGAAGTTCTGGACCTCTATTAACAGACTAATATCCCCAGGTAAAGTAGTAACACCAGCTCCACTTGGCAGCAACTCTGATGACCCTACAAAAACAGCAAATGCGTTTAATACCTTCTTTACCACAGCTGTACAAAACTTAGCAAATCAACAATATCCTGACACTGCCAACCTGCCTGCTACAAGCCCCACCCCCCCTCCTTTCCACCTAGAACCAATACCCACCTCCTTCATCTCCTCCTTACTTCAAAAACTTAAACCTTCTACCCCCTCAGCTGACAAATTACCAGGGGAATACCTACAACTAGGAGCCTCAGCCATTGCCTACCCAATCTCTATATTGATTAATAGAACTATTAAGGAATGCACTATTCCATCAATCTGGAAAATCTCACATATTATTCCCCTTCACAAAGGTGGCGACTCTACTGAATACTCAAACTACCGTCCCATAGCTCTTCTGTCTCCTCTTGCTAAAATAATGGAGAAATGTATCCACAAACAATTAATTACTCACCTACTCCACCACAATCTCTTAGCGTACTGTCAACATGGCTTTCGTCCTTACCACAGTACTACCACAGCCCTACTTTCTTTTACCAACTGTATCAACACAAATCGAAACAATAATTTCCTGTCATCAGCACTCTTTGTAGATCTTTCTAAAGCCTTTGATATGGTCAACCATAAACTTCTACTCCACCTTCTAAAGTCCCTATCACTTGATAAATCTGCCTTGAACTGGTTCACATCCTACCTGGATAATCGTAAACAAGCAGTTCTCTGGCAAGAATCATCTTTCTGAACTTCTACCTACTTCCCTAGGTGTCCCACAGGGCTCTATCTTAGGCCCACTTTTATTCTCCATTTTCATCAATGACCTTCATCTCTCTATCCCCTTCTCTACCTGCATTCAATACGCCGACTCCACAATTGTTTGCTCAGCAAAATCCCAAACTGACCTACATTCTCTCACACAAAAAACCTTCAACATAATAAAAAAATGGTTCTTTAACCATTGTCTTCTCCTCAACCCTAAAAAACAAATTATTGCTGTTTACACCCTCACACACCTCTTCCCCTCTTCATTTTACACTTCAATCCAACAATGGTACCATAATTTCTCCTGACACCACCACCAAACTCCTAGGAATCACAATAGATAATCAACTTAAATTTAACGCTCACATTAACACTATAATAAAATCTACCAACAAAAAACTCGGATCTCTATATAGAATTAAACAATTTCTATCACGACTAGCCAGATCTACAATAGCAAGAACTCACTTACTCTCTACCCTATTATATGCCTCCCCCATCTATACTAACCTGTCCCAATATAATCATAACAAACTAGCTAAATCTTATAATAACATTGCCAGATTCGCCACTAACTCACCTTATAGGACTCATCACTGTCAAAACCTAAAACAACTAGGCTGGCTTGAATTACCTCACCTCCTACAATTTAACCTACTTATTATTGCCCATAAAGTCCTTTATCAACCTAACAATACCCCAACTCTCTCTACCCTCATAACGCCGTACCATAACCTGAAAAAGTTACGCTCAACTAAAAAAATGCAGATGCAAACTTCTTTATCTAATAATTCTGCAGGAGACTCTCTTTTCTCTAACTTTGTTGGTAAAATATGGAACCTCCTACCTATTGACCTAACAGCTCTTACATCTCTCCCATTATTCAAAACTAACCTTAAACATTTCCTCTCCAACCACTGGTTATGCTCTTGCAATAACCCTGACTAATCTGCTTTTTCATTTCCTTGTCCTCTGCTCTACCATGTCTCCCTCAAATTTTTCTCTGTTAAAGTTTATCCTTATATCATAATTACTCACTGACCTTTCTACTCTTTCCAGCTCTACCTATCCCATCTAACCACCAATCATGTTTTCCAAATCCTGTCTTATCCTGTAGATGTCCTTAGTAACCTTATATCCCCATCTTTTCTCGATTTACTTACTTATTGTTTTTTTTGTGGGAAAATAGTCAAATCATTTTTTTACTATGAACAAATCTTGTTCTTGTAACATTTTGCTATACATTTTTGTATTGTTATTTTTAAATTACTTGTAACATTAAATGTTTTGAAAACTCAGAGCTTTTCTCCTCGGGCCTCCACTGAAAATGGACATGTATCCAGTTGGACTAGCCCGGTTAACAAATGTAAAATAAATAAAAATAAATAAATAAACACAAGGCAAAGCATCATAAACAACTAAACTAAGAAATCCAAGAAACTTCACAAGGGATGTAGGATTCAGTTATGCAACCACAAACCCCACAAAAAAAGAACAAAGAATTCCTTTGTAAAACTGCAACCAATGAAATGAAATGAAAAACACCATAACAAAACATTCACACAGGAACGGTAGTTAAGCAAGAAGAAGAAACAGCAGAACTCTACAGGAAATCCAACAAGCAATAACAAAAACATTACACATGGAAAATTTTCACCCAAAACACAATAAAAAGCTGTTACACTGTCATCATGCTCCTATAACAAAAGAAAAAATGTATTGCAAAGACAACGAGCCAAAAAAAATAATGATTGTAAAATACAACCACAAAAGACATACAGTTCAAGTAATGGACACCACATGCATAAAAACTGCAAAAAAGTGGAATCAAAAAAAATACAGCAAAATGATAGAAGAGAAAAAAGAAAATTCAAAAAGGACCATAAGACCCGAAGAAGAAGAAAAAACAAAAAAAAAAAAACAAAAGCAAAACAAATCAAACAGCAAAAAAAGAAACTGATAGGAAAAAGGCAAAATACTTAGACCCAGAAGAAAAACAAGCAGAAGACAAATCAAATGCACACAAAATATAACAAACTAGTTCAGAAAGCTTTGGACATCTCAGTTAATTCAGATAAAACATTCAGAGCTCTTTCCAAACTAAAACTATGTTTTTGTTTCTCCTACCTGCTTTATCTTGTTTCTCAAAAAGTAAAAATCAGGAATATGCTAATTCCCAAACTAGGATATACCTTACTACTATTAAGCCAAAGACTACAAATCATTGTATTAAAAAATATGAAGAATTCTTTACCTGACCAAAACGCACAGCATTGCAACCTGCTGGTGAAGTTCCATTAGCTCCCTGTAATTAAAATGGCCACTCTACTCCAGGTACCCTTATATTTAAAATCCATTTTCTAGGTTACTGTCTGTAGAATAACAGGTGTGCTGTACCTTTCCTTACAGAGATGAGTTGTTGATGGAAGAGGGCATCATTTTCAATGGTCCTACAATTGTTGTTCCTGCTTCCTTGCAACAAGAGTATATCCAGATTTAACATTGTGTTCATCCAGATTCTGAATCTACTAAGAGAAGGGCAATAGGACTTGTGTTTTGGACTTCTCTAGTGAAAGACATCGATAGATTATGTTCCACTATGCCCTTTTCCCCACTGTAATACAATCCTGAAATTAGAATATATAGTTAGGGGTATGTGGGAGGCACAGCTTCCCACATTGGGGGGTGTGGGAGGTGTAACCCTCCACATTGGGGGTGTGGAGGCATAGCCCCCTCCACCTAGTCTGGTTTTATATGGTCCAGTTTACAATTTAGTATGTTGAAATTCAGTATTATGGGTTTCAGTCAAGTGACTTTTCAGTCTTTTGAAAATTCAGTCTTATGGTATCAGTCAAATGATGTTTCTATCATATGATAGGGATCCATCTATATATATATATATATATATATATATATATATATATATATATATATATATATATGTGTGTGTGTGTGTGTGTGTGTGTGTGTGTGTGTGTGTTTGTGTGTGTGTGTGTGTGTGTATATGTGTGTGTGCATGTATGTGTGTGTGTGTGTGTGTGTGTGTGTGCATGTATATATATATATATATATATATATACATATATATATATATATATATATATATATATATATATATATATATATATATATATATATATATATATATATATATATATATATATATATATATATATATATATATATATATATATATATATATGAATATATGTACACACACACACACACGCACACACACACACAATCACAGTCAAAAACTTACAAAGCATAAGGAAAACAAAAATGATCATGACATGTAAGTATTCTAGAGAATACACCACTTATAACGTAACACACGAAAAAACCAAAAAACAAATAACCAGATGTAAGAAAGGAGTATGCCAAACTAAATTGTACACGTTTCGTCCACTTTAATTTCCATGAACTTCTTCAGAAATATCATCCTGAGACAATGAACCATTTAAATACAATCAAAAGTCATTTCATGTGATCTAAACTGACCAATAAAGTTTAAAACTTAATTAATCCAATTTGATTAGTGTTCAAACAATGAAAATACTTAAATTTTATAAAAAAATAATAATAAAATAATTGTGTTATATTAAATACATCATTTATACCATTTTAAAAATAAAAATTACTTAA
Source organism: Protopterus annectens (assembly GCF_019279795.1). Lineage (NCBI taxonomy): Eukaryota > Metazoa > Chordata > Ceratodontiformes > Protopteridae > Protopterus > Protopterus annectens. The sequence goes on along the minus strand of NC_056728.1, from coordinate 1,562,283,579 downwards.
CCTTTGTGCTTTTAAAAAGCACTTTATATTTATAGTGTCATTTAAACCAGGAAGCTGGTCTGCGTTGAGCATAATCTGCCACAAGGTTTCTTTACATTCTAACTTGACTTTAAAGTCTCCACTAAATAAGTCATCATTTACTTTTTCTAATACTGAAAATGTAAACTTTTTAAAATTCAAACATTTAGTTGCATGCTTTGCTAATGCGTTAGCCATATCTTTTTTTCTAATAGCCAAAGTATGTTCATAAATTCGCCTATTCAAAGTTCTGATAGTTTTTCCTATGTAATAATGCTCACATGTGTTACATAAAGCAGCATAAACCACATTTCTTGACTTACAAGTGTAATGTCCCTTATTGTGAATAACCCTATTCAAATGCTTAAAGAAAACTGTATTACTACCAGAGATGTACCTACATTGTTTACAAGATCCACAAGGAAATGTACCATATTTAAATTTAAAATTGTCACTAGCTTCAATGGACTTGTAACTATTTCTTTCAAGCATTGTTTTCATGTTCACAGTCTTCTTATACGTAAAAATTGGAAATTTACCTATAACTTTGCATAGTTCAGTGTTACCCAATATTACTTTCCAATTGTTACTAATGATCTCTCTAATAAAAACCATTTCATCTGAAATTGGAATAGGAAAGGCTAATCTATAAGTGCTACAGACTTTGTCATTCTTGTTCCTAGAAACATTTACATCCATAATTTGGTGTACTATTGGATGTGCTTTGTCCACCCTCAGTTTAGTTACTTTGTTTAATATCTGGCTTATCCAAACTTGATTATACCCTCTTTCTACAAAGAAATTTGTAAGTTTGGCAGTTTTGTCTAGGAAGATATCATCTCTACTAGTCAAACGATTCAGTCTAATAAACTGACCCTTGACTACACCACGTTTCATAAATTTAGGATGTAAACTATCGTGGTGTAGATACTAGTTAACAAAGGTGGACTTCCTGAAAATACTACTTTCAAAATGTGTGTGTTCATTATTCAGACTCAAGTGAAAATCCAGAAAGTCTATACTAACACCAAAATGACCTACAGTGAACTTCAAAAAGTCAGTGGAGTCATTTAAATAATCAACAAATATTTTGAAAGATTCAAAATCTCCACACCATAAAAAAAATAAATCATCTATGTATCTTTTGTAAAATACAATGTTTTTTGATAATGGATGTGAATCTAGAAATTTAACTTCCCACATTGCCATAACTAAATTTGCAAAACTGGGAGCTACTCTAGACCCCCTTGCAACACCTGATACCTGTTGGAAATGTGTCTTTTTGAATGTAAAAAAGTTATTTTCTAATACTAAATTAATTAAAGTACATATAGTGTTGACCTTAATGTTGTCTAAATCTGTGTGACCACTTAAATATTCCCTTAAAAGTTCTACACCAATAATCTGATCAATACTTGTATATAAAGATGTAACATCTAATGATACAAAATTAAAGACAGAACCTCCATATTTGAACTGGCTTAAACTTACCAATAGATGCCAAGAATCTCTCAAATAAGACTTTGTCTTTTGTACTATTGGATTTAACTGTTTATCAAGCCAGATAGAAATAGATTCTGTCTTTGAAAAACTTGCAGACACTATTGGCCTAAATGGTATTTCTTCTGTATGTTTGTGCAATTTAGGAATACCAAATAGTGTAGCAAGTTTTGGATATTCAACAAGTAAATAGTCATACACAGAGTAATCAATGTTACCTTGACTAAATAGGTCAAACAAACTTGCATCAACTCTTTGAAAACTCTTGGCAATATATTCTCTGGTGACTGTCTTATAACACGTTTCATCTTTTAACAAAGAGTTTATTGCTTTACTATAGTCTACACACTTCATTATAACTATAGTTCCACCTTTATCGGCTTTCATAATATGCCAATCTTTGTTACTAGTTAACTTGTCAAGGGCCTTAGCCTCAAAAGATGTCAAATTGGATTCATTACTATTAAAACATCCAATTTTTCTAAAATCTTGTTCACAAATATTGCCAAAAACTGTCAGAGTAGAATGCAATAATGGATTGTATGTACTTCTTTTATTACATTCTTCTACACCATGCTCAGTGTCACTCATACCATCAAAAATATATTTAAGATTCAATTTCCTTAAATACATCTTAAAATCAACTATAAGTCTAGGAATGTTTACTCTGTTTGACGGAATGAAAGAAAAACCTTTTTGTAGCACAGATACAACTTCATTGGGCAGCTCTTCATTTGTTAAATTACACACAGTTATGTTATAGTTCAGTTCTTTTTTCAACTTTTGCCCTTCCCTCTGCTTCTCGTTTGAACCTTCCCAGACCATCTTGGGGTTTTTTTGTTCCCAGTCCTGTCCATCAAAAAAGGACCAGACTTATTGGTGGTAGAAACTACATGAGCATAGGATGTACCAGCTTGAGCATTTTCTAATGACAAAGTTCCACTTTTATTACTTTCATTGTCAGTCTGCTGTGAACCTTGCAACCTATTGTCACAATTCAAGTCTTTTACACCACTGTTCAGTGTGTCTGAATCCGCTGGCCTGACATCATCAGATTTGACTTCCTTTTTGTTCAAAGGGTAAGCTGTATTTGTCCTGTATGCTGATAAATCCCTTTTTAACTTTTTTTGTTTTCTTTCCACTATAGAAGCTCTTTGTCTTTCTAATTTGGCATTTATACCATAGTAAAGAGTTGTTAAACTGTTGAAAACATTTGATGCTCTAATTTTAATATCTAAGCTTTGCGTTTGTTCTTTTAACACTGCTAACTCAAGTCTATAGTGGTTTATCAATGCAGTCATAAAAGCCAGTCCTGTATTGTTAAAAAGTTCCACCAGCTGTGTGTATAGCCTATCACCTTTTACCACACAGTTGGGAAACTTATAACTTCTGAGACCAAATGGTACACATTTAAGCCGGACATTTTCTTCAAGATAAAAAAATCTCTAACTGCAAAGAAACACTCTTAAGGCACAATTTTTCTAGTAAGAAAATATCCATTTTACATAATATCAACTCATCCAAAACGGACTGATTTACGTTGTCACTTACTTGATTTGAATTGTTGCCTTTGGAAATAGAATAAAAAGGATTGTCTGTTGTTTTAAATGTATATTCAGATACCTTTTCGGTATTCGCCAAAAGATCCATTTGTTGAACGTTTATTTGGCTCTAATTAGCGTTCTTGTCTGCAGGTGAAACCGAACCTGCTTGACTAACACTAACTTCACCGATAACACCACTATCATTGGTTGAATGGCCATCTCCCTTGCTTCCTGGATTAACCGAAAATGAATTCACGCTGCTAGAAGCACAGCTGTTTCCCTTCTGCCGGGCAAAAGCGTCACAAACCGCTTCGTTGATTGTAGAAGCAATAAGTTCACTGAAACTTCTTCCAGACTTGGGAACAGGATGAATACTCAAATTTAAAAGAGTGTCCTGGCTCGATTCCTCTCCTACCATGTCTGGTTACAGTAATAAACCACTTATAATGTAACACACGAAAAAAACAAAAAACAAATAACCAGATGTAAG
>NC_056728.1:1562187527-1562277527 GCF_019279795.1 Protopterus annectens | reverse complement strand
GTAGTGAATGAATTTTATATATATATATATATATATATATATATATATATATATATATATATATATATATAAAAGAAGGTGAAATGGTTATGCATACTGATGGATGCATAAGTAACGTATCTTAAGCAGTGTGAAGCACTGCTAGGCAAAGTTTACTAGTATTAAGCATATTTAAATGTAATTGCTCGTAGCTGAGCACTGCGTTAACTAGAGCAATGGCTTTGTGCATAGCTGCGCATCGTGCCAACTAGCGCAAACAGAGCATGTTTGTGCGGAGTTGCGCTCCGCGCTAACCAGCACAACATCAGACAACGTTAAGCAATGTAGAGCAATGTAAAGCAATGTCGGGCAACGTAGAGCAATGTAGAGCAATGTCAGGCAACGTCGAAGAGCGTAGAGCAACGTCGGGCAAAGTTGAGCAAAGTCGGCTAAACACAGCCACACCTCCTAGCTGGTCTGGCCAGTAGTAAAATAAAAAGCAATGACAGGGCTCGAACCCGGGATACTGTGCACCATAATCACAGTACTGAACCACTAAGCCATGACAGCATTTCACAACCATGCACTTTCAACACACACACATACATATCAGTGGAAGTTTACCCATTGCTAAGCAGGTGTCCCTTCAGCTGAGTTGTTTCAAAACTGGCCAATCACAAATAAGTGCAGGAAATGAGGCATATTTAAGCTCCATAGGCAGGAATACTTGCCATAACTGGTTGTAGCTCCCATCTGCAGGCAGCATGGCCGGGGCTGGAGAGGGCTCTTGATTTCGTGTGCAACGTTGGGGCATTGAAGAGTCAAAAGTAATGGTTTGGCTCTTTGTCCATAATCATGAGGATAGACTCCTGCGGGGCCAGTATCAGGGCACCCAATACAAAGCTGAAGCCTAGAACCATCTAGCTCATGAACTCACCAGTGCCACAGGCGTCCCTCGGACTGGTGAGCAGGTCAGACACCACCACGCAGACCTGAAGAGACACAAGGAGGATCAACTGGACCAGTGGATCCAGGAGGCCAGTGGGATGGTAAATACCCCACTACTGAGTAAGTAGCCATGGAACTAAGTATGTAAGAATTACTATTCTAGTCTATACTATGGATAGGTATGTCTCAATATCACTTAATTTACTTCACAGCTGCAGGTGTACGCACTGCGAACCAGCAAGCCTATGCAGATAGGCTGCTAAGGCTGTACCACCAGGCAGGTAATTATTCTGCATGTACTGTTATATAAAATAAATGAGACAGCCTGAAAAAAAGTGTTTTAACCCAACAAATAAAGGTATAATAATTCTTTAATAATTATTCTGCATGTACGGTTATATAAAATAAATGAGAGAGCCTCTAGAAAAGTGTTTTAAGTCTTTAATAAAGGTATAATTCCGGAGTGTGTCTGTGTCATTTTCTTTGATATATTGTTGTACTCTTGCATTATAGAAATAGTACTGTTGAATTAGGCACTGTTAACCCACACTTGGGTAGGCCCATATAACGTGGATGAAGGGAGTGCCAGTAGCTTGTATGCATATGTACAGCCCTCAACTGTTGGTTCATGCCCAGCATGTACAGGTTAATTTGGCACATGAGTAGCTTGGTATTGTGTTCCCCAGAAACGTCAGTGTGCTGCCAGAAATGTAGGCAGCTGTTAACATATAACTGATACTTTCACCTGAACATATCTAGATAATTATAGGAAAGTAGAGCTGTCAGTGTACCATCTCAGCAGTAGTGTGTCTAAGCAACTCACAAAATATGTAGCAGTAACATCTGCATCCCAGACAGTTTGTATGTCAGATACAGCTCATGTATATAAAGATCTAGCAAAACCCATTTCACAATTTAAGGACAATTGGGTAATGAAATAATACATGTAGGGGACATATAACTGCAGTTAATTGGAATGTAGTGTAAACTAGAAGGATATATAAGTTGTTAATGGAGCTATCTTTTTCCACCCTACTGTATGTGCATAAAAAATGCAATTCCACACCTCAATGGGTATGTCTAATCTCAAAACATTTGTTGGGACATATGTCCTATTGGTTTATAAATATCTGCATTTATTTCAATGCATGTGCCCTGTTCAAATGCCACAATATTGGTGGCCTGTTGCCATCAATTAAACCTGCATGCTGTTATAATGGGTTAATGGGAATACTTCTGCATGCTGTTATAACTAATTGGGAATGCTGTTAACTGTTACTAACCCATATTTTCATTAAATCCTCCAAAACATAGAACTGATGGGAAGGCCGGTCCCAGAGGTCCCACCTGCCCCACCTCAGCTGGTGATGGCACCTGGAACCAGCAGGTCTGGTGCCCAGCCTGGGACCTCCTCCTCCATTGGCCCTGTGCCACCTTTGGGTGGAAGCACTGCAGGGGATGGGGCTCGTCCCCCCATGCAAGCATGGGCAGAGTAGGGCCACCTATCACCCTCTGAATGGTCCGGGCTGTGGTGTGTAGATAGATTGAGCGTTCTGTCACTGATCCTCTACGCCAGCTTGAGGCATGAGTGGCACGACTCATGGGTGAGCCTGCCCCTCCTACACAGCCCCCAGCACAGCCACCCTCTTGGCTGTGAAGGTGCAGTGGTGACTGCCCATGGGTGGGGATCTCAGTTCCACTGTTGCCATCTATGGGCTCATGGGCTTGCGATTTCCAAACATCCTTCCCCTTCAGTGATGTTCACCCAACACGTGTCATATTCCGCCCCGTATGCATCTTGTTTGTCTTGTCTGTTTACCTCCCCAACCTACCTCCCCAAACATACCTACTTCCCCTACCCCACATTCCACTCTCACCTGAAAAAAAAAGGGCAATCTGCTCCCAAAAAAAAAAATACGCCCCATACATAGCTGCCCATTTTGCACACATGTCCGCTGGACACATAAAATGTAATTTAATTTGCAGTACAACATACTTTGCTGTCCTCACCCCTTTCTCAGAGGTGGAAGGTTTCATATTTCCCTCCAAATTTATTGCATATGCACAGCTGTTGCTGTTAAAGAAATGGGCAGCTATGGACCTTCCCTACACTCGTCCTGCACATCCCGAGCTGTTTTCTCTACTGTCTTTCCCTCTTTGTGCCCCTTTTTCACCACTTTCCTATCTCCCCATTTTCTTTTCTTTCAAAGAAATGAGCGTGGGGGTTAGCGGGAGTAAGCAATTTTAAGCAGTAGTTAGCAGGTTTGCATGAGTGTGCACTTCTGTTAACATCCATCCCCCCTCAACAGAGTGGAGGAGCTGCTCCTGAGCCTGGTAGCACCTGCCCAACAACAACAGCAGCAGACATTTACCATGATTGAGGTTGGAGCCACCCAGCAAGAACACATGGAACATGCAGGTAACATGGCATATCTGTAGACTACTGTTACCTCTATTGGTAGATCATGCATATGTGAGATGTGTACTGTGTAGTTAGAAGATGTGGAGCCTGTTGTTGTGCAATACTGATCATTTGGAACATAATCTGTAGGCCTGTGAATGTAAACTGTTCTACTGCAAGATTGCAAACCCACAGTAGCAATACCACAGTTGTCGCCACTGACAAACTGTCTCATATCTATGTAGGTCCCTCTGGTGTGACAGCAAGGCAGCGGACAGATGCTGGTGAGTGTGTTCTACATTTATTATTGCAAATAAAAAGTGCATGTCATAGTTAAAGTGTAGGACATGTACACATGTAACACACCTACCCATAATGCATGCTGCGCATGTTTGCTGTGAGACCACGCACATCTCACTAATGTGATTAGCCACCTCAAACACATGCAATATACAGACCATCTCAAACAAATGTGGCTACACTGTAGTGACCATTGGATAGGCAGAGTCAATACACAACATGCACATAACATAAACAACTATGTCATACACAGAACATGTTAACATGCTACAAATGAAGGATTCACAAACCCTCTGTAAAGTCACACTCCAGTATCCCAAATGTCATCCACACAGCACACATAATATACCTGAGGGGTAGAGGCCTATCTTGGGGCAGTGAAACACTCTGCAACACACAACACATTCATGTTAGAGAATGCTCCTTATTGGCCTCCTTACAAACCCATGTAACAACTGGTTGTGAAATGGTGAATGTAGTCATGGTAGTGCAGTTCCAGTACAGCATGATAGGTGTTGGTTTGGACACATTTGTAGCCTTGCGTGACCACATGATGCTTCATGATGATGGCTTATGGTACTACACCCCATCCAGTTATTGTAACTACAGTACTACACATAGCTTTAATTGCTATACACCTCAATGTTGTGTGTGTGCAAACATATGCACCTGTAAACAATATGCATACCAATCACCATTTGCACAACTGACACATATATGTTTTGTGCTGCTATTGAGTGGCTAGGTCATATGACACACATTGGGTATGTGTGATGTTTAAATTTGCAGTTGTATTTTAGCATGCCATGCCATGGATGACACTGGCATGTCCACAATATGATCTACACTCACCATAGCTACTGTACATTGGGTATGTGGACCAATGGTATTCCATCAGTTATACATGCACCACTGATCTTGTGTGTATACACATCATGCATGAGCTAAAACTGTGTCCACAATTATTTGCTAAAGACACAGCAGCTCTAATCAGAATTTGATATCTATGTGACACACAGATACACATCCAGCCATGGTATATAGACCTGTGAGTGATGGTGCACACTACATTACAGAGTTTGAATACTTGCACAGCAATGTTGTGTCCATGTATGTTTTGCATTCCAGGGGGAGGCCAATCACCGAACAACAAAACACATGCATCAAAGCCATGTATGCTGTTAGTAACAAGGACTGTCTACACTTGCACTGCATGTTGTTGAGCAACACATGTCCTGCATGCTGACATGTGTGATATGACTGTTTTGCTTGTGATACTGTACCCCACCATCAACTGCTATTGAGTATATTCTGAGATTGCTGGTGGTGTGTGTGTGTCTGTGTGTGTGTCTGTCTGCTTTAGTGAGGAGTGTATTTGTGTGTGTGTGCATGTGTGCATATGTGCATGTGTGCATGTGTGTGCATGTGTATGTGCATGTGTGCTTGTGCATGTGTGCATGTGCATGTGGTCTGACATCATGTACAGGTCTTAAAGTTTGTTTCCTGTTTTCCTCTCACAGATGCTGAGGTGGGGCTGGTTCAGTGCAGCAGGGAACCTGATGTCACTATCATAGATAGTGATATTGAGGATAGTTGTGTTGAGGCACAGGCAGGTTTGTCAGGGTCTGTTGTTGGGCCACCAATTGACAGTACACAAGTCTCCACCCCATCCATGCACACAGTCATACTGCCTGTACATCCATCATCACCAATGCCCTTAGCAGAGGGACAGTGTACAGTTGGCACTGGCCAGGACAGTGTGGTATCTATGGCACATGCATCAGAACACAGCAGCCATAGCCAGATATCTGGAATGGTACCACATAGGCAGATGCCCAGGGGTTCTCGTCAGAGCACTGCTGGTCATCATGCCCCTGGCAGACGTGCCACAACTCTTACAACCACACGCATGTTCCAGGCTATCATGGAGGCACAGGCACATATGGAGCAGTACACCAGACAGGGACTAAGGGCACAGAGGGCTCATAACACCTCTGTAAATGACAGTATCCATGACCTAGCAGGTGCCATACGTAATTACACTGAGGTCATTCATAGACGTTGGGGTGAGACATTAGATGTCCTCCACAATGTCATGTCCATGTGTCAGGACAGTGCGGGACGGTTGGGACGTCGATTTCGATGTATGCCAGCAACATCATCAGCTGGCAGTCGCCGTGGACGTCCATCAAGTCATAGCCACTCCCGTAGTGCCAGTACCAGCTCCAGCAATGTTGGGGGGGGGCTATCCATAGACCATCCTAGAAGACCACGTGCACGTGGCTCTGGCCAGTCCCAGCAGGGACCTGGATCCAGTGGACATATGTCAACCTCTTCGGATAGTACCCAGTCTGGATTAGAACCTGATACTGTCTGTAGCACCCCTGCCAGGCACAGGTCCCATATCTGTGGCCAGAGACGGTGATCTGTAAAGCCTGCCAGGTACAGTCTGTAGCTGTCCCACAAATCCCCGCATATGGCAGCTACATGGTGGAACTGTGTGCATGCAGACACACACACATAAACCAGACACCTAGGGCAAACACATACCCGCACACATTACATCCACATTGGCCCATAACAGTACTCTTGGCCCTCACACATACACTCACACACACATGTCGATTGTATGGCTCAATGTAGGCCTCTGGCAAACCAGCAACACACCCTGCACATATGATGAAACCTGTGCCACCTCCTGTCATCTGTAACATTGATGCAGGAGCAGGCTAACATGGTGCTGATGCACAGGATGACTTTATTACAGTATATCAATGTTTTAATGTGTAGCATGTTGTCAGCAGTAAAGTGTAATGATATCCTTGAAGGTGTAGTTGAGCAGGCATGATGCATTAAAGCTATAATTATCAATGTAGTATTGTTTACAGCAGTGTTTATTCCAATTGTGTATTATCTTCCCATGTGCCACTTGGCTGATGTGTGTAGTTTTGTCAGCATGTGTTATAGAGTGGACAGTAAGTGCGGGATGTGTGCAGCACAGATTTGCAGGTGTACATTTTTGAACATGGTTGAGGTGCACTGTCTGCATGTACATGCATATTGGACACATGGGCAGGGTGATATGCCCTGTATTAGACAGTGTTAACACTCCATAGTTTCTATTGGTGGCCAGTATGCATTGTACTACACACATTTTGGAATGTGAGTACATGTGTGTGTATGACACGGTTTGACACTGTGCTGTGGGTGATACTGTTGTTACTATCTGTCATTGGTTTGCATTCTGGTAGTATACATAACCTCAACAGCCTGCCCATAAACAATTGTTAGATGATGGCTTGACAACTGACACACAGATGTAGGACACACAGTAACATTTGCAGCCTTCAAGTACTATTGTATGCCAGTAACAAGTGGTATTCACCTGCACACAGTCCTGGGACCACTCCTGTTTGGCATATAGCTTTCTTGGGTACAATCAAACACAGTAGGGATATGTCTGGCCATGTTTGGCAATGCATACTGTGGGCTATAATGCATTCTCCAGATGACACACATCCTCCAAAAGGGTATCAAACAGACAGATACCTGGTGTCAAACCCATGCTGTAAAGCTATAAGCCAAATAAAGCATAGTCATCCACTTTTACAAAACATAGTATTCCCCAGAGTACCACATAGGTAGTAGCCCCCAAAATGTGGAACAGGTACAGATGTATACATAGAGCCATGTGTTAAGTCATCTCTCCTTTGATAATCACATTTCCAAAGGGTTTTGGAAATTCCTCTGTGGATCACATAAGCAATAAGGGGTCTGCATGCATATCCACAAAGGTTGTTGCACACCTATAATAAATATCCATGTTTGACAGACTTTGCTGCTTTTGAACAGGTTTCAAATATACCTCGGGCATAAACCCTCACTCACACTATTCAATAGAAACCGTAATGAGTGTATGTGAAATGGATGACATAGGCCAGGGATCACTGCAGTGGCTAGGCTTGTCACAAGCATACAGATGTGACCCAAGGTTTGGAAAGTGGCAGCACACTCTGGCAAAGATAACAGATATGTTCATGGAGAAAGCAGGGTTCCCACCTATGAAATAATTGAGGTCACATGTATGTATATGTATTTGCTACACAGCTACCTGACGTGTAATGCACATACTGTCATTGTGATATGTCATACAGTAGTAAAAGCAAAACCCAGGACACATTGACCAACAGTATCACACACAGTCACCAAGTGACCAACAGTATCACACACAGTCACCAAGTGCAGGATTTAAACCCCTCCTTAACTATGATATTACAGCAATACACATTTACACGATGCGCTATACACATTACTTGGAGTTCTTCTTTCCACAGGTATATTTGTAGGATAGTGACATCATCAGACTTGACAAAGATGAGTATACCACTCTTAAGGTGTTTCAGTAGTCTCCAAAATAGCTGCTTTTCTCCAATGAGACAAACACACACACAATTAGCAAGTATAGGATTCAAACACCTATCTAGCTACTTTATGATACTACAGCAGTACGCATTTACACGACGCGCTATACACATTACTGGGTGTTCTCTTTTCCATAGGTATATTTGTAGGATGGTGACATCATCAGACTTGACAAAGATGAGTATACCACTTTTAAGGTGTTTTAGTAGTCTCCGAAAAGATTGCCCCTCTCTGAGAAGACACACACACTCTCATATAGTTGGCAAGTGGAGGATTCAAACCCCTATCTAACTACTTTATGATATTAGAGCAGTACACATTTACATGACGTGCTATACACATTATTGGGAGTTCTCTTTTCCACAGGTATATTTGTAGGATAGTGACATCATCAGACTTGACAAAGATGAGTATACCACTTTTAAGGTGTTTCAGTAGTCTCCAAAATGGCTGCTCCTCTCCAAAGAAACACACACAATTGGCAAGTACAAGATTCAAACACCTATCGAACTACTTTATGATACTACAGTAGTGTGCATTTACGCGACATGCTATACACATTACTGGGAGCTCTTTTTTCTATAGGTATATTTGTAGGATGGTGACATCATCAGACTTGACAAAGATGAGTATACCACTTTTAAGGTGTTTTAGTAGTCTCCAAAAAGATTGCTCCTTTCTGAGGAGACACACACTCATACAGTTAGCAAGTGCAAGATTCAGACCCCTATCTAACTACTTTATGATATTAGAGCAGTACACATTTACATGATGCACTATACACATTACTGGGAGTTCTTCTTTCCACAGGTATATTTGTAGGATGGTGACATCATCAGACTTGACAAAGATGAGTATACCACTTTTAAGGTGTTTCAATAGTCTTCAAAAAGGTTACTCCTTTTCAAGGAGACACACACACTCTCATACAGCTAGCGAGTGCAGGATTCAAACACTTACCTAACTATTTTAGGATACTCGAGTAGTATGCATTTACACAATGCGCTAAACACATTATTAGGAGTTTTCTTTTCCAAAGGTATATTTGTATGATGGTGACATCATCAGACTTGACAAAGATGAGTACACCACTTTTAAGGTGTTTCAGTAGTCTTCAAAAAGGTTGCTCTTCTGAAAGGAGACACACACTCTCATGCAGTTGGCAAGTGCAGGTTTCAAACCCCTACCTAATGACCTTATTATTTTAGAGCTGTATGCATTTACACAACACTCTACACACATTATTGGAAACTCTTTTTTCCACAGATATATTTGTAGGATGGTGACATCATAAGACGACAAAGTGGGTTACATTAGGTGACATTAGGTGGGCTACATAGAAGGAATTTCTAAACACTTTGGCAATGTGATCATTAAAGGAGAGTTTACTATCTGCCTGGGTCCCCAGGTCCATAATTACATTCTCCGTACATACTGGATTACCACCTATGTGGTAATTTGTGGGTACTTTGTTTTATCCAAAGGGGATGACCATGCATTTTTTGGCATTCTGCTTGAGGGCATTGTTTTGACACCAGGTATCTGTCTCTGTAAGACCCTTCTGGAGGGTGTCTGTGTCAACCATAGAGTTGATTATGGACCACAGTTAGCAGTCATCTGCAAACTTGGTCAACCATTCTCCTCCCGTGCTTGCCTGTAACCCTGAGCAGTATCTACTGAACATGTGGGGTCCCAGGACCAAGACCTGTGGGATGCTACTTGTGACTGGTTTAGAGTTGGACATGGCACCCACAACTCTGACCATGTGTGTTTGATCTGTGAGCCAGTTGGCCACCCATCCTGTGACATAGGGGTTAATGTTCAAGCTGGTAAGCTTGTCCATGATGCCAGAGTGGGGAATGGTGTCAAAGGCCTTAGTGAGGTCCAAATGGGCGGTGTTGACTACTTTCACCTTCATCTATGTCCTTGGGAACTGTTTCAAAGAAGTCAACTAGGTTTAGGAGGCAGGATCTGCCTTTAACAAAGCCAAATTGGGTAGAGTCCAGTGTCTGGAGGTTCCCAATGTCTCTGTTTATGGGTTCCATGATAATTTGCTCCATAGCTTTGCAGACCAGGCTGAGTAGGCCTATAGAGCAATAGTTTCCAGGTTCTGTTGTGGCACCACCTTTGTGGAGCTGGGTGACTGTTGCTGTATGCCATTCTTTGGGTACATAGCCTGTGGTAAGGTTGAGTCTGGACAGTGAATGTAGGTGAGGGTGTAGTTCCTTTTGGGGCTGGTGTAAGACGCAGCCTGGGACACCACCCAGTCCCATTGATGCTGTGTTCTTAGCTTTGGAGAGGGCTGTTTTTACCTGCATGTCCATGAAGTCTGGGGCTCTGCATTCTTCTGGGATGGACACAGTCCCTTTTGGGGGTGAGGGTGGGGTGAAGTTTGTACTGAACTTGTCCGCCAGGATGTGGGCAATGTCAGTTGGTTCAGTGTATTTTTTGCCATTTTGCAGTAGCTGACAGCATATTTGAGAGTTGCCACCTAAATGTTTGGTATAGCTAATGAAGGCTTTGTGGTTGTTATTCTTAGATTCCTTGGCAATTTGTCTTTAGAAACTGGCCTTGGATTATTTTATGAACGATCATTGTTTCTTCCTAATAATGATCAGTGATGCCTTTCCTTTTGTGAAGTTTGCTCTATCATGAGTTAGTTTCCTCCTTTTGTTGTATAGCTTATTTATGGGCAACAACCACCAGATTGGTTTCTTCTTTTTGGAGGAGTGCATCTTGGTTTTATTTGGGATATCTCGATCCATGCATCCCTGTAGATGCTCATAGAATGCACTTGTAAATGATTCTGCAGATTGTATAGCATTATCCTATAGCAAGGGGTCTTTGGAACTTTCCACTTTGGTCTTGAGAAGTGTGCAGTTTGCTTTTGAAAATTTCTTCACAGTAGTTTCCTTGATTGGGGGGGGTGGGATGTGAATGTCCAGTCTGATTACATTATGGTCTGATATTACCAGTGAGGGGTTTATCTCTGGTGTGGAGCACTGGTACCCCATGTTGGTGATGATCAGGTCCAGTATGTTGTCACCTCTAGTGGGCATGGTGACCAGCTGTTGCATGGTGTTTGAGTTTTTAAACTCTAGGAAGCATTGGGCAAAGGACGTTGTACACGAATAATTCTCCCAGTCAATGTTTGGGTAGTTGTAATCTCCTCATATAATGGTGTTTGGTAGGAACTTTATATTTTCCACTGTTCCCAGGAATACTGAGTGAGGCTCCTGAGACAAGGTAGGTGATCTATAGCAGGCTACAATCTGATAAGCAGCTTTGCCCAATGTTAGTTGCACTGGCATGGGCTCCAAGGCCTTATGCTGTGCCACTAACCTGAAAGTGTGGGTATCCCTAAGGTAAATGAATACACCCCTTCCTTTTGTATTTCACTCTGGGTTTTGGGGCCAAAGATCAGAGGGATTGTGAGTGTTTTACGTGGAGCATGTCCAACAGCTCTTGTTTGATATAGCTTTGTATGTTAGGCAGAGATCACCTCTGAGTAGGCGATATGTGAGAGAGTACAGCTGGAGCATTTTGAGACGGTCTGTATATGGCATGTATTTCAGGCCACTAATCCTCTTTGTGAAGTATTTCTGCAGGCTTTCCAGTTGCTGTCGATGTCTTGTGAGGTACATAGCAAAAGGGGTGTTGTACTCTATTATGGATCTAGTGAGTGATAAGTAGAGGGGAACAATGTCCTCTTCTATTCTGCATGAGACACCTTTTGTGATGAGGTGTGCCATGTAGAATAATTTCCTGACTACTGTGGGGATGTGATTATCACAAGTGTGTCCAGTGTCCACCTGTGACCCAAGGTCTCTTATCACACTTTCAGTGTTATGTATACTACCGCCTATGTTGTAGTTCATGGCGATTTCTACCTAGTTTATTGGGTTTATCTATAATTCCAGAGTGGGGGATGGTGTTGAAAGCCGTGGCAAGATCTACATAGGCTGTGTGAATCACCTTACCCTTGTCTATGGTTCTGGTGATTGCTTCAATGACGTCTATCAGGTTTAGGAGACATGATCCATCTTTTACAAACCCAACATGGTTGTGGTCCAGAGTTTGGAGATTACCAATGTCTTTTTTTATAAGTTATATGATGATACATTCCATGGCCTTGCAGAACAGGCTAATCAGGCTAATGGGGCGCTAGTTCCTGGGGTCCGTGGTGGCTCCCCCCTTGTGTAGTGGGATAACTGTCACTGTGCACCATTTAGCAGGCACAAAGCCTGAGGTGAGGCTATGACTGAACATGGTACGTAGGTGTGGTGCCTGTTCATTCTGTAGTTTGTGTAGAACACAGCCTGGGATGTTATCTGGTCCCATGGATGCTGTGTTCCTGGCTTTGGAGAGTGTTTTTTACCTGTGCAGCCGTGATGACAGCAAGTTTGCAGTCTTCCGTTATAGAGATGTGCTCTTTCATGGGTGGGAGGGGGGTAAAGTTAGCACTGATCCTATCTGCCAGGATGTTGGCAATATCAGTTGGGTCTGTATATTTAGAGCCATTGTACTGTAACTCAGAGCAGATCTGAGTGTTGCCATTAAGATTCTTGACATAGCTATAGAATGCTTTGTGGTTGTCTTTAGAATCAGTGTTGATTTTGTTTTCATAACTAGCTTTGGAGGATTTTATCAGGGATCACAGCTTCTTACTGATGTTTACAATGGAGCTCCTCCCCTCATGGGATTTTACCCTCTTTTGCAACAGTTTCTTCCTTCTGTTGTGCAGTTTGTTTACGGCAGGGGAACATCAGATTGGCTTCCTTTTCTTGGAGGATAGTGTCTTGGTTCTGTTTTGGATAGCACGATGCATGCAGTCATGTAAGTGCTTATAAAGTGCAATTGTGAAGGATTCAGTAGTCATAACTGTATTGTCCATCTGCATGGGTGTCCTGCAGTTCAGCACTTCTGTCTTAAGAAGCATGAAGTTGGCTTTGGAGACATTTTTTAACATGGTTTTCTTAATGGGGGTGTGGGTCCAGAATTTGGATATGTAGGGTACTTAGCTTATGGGACCAATGAGGCGCTGACTTCAGGTGTGGAACACCGGTCACGCAGGGCAAACCAAACCCAGTAACCAACACAAATAACCACAGAGTGAGCTAAATGCTACTCATTGCCAGAAGTCTCAGCCTCCAGATGCACACATTTGAGGCACTTCTCATTATGGAGAATATTGATGTCTGTGCAGTAACAGAAACCTAGTTCAAGGCTCCAGACAGCACACCAGCACTACCAGGATACTACTCATTCCATACCTTACAGCATTAGAACCTGAATCATAGCACATAGGGTGAGGATGTATCCATATTCATCAAGGATACCTAGACCTCTCTCTACATGCTCTCTACAGGAAATGTACCCATATAATGTTGCACAACAACATTCTTCACACTCCACAGGGGTGAGGCCACAAACACCCCTTGGCATTCATTCTCTATGAGCCTGATGAGTGTGTTCTGCAAGGCAATGGAGCCAATCATAATGGAAGTCAACAATACAGAGATTGGGAACCTTCACACAGTTGAGCACACCCAATTTGGCTTCGTCAAATGCAGACCACACCTCCCGAACTGAGAGGATTTCTTTGACAGTTACCCAGGTTACAGATGTTTGAAATGAGCTCAACACAGCCTACCTATACCTCGCTAAGGCCTTTGACACCATTCCCCAGTCAGGTATCATAGATGAACTCAACAACCTGGCCATGAATCCATACATCACAAGATGGATTGCAAACTGGCTCACAGATAGATCCCATACATTAAGAGTTGCTGGCTACATGCCAGACTCTACACCGGTAATGACTGGTGTCCCCCAGGGTTCAGTCCTGGGGTCCCTCCTGTTTGGTATAGACTTCTTAAATGTACATGCCAACACAGGAGGGTTGTGGTTGACTAAGTTTGCTGGGAACTGCAAAGTGTTTGCCATAACAGATTCCCCGGAAGACAGACATATTCTCTAGAAGAGACTCTATGAAATAGATGTGTGGTGTCAGAATCATGGCCTCAAGCTCACTGTGGAGGAATGCATAGTGATCCTCTCTGTTGAAAACAAAATACCCACAAACTACCACATAGGTGTTACCCCCTTAAAAAAGACAAGGTGATAAGGGATCTGGGGACACAAGTAGATAGTCGTCTTTCTTTTGACAACCATGTTGCCAAAGTGATTGGGAGATCCTATGTGGCCCACCTGATCAACAAAGGGTTTGCATCAGGATCCAAAGAGGTAGTGTTGGCACTCTACTCTTATGTCATCAGACCCATCATTGAGTACAGTGCACCATTTTGGATGTACTTGACTTAGCATATCTAGCAGCTGTAGAGACCACATAGGTACCTCACCAAGAGGATTACTGGCCTCAAACAGTTGTGTTATGCAACACAACTGGTAAAAATAAATCTGTTCTTTGTTGTGTGCCGCCTACTCAGAGGCACACTCTGCCTAATATACAGAGCCATGTCCAACACATAACTGTTGAATATGCTCCATCTACAGATAACAACATTGAGTCGCCCTACACATTCCAGGGATATGAACCTCATCACAACAATGAATATAACATGCTGGTGGGATAGAGTACCATCCCAGACACTTGCCTTACTGTGGAACAGAGTCCCAATGTACATCAGCAGAACCCCCTCGCTGACACTCTTCAATTGGAACATTGATGAGTGGATGGGAAACAGACAATTCATGACAGGCATCACATCAACAGCCCCACTAGAAAGGGGCTTAGGTACTAGCTATTAGAACTAGGCCTTGGGAGACTACCCAATGGTGTGGTGAAAGCTGCACAAATTGTGTAGGCTGATATATGCCTTTATGGAGATAGTCTACTACATACCTATGAACCTATGTGACAGGTACATGTCTACAGATAGTAGATGTGTACTTCATTGTACAGTCATGTTGTACAGCAGGGACATGGACCACATACACTGTAATGCTTACAGATACTGGTGGCTGTTATGTACAGTGGGAGAGATGTGCACCTCATGTCTTTCGTGCCATTGAGATGTGTGCTGGGTGGGACAGTCCTGGATGGCTCCCTGTCATGGTCACCCTCTTACACACATCTCTGCCCATCCATCTTTGGCTAATTATACTGTGTTCCCCCTACATATATATATATATATATATATATATATATATATATATATATATATATATATATATGAACGTAGGTAGGTAATAGGCTATCTGACTGAAGGCATATATTAGTATGGCCAGAGTGTGCAGCTATCACCACCCATGGAGTTAGTTCCCTAGGCCTCTGTGTAGTAGAGCTGATGAAGTGATCCATGGTGTGACAGTTCAGTTTTACATACACTCATCAAGGCTCCTCTGGAAGAGTGTCAGAGAGGGACTCGGCTTAATGTCAGTTGGGAGCCTGTTCCAAAGCAAGGGAAGTCTGTGAGTTAGTAATGTATCCCTCCAACATGTTCTATTTAATGTTGTGATGATGATAGCCCTAGAGCATGTGGTACAGTGAGCTTGGATTTACTTCATATAGCGCATGTACATCAGTTCTGCATTGGACATGGACCTGTCTGGTGGGCAGAGACAGTATGCAACAGAGTACAGATTGAGTTAAATTCAGTCTTGTTGCATGGGGCAACTGTTTGAGGCCAGTAATCCTCTTGTTGAGGTACTTCAGTGGTCTTTCCAGCTGCTGAAGGTGCCTAGTCAGATTCATCGCAAGTATGTTGTGGTACTCTCTGACAGGTCTGATGACTGATGAGTACAGGGAACCTCCATTGACCTAAATGCAAAGACCTTTGCAGTTTGTGGGAACACATAGCATGATTTTCTAACCACTTTGTGAATGTGTTTCTGGAAGTAGAGATGACTATCCACATGTGTCCATAGATCCCTTATTATCACCTCCATATTTAGGGTGTTGGCACCTATATGGTATTTGTATGATTGTAGCTCAAGGCCATAATTTTGACACCACATCTGTCTGACTGAGACCCTTTTAAGGATGTCTCTGTTGTCCCAAACATCAATTATGACAACTTTTTTTGCAGTCATCCACAAACTTTGCTAAACATAGCCCTTGTGTGTTTGACTGTATTTCTGAAAAGTATACACCAGACAGGAGGGGTCCCAGGACTGAGCCATGGGGGACAGCAGTTGTACCAGCTTGAACAGAAGACCACAATTCTTACCTTGTGGGATCTATCTGTGCCCCAGTTGGCAATCCATCAGATGACATACATATTTATGCACAGGTTGTTGATTTTGTGGATATGACATGTGTCTGGGATGTTGGAAAAGAACTTTTCAAGGTCTATGTTGGACGTGTGTAGCTCATTTCATTGATGTATGTCCTGGGTGACTGCCTTGAAAACAGTGTAGCAGGTTTGGAACCATGATCTGCCCCTGTCTAAACCAAAATGGGTAGGGTTGGGTGTTTGTAGGCTCCCAATAGCTCTGTTTATGAGTTCCATCATGATGGACTCCATGGCCTTGCAGATCAGGCTTACTAGGCTTATAAGACAATAGTTCCCATGGTCTGTTGTGCACCAACACTTTTCGAGTGTGCCAAACGTTGCTGTAACCCATTCAACAGTTTCATATCCTGTACAGAGGGTGGGTTTTAACAGACTGTTCAGGTGCAGGGTCTGTTTGTTTTGGAGTTCACATATGACACAGATAGGGAAACCATGTCATCCCATAGACGCAGTGTTTTTAGTTTGGAAAGAGCTGTTTAACCATTGTGTATGTGATTTCTGGGTTTTCACAATCTCCAGGTATGATAATGGGCCCTTTTGTCAGTGAGAGGGGGATAGATATGTATGAACCTGTCTGACAAGATGTTGGCAAAGTCAGTCATGTACATGTATTCATTTACAGTTTGCACTGACTCAGAACATATATGAGTTTACATTGATATTTATGCCATAGCGAAAAAAAGCTTTATGGTTCTCTATGGACTCTTTGACAATATTTTTGCCAGAACATGGATTGGATAATGTTAGGAGTGCTTGTTGTTTATTGATGATACTGATCGGGGATTTATTGATCTTCTTTGAATTTTCACTTTCTTTGAACAACTTAAGTACTTGTAGTACATAGTTTGATTATGACAGAAGTCCAATATATTATATGGGTCTGTTTTCATATAGCTGTGTGCGCAAGGCAGGATTGGTGAATAGTGACAAGTTTCTGGGGTAAGAACTGCAACTGCCAGATATGTGTGGCCTACTGCTGTACTCAGACATGGCCTAAGTGTGTGAGCATGCCCAGTATGACCTTTCAGTATGTTGCTGACTGAAATTTGCTAAATTTGTTTAAGTGTGTGAGCATGCCCAGTATGGACATATATACTATATGTGTGTGAAAAATCAAGTTGGTTTTTACTTCAGGACTCACCTTGGTGTTGTACATCGACAGGAAGCACACTGTGCCTGCAGGGCTTCCATGAGTCACTTTGCATAGACCTATCAACATTTCTATATACGGGGGACAGCTATTAGTTGTACATTTCTACCCGGGGGCACACCTGATTGTTACTGTGGGTGTACATAGGATGAGAAGTTCACCTGACACTTATACACATTTGCTAGGCCTGCACTGCTATGTCAGGTACTCCATTTCAGTCTGTACTGTTGCCTATCATACTGGCTTGAGGCATACTACTGTACTACAGATCTTAGCTTCCAATTTCACGTATATTAGTTTGTGACTTCATAGCCTACCCAACCCACATCACACTGCCTGGCCTGCTGTTATCTGTCTGCATAGGCCTGGGCAGAAGTTACTCATATGCCTCTTCAGAGGGCATGATACAGCATTTGTTTGTGTTTGCGTTAGTCTACAATTGTCCTGCTGTGTGTGTGCCAGTGAAATGCTGTCATGGCTTAGTGGTTCAGTACTGTGACTATAGTGCACAGTATCCTGAGTTCGAGCCCTGTCACTGCTTTTTATTTTCCTGCTGGGTAGACCAGACTGCTTAAGGAACAGTAAAGCAGGTGTGAGCGTGTTTACCTGACTTTGCTCAACTTTCCCAACCTTGCTCGACTTTGCCCAACATTGCCCAACATCGCTCAACATTGCCCGACGTTGTGCTAGTTAGCGCGGTGCGCAGCTCCACGCAATTGTGTTTAAATATGCTAAATAGTGGTAAAATGTGCTTAGCACTGCTTTCTATTGCTTAAAATTGGGCAATCATGCCTCAGGTGGTGCTGCAGGGCTGCCTATGTCGGATGCACATAGTACACTCCCTATACATGTTTGAAAACAGGTAGTGTCAAGTTAGGCATCCCTTTTATTGTATGTGCGAGTCAGAGAGAGGTGTAATTTCCAGGGATCCTGCTGAGTCAGTGTATGTGCTATGCGTTGCCTCTTTGCCAAGGCCAAGGCATACTTGGCATGCCTCCTTCTGCCTACTGTCACATTGTGCCTGTGCAAGCCTTGGCAATGGTGGGGGGCTGTTTGGCCCTACCCCATGCTGTTCCTGTTGCAGCTGTTTTTGCAGGATCATATTGTGTAGCATAGCACATACCATGACAATTTGGGTACATGTAGTTGGTGAGTACTGCAAGGCTCCACCAGATGTGTCCAGGCACCAGAACCATGACTTGAGGATCCCAAATACACGCTCAATAATGTTTCTTGTTTGTGCGTGTGCCTCATTATGGAGTTCTTGTTCGGGTGTGTGTGCATTTCTGATGGGTGTCATCAGCCATGGCTCCAGTGCATATCCAACATCCCCCATTAGGTGACCATCAAGGATGTCCCCATTGACAAATCTCTGGTCCAGCTGCGTCAGATTCCAGATGTGGGAATTGTGATAGCTTCCAGGGCAGCCAGCACACACATTCATTATTATTGCACACAACCTGGCAGTTGATGGAGGGGAATCCCTTGCAGTTGATGTAAACCCTACCCCGCTCACCCTGTGGAGCTTTGATGTGTATGTGCATGCAGTCTATTGCACCCACTACCTCAGGGTATTCTGCTATTTGGTGGAAAAGACGCATATTGCTGGCCAATGCCTCATGGGAATTGGGGAAATATATGTGCTCACTGACATGTGCTGACATGGCATCCAGGAACTGGTGCAGTACCCCGGATGCTGATGCCTGTGAAACCCCCATCATATCACCAGTTGGTCTCTGGAAGGTACCTGTAGCTAGTATTCGTAGGCCAACACATACCTTGGTATCCACTAGGATGGGTTCCCCTTTGTTGGTTCTGTGTATGAAGCGTGGCTGGCACAGCTCAACAATTTGCTGCAGGAGGTCTCTGTCCACTCTATAGCGCTCCACTATCTCCAGGTCATGTAGCCCCTGGTAGGTTACCCTGAGTCTGTACACTCTTCTCTGTCTCCTCACTGTGGGTTGCTCAGCAGCATTCACAACATCACCATCCTCAGCATCTTGCACATGTTGGTTTATGATAGCAATAGCAGCCCCTAACATTTTGTCTGACTTAAGTTTTTTAAGTTTTCACTCTTTGTATACTGCAGTGTTGCAGAGTTCTTGAAATAAAATAGGATAGACTGCTATTTGCAGAGTTTAAAGTGCTGGGCTGGGCTATTCTACTGCCTGTTTAATTGGCTGATTCTGATATATTTCACCTGGCAGCTCTGCTAGTTCTCCTTGGTTAACATCCTACTACTTATTTTCCTTCCTTTTCCATTTCTGTTTCCACTCAGGGCAGCGCCGCGCAAACAAAAGCAAACACGCGCACACGCTGTGTGCACGTTTGCAAGAAATTTCAGATATATCCACAGCGTACGCCTTTGGTTTCTTGTTTTCAGCTAGGACAACTGTAGACATGCCTCTTGCAATCCTGAGCAACTGAGGGCAAACACAAGCCACTGTGCTCCAATAAGCTTACAGTCTTTCAGACATACCCCTCATGATGTCACCTATCTTCTACTCTACTACTCCCCTACTCCTACACTTACACTCTAGGGACATGGCTCACATGCCAGGGAAAATTGGGATTCACTATCCTTATCCTCATTTGCATAGGATTGCCTACTAATGCTTGGTTACATCTCTCACACTGAGTCCCCCCCCCCCCCCTTAGCAACCACTACTCAGTGGCCATGTTGTTTTCAGCCTGCCATTCACCTGCATGGCAGAATAAGCTTTTTAGTGAAAATGCCCTTTTTTGGCTATTTTTCAAATTTTTTTTCATTTTATTTAAAGTGCCGCACGTTTGTGCGGTGCTGCGCTATGCTTAAACATCGGAGATCGGGGGAAAATGGATTTTAAGGATTTACAACATTTGCAAATGCCAATGGCCTTATATTTAGCCACTGGCATGCTTTCTCAACTAGATGCATCCTTTATTTGGAGCTGTCATAACTCTGTTTAGCTATTTGCAGAATGGTACTCTGTTACCAACGGAGTACATTTAAGCAAATAACACTACTCTTATACGGACAGGTTAGTGTTTCCTAGATCGCAAATTTACCTCATTTGGATAGCTTTCATCAGCAAATGAGGTAATTTGCATACCATAAAACTGTCCATGCAAGAGTAGCTTTAGAAGCTCTCATGCACGCCCCTGCCGGCTGTTGCTGGATCGCTCGGCAGACATATTGGCTGTCTGCCGTCTTACACTAATCTTAGACTCCGTGCAAGCCTTCTTAAATCTGGCCCATAGAAATACACAAATTAAAACAAATAAACATGTCAGCTCTGATTCCAAAAGACTTGTTCTCAGTGTAAGTAACCACTTACATTACGAGCAGGGTGAGAGCAGGTGTTTTGAAATCTGGTCCCTGTAGTAAGCCTTTTTATAGATAGGCCTTACACTGAAGTAAGTCATTTACACTAAGAGCAGGTCTTTCAGAATCAGTACAGACTTACAATGAAAGCAACTCTTTTGGGATTTGGTCCATTGCATACAGGGTTGCCAGATTTCCGACTGGTAGAGTAGGGACAAAGTGAGGACCAACAAAAAAGGTCTTTAAACACGGAGCTACTTCTGTTTAATACGGAACATCAAGCAGTTCCGCCTTAACCACAAGTAGCTCCATGTTTAGCGATTTTTGATTGGCCCATATGCCGTATACGAGCCAATAAAAAAACTTGAAAAACAGAGCTGTGTTTAATACGGAACTGCCTGATGTTCCGCATTAAACACAAGCAGCTCCGTGTTTAGCAATTTTTGATTGGCCTGTATGCCGGTATACGGGCCAATCAAAAAAAAAAAAGCAGAGGGCTGTTTCGCCGAGATTTAAACTGGTAGTGCGGGACTCGGGATTGGGCTGCTGATCCCAGAACAATCCCACCCAAATAGGGACGTCTGGCAACCCTGAGTGCATATAACAGAGCAGCACACATAAAGGTAGAAAAGGGCTCTAGACATATAAATCAAATACACAAATTAAATTTAGCTAAATTAATATAATAGAAAATGAAGGAAAAGAAAGAAAGAAAGAAAGAAAGAAAGAAAAACTAAAATGAAACAATCAGTACCAAATAACAAAAAAGCCAAAATGTTCCTGTCATAAAACTAATAAAATCCATAAATAAAATACAAACATACAAAGTAATAACAGAAACCTTATTAATGCAATGAGATACTTCCACAATAGCTAGATAAATATTAAAAAAAAATCACAATGCTTACTTCTCAAATTTCAGACTCATAAAATATCAAGATTTTTGCCTCATTTTTTGGCAAACATTTGAGTATTGCAGTCACTATATAATGAAAAAAGTTCAGCTTTGAACTTTATATCCCACAGAAAAAACATAAATGCACACACACACACACACACACACACACACACACACACACACACACACACACACACACACACACACACACACACACACCATAGACTTAAAGCTGACAAATGGAGCCTTATCGGTTAGCATTGTTGCCTCACAGCAAGAGGTTCTCTGGTTCGATCCTCAGCTGGGGTGCCTTCTGTGTGGAGTCTGCATGTCCTCCCTATGGTCACGTGAGTTTCCTCCAGGTGCTCCGGTTTCCTCCCACATCCCAAAGACATGCTGTAGGTGGATTGGACACTCCAAAATTGGCCCTAGGTGTGAGTGTGTGCATGTGTGTGCCTTCAGTGGAAGGTTGGGCACTGGGCTGGCAACTCGACACCGTAAAACTCCACTGCCAATCATGAGCGGACAGGTGATCTGCTGTGGTGACCCCTAACCGAGAAAAGCTGAAAGAAGAAGAAGAACTCTGCCTCCTTCTTCCTAGAGCAGTTCCGTACCCTCAGAGAAACATAGATCTATGATTACATTGACAGTGTGCAGCCTTGTAGTGTCATTGCTGTATGACTGTCATCCAACCTTAAAATAATGAAAGACATTCTCTTGTAACTGTCTGCAACTGAAATTGCAGCATAGTAAAAAGAACTGCCCATCAACTGACATGCCCAGCCCATCAAAAATCCACCCCTAAAACTGCATGTGATTACAATGGGGAAATCCCCGCTTTCTCAGTAAAATTAGTGATGTGAATCTACTCACTAGTTTTATTCCCTGAAATACATGTCTCTGTCACCTTTAGTGTACACACTAAACCATAACACTATCTCCCAAATTTTCTGTTCAAAGATGAAAAGATATTTTGTTCACTAACGTAAAGGTTTAGGAGGTAACTGAAAGTTGACATATGTGAATATTTAGTTTCTGTTAGCTTTTTCATTTCAATGTCATTTTAGCTGTTTCATGTCAACTTTAACAAATAATTGCTGAAATAAGCTATGCTCATTTACTGCTTCAAAAATCAAAAAATACTTATAAAAGTGACATGAGCGAGTAAAAGTGCAATGGAATAACCATAGTAGAATTTGACCACAAGGAAGACATGCTATCAGGCCATTAAATGGTTACTGACAGAATGATTATATACACATTCCATCCGATACAACTGTCAGGCTGAATTCAAAAATGTTTAGGAAACTTATGCAGAGTCTACGCATCAGAATATCACCATTGCCCTGATCTGTGTGTACAGCTATGCTTCCTTATAAAGACTTACAAAGTGGGAGAAGGCTTAGGAAATCAACAGTTTTCTGTCTGCAGTCTTTGCCCTAACGCTACAAGAACCATTGAAGACAGATAATGGAGTTCCATAGCATTCTGCGAGAATTGATTGCACTGTAGACCTAAGGTAGTAAAGAAGGGTCAGAGAAGAATATCTGAGATCACCCAACTCTCTGTGCAAGAAAATGGACAATGAAATGGAAAGTTGGTGAGAATATGCATGCACAATTAAAATAATAGTAAAGTTGTAAAGACCTTTGAAAGTCCTACTCTATGTAAATGAAGGCTGTATATATGACAAGCAAGAAGAACTACAGGATGGGGACATCTAATGTTATTTTTTATGTCTTTGTGGGGGAGAGAGAGACACACTGTCCATTTTCAAACTATAAGTTGGGGGGGCTGATGTCAACATTTTATTTGGGCGATTGGTTGTAAATTCTTCTGCTATACATCAAAATGATGTAGAAGGAACATCCTGTGAAAACCTAATGAACTATAAATTGTAAAAAGAGAAATAATTATTCCTGAGGGTATGCTTGATTGGATTGTAGAATGCACAAGGCAAAGCAAACATACAGAGACAGATGATTAACTTGTCTGGACAGTGGTATATAAGCTGCTGATGTGATGATGGACACTCTGCATTAGAAAACTGTCACACTGGGGATGCTGCCACCACAGAACATGATGAGAGCATAATTTACAAAGTCTGCAACCTGGATAGTCTGATGCTGTTTTTCAAAAAGTAGAGTTCAAGATTTTCCAACATCTTTATCGCTGAATCTTTCCTGTACCCACTCTGCTAGCATGGGGCCACTTCCAAGGAATATCAATTGTTCAGCTGAATCAGGATGAGCGTCTGATTGCCATGGATGGTTCCTTGCATCTAGTGGGGAAGATGGACACTCACACCAAATTAGGGTCACAGATCCTAATACATACCAATGATCTAAAGACTCTCTTCATGAGTAATAAGGCATATCTCCAATGACTGGAGGCTAAGGTCTGCTTCTTAGAGTCAGCAATTTCAGCAGAATCAGGCCACATACAACAGATGCACACAAACCTTGCAAACCAAAAGTCAGAACTAGATAGCTTGCCACAAAAGTCTGCAATTTGGAAAATAGAATGGTAGACTTGAAAAACTTAATGAATTATCTGAAACTGAACTTGACAATGGTTGCCTTGGAAGGAAAAAACACAGTGCCCTGAAACCACCTCCCAAAGCCAGCCAACTACTGAGGCAAATCATTTTTAAGCTCTTGAATTATGCAGATAAAGTGGCATTCCTCTCCAGATTGAAAGAAAGAAGGGAGTTAATGTCAGGTGGGTGCAAGCTTCATCTGTTTCAGGATTTCTCTCAACAAAGAAATGCAAAATGGAAATCATTTACCACTATATATGCCTGTGCTACAAGAATTGTGTTCCAATCCTGAAGCAGCCTTATAGTTGCAGCTGAAGATTCCAATTGTGTAAGACCAGGCCCAACAATGATAGATAATGTGCAGGATAGAGCAAAAGTGCAAATGTACCCAGGGCAGTATGCTGCAGTGTCCCAAGCCTTGGATGTGGGTACAACCCTGGTGGATAAACCAGCTGACCCAGAATCTGGGAATCATATCAGAGTAGACAGTCCCATCAGGCTGAGGTAATCCTCAGTTAACAAGTATCTATTCCAGTAGGAGATGGAAGATAATCTGGGATCCAATGATACCTTGGATTATTGCTCAACTGCCACAAAGGATTTAGACAGGTGAGAAGAGTCACTGTATAAAATGGACAAGGGGATGGTCCAAATACTACTAAACAGCAGAATGTCCTGCACTTTTTGATGACCAGTACACATCCTAAGAAAATATAATTTGTAAGAACAAATCAAAGGAAATCTAAAGCCCCTAAAAAATCTTCAAGAGCTCAAGGTACTGTTATAACATTCTATTGTTACCCTATCTAGGTTGTCCCACCTCTGATAGAAGTTAGTGAAAAAGTAGCGCGGGCATGGGGTTTACCACCCACAAGTAGCAGAGTGCTAGTCAAGGCCAGAGTGGACTTTTACTCTAACCTTTACACCTTAGCTGTTTGGCAATCAACTTCGTTTCCACTCTTGTTTTAGTCTTCATCAATATTAAAATGTTGCTTGCCTTGACTGTAAATGTGAGGGGATTAACTTCTAAAACCAAAAGGAATTCTATCAAAATTGTTTTAAGGAAAAATAAACTTGATATTTTATTCTTGCAGGAGTTGAAAGTTGCAAAGAAAACATAAAAGGTGTTTGCTATCCTTTATGGGGAAACCAAGCAATGTTAGCTTGTCTTACAAATCCAAATCTGGAGTGGCAATATACATCAGTAAGAAATTTGATTGGCAGGAGTCAATTTAATTATTAGATTAGGAAGAGAGACGGTTATGCTAAAGGTTAGGGCCATGAATACCTCACTACTTTTATGCAATGTATATGGCTGAATGTGGACTCCCCAAACTTTCTCTCAGATATGTTTGGGAAGATGAAATCTTCATAGGTTCATAGGTTCATAGGTTGGTACTAGGCTATCGGCCCTAGGGCCTATACAAGCCTAGCCATAACAATTCCCTGGCTATTTCTTCCCACACTATTTACTTCCCTGGACCCCTGTCTAGCAGGGCAACTGACGTGATCCCCTGGATGAATTTCCTTTCTCCCATCCAATCATCAAGGCTCCTTTTGAAGGGGGCCAAAGAGGCGCTCTGCTTGACATGCATGGGCAATCTATTCCAGAGTCTGGGGAGTCTCTAGGTCAGGTACCTATCCCTCCAGCATGTTTTTTTTTATTGTGATGACAAGGTTTAGATCCCTGGAGCATGTGGCTCTGTGGTATTGGGATTTCTTTAAGTTGGGTTTGACATGGCCTTGTATGTTAAGCAGAGATTGCCTTGGAGTAGACGATATGCGACAGAGTATAGCTGGAGTTTGTTAAGGCAGTTAGCATAGGGCATCTGCTTTAGGCCTGTGATTCTTTTAGTGAGGTATTTCTGTGGCCTTTTACTGAAGATGGGAAATTAATCCTGATGGGGAGAGACTACAATGCCAACCTGAATCCCAGAGTGGATAGAACAAATCCCAGGTCCAAATTTCACAAAAAAGTGCAGCATTTTCTAAATAGGGAAATATGGAATTTGGGTTTATGTGACATAGTACAAAGCGAAACAGAGGACCAGCAAACAAGGCACCTAGTATTGATATAAAATACTTTAATAAAAGTATTAGGTTCTTAGAACACAGACCGGTTTCGGCAAATACAAAAATCAAAGCCTTCTTCAGTGTGTGAGATTCATACAAAAAAGAACCTGTATATAAATGATTCATTAAGTCATGTGGTTAATTACATATGTTCATTGAGACGTGACTTAAAGAGCCCACCAAGTTTAATGATCCATGTTTTCTCCATGGAGTTCAGTAAATCATGCCAACCTAATTTATTATGTCTAGATCTCAAGATTTTATCAATGATGGTGAAACTGAAACTTGCATTTAGATGAATGAGAGAATGTTTATATAAGGCATTGGTTTCTCTCTTGTGCCTGATATCACTAAGGTGCTCAGATATTCGAAGTTTCAAGGGTCTTGATGTTTGACCAACATAAAATGCAGGACAGGTGCACTTAGCCAAATAAATTACCCAATCAGAAGAACAATTAGCAAAGAATTTGATGTTAAATACTTCAGGGGTATTCTGGCTAGTGAAACTAGTAGTTTTAAATAGTTTAGTGCAATAAATACGGTGTCCACAAGGAAAACATCCAAATAGAGGGTCACCTGATATTGTGGTTTGGATAATGTTAGTAGTTTTCACTTCAGAATGTTTAAAGTGATTAAAGAAAGCAGATAATTTTTTTCCTTTCCGGAAAGAAAATGAACATCTATCCCGAAGAATATCATGAAGTCTGGGTTCACATGTTAATATGTTCCAATTATGTTGAACAATATTAATCAGTGTGTTGGTGTTACATCCGTATGTGGTGATAGGTCTAGGTGGTTCGGAATTGGATTTGTGCCTAGTTCTATAAAGAAGCAAATCCGCACGTTTCATCTTGTCAACAGTATGTTTTGTATGTAATAACTGGCCCATTTTGTAGCCTCTATCATGAAATCTGTGTAATAGATCATCCCTGAACTGTGTATAAGTGTGCTGATCAGAACAAATGCGTTTGATATGCATAAACTGTGATTTGGGAATGTTTTTGCAAATGTGGGGAGGATGAAAGCTGGTGGCATGGAGCAGTGAATTGTTTTTGGGGAATTTACGATGAATCTCCGTTGTCAGCATATAGTCAGATGCCTGGCAAACCAAAACATCTAAGAAAATAATTTTATTTTTATCATAGCTGACAGAAAATTCTATTCCCCATTTATTTTCATTCAAATAAGTGGTAAATTCCAAAAGATATTCACTGTCAGCCCTCCATACCAACCAGCAATCATCCAAATATCTACGCCAAATGTCCATTTCATCAATGTAAATATTATGAGAATTGTCATAAATGACCTGTTCTTCGAAGTACGCCATGAACAAATCAGCATATATGGGGGCAAAAGAAGCCCCCATAGCTGTCCCCTTAGTTTGCAAATAACATTTACCTTTGTAAAAGAACACATTTTTAGTCAATACGTGTTCTGTCAGACACAACAAAAGAGTGCTAAAGCCTGGCTTATATAGTTCAGTCTTATTAAGCCAGTATTCCAACGCTTCCAAACTAGCCCAGTGTAGTATATTTGTATATAATGATTTTACATCTAATGTACAAAGTAACCAATCTGGCTCAAGCTGTGTGTCAGAAATGATATGCAAGAATTCAGTTGTGTCTCTGATCCTTGCACGGACACATTGTAAAAGAGGCTTTAAATGTTTTGTTAGAAACTGAGATAATGGTTCCGTTAATGAATTTCTACCAGAGACGATAGGTCTGCCTGGAGGATTCTGAAGATCCTTGTGTATTTTGGGTAGGAAATATATGTGCTGTGGGCAAGGATTGGAGATAGTGAGTTGAGATTGTGTATTTTTAGTAATGATCCCTTCTTCAACAGCTGAATTGAGAAATGAGTCAATCTGTTGTTTAAATACTGGTGTTGGGTAAATGGTTAGTTCAGAATAATATCTTGCATTGGATAATTGATTAAGTGCTTCGTGGTCATATTGAGATAAATCCTGAACAACTATTGAACTACCTTTGTCAGCCCCAATAATAACCAAATTATGGTTGTTTGCTAGTTTAGTGATGTTTTCCATACAACTTTTGGATACATTATTTGGTAAAGGTGGGGCTGACCTAAATTGGAAGTGAAGGTCTTTGATCATGGCTTGTTGAAACATGAAGACATGATGATTCATGGGTGGCATGAAGGAAGATCTGTGGTATTTGAATTCATCAGAGATCTTTGATGATTATTGATCCTGAAAAAATAATTTGAGGTTGAGAATCCTACAAAATGAAACAATATCTTGGACAAAACTTTCTTCTGAAACAAAAAAACCTGGAATAAATGATAATCCTTTATTAAGAATTTCAATTTCAGTGGAGGAAAGGACATGTGATGAAATGTTGGTAATGTTTACATTTGTTACTTTGTCACAAACATCTGTAGTAAAGTTTCCATATTGTCCACATCTTTTGTGTTTTCTGCCCCCCCCCTCCTCCTATGGGTAAACCCAGCATGGTTGTGGAATTCCTTCTTTTTAATGCTGGTGAGCCTGTGGCACCCCCTGAATCAGTTCCAAGGAGACTTAGATGATTACACCAAAGGTGATCCTTTCAATTTTGAAAATAAAGAAAAACATGTACGATTTACTGCCCAAAATCGGACCAATCCCAAAAGCAAGCTGTCCAAATCCATTCTTAAAAAAGTTACACCCCAAAATACTGACACTTCAGCTGATGATTACTCATCTTTGGGTCTAGATACTGATTCAGGGGGTGCCACAGGCTCACCAGCATTAAAAAGAAGGAATTCCACAACCATGCAGGGTTTACCCATAGGAGGAGGGGGGGCAAGAAAACACAAAAGATGTGGACAATATGGAAACGTTACTACAGATGTTTGTGACAAAGTAACAAATGTAAACATTACCAACATTTCATCACATGAGCTTTCCTCCTCTGAAATTGAAATTCTTAATAAAGGATTATCATTTATTCCAGTTTTTTTTTGTTTCAGAAGAAAGTTTTGTCCAAGATATTGTTTCATTTTGTAGGATTCTCAACCTCAAATTATTTTTTCATGATCAACAATCATCAAAGATCTCTGATGAATTCAAATACCACAGATCTTCCTTCATGCCACCCATGAATCATCATGTTTTCATGTTTCAATAAGCCATGATCAAAGACCTTCACTTCCAGTTTAGGTCAGCCCCACCTTTACCAAATAATGTATCCAAAAGTTGTATGGAAAACATCACTAAACTAGCTAACAACCATAATTTGGTTATTATTGGGGCTGACAAAGGTGGTTCAATAGTTGTTCAGGATTTATCTCAATATGACCACAAAGCACTTAATCAATTATCCAATGCACGATATTATTCTGAACTAATCATTGACCCAACACCAGTATTTAAACAACAGATTGACTAATTTCTCAATTCAGCTGTTGAAGAAGGGATCATTACTAAAAATACACAATCTCAACTCACTATCTCCAATCCTTGCCCACAGCACATATATTTCCTACCCAAAATACACAAGGATCTTCAGAATCCTCCAGGCAGACTTATCGTCTCTGGTAGAAATTCATTAACGGAACCATTATCTATGTTTCTACCAAAACATTTAAAGCTCTTTTACAATGTGTCCGTGCAAGGATCAGAGACACAACTGAATTCTTGCAGATCATTTCTGACACACAGCTTGAGCCAGATTGGTTACTTTGTACATTAGATGTAAAATCATTATATACAAATATACCACACTGGGCTGGTTTGGAAGTGTTGGAATACTGGCTTAATAAGACTGAACTATATAAGCCAGGCTTTAACACTCTTCTGTTGTGTCTGACAGAACACGTATTGACTAAAAATTTGTTCTTTTACAAAGGTAAATTTTATTTGCAAACTAAGGGAACAGCTATGGGGGCTTCTTTTACCCGATATACGCTGATTTGTTCATGGTGTACTTCGAAGAACAGGTGGTCATTTATGACAATTCTCATAATATTTACATTGATGAAATGGACATTTGGCGTAGATATTTGGATGATTGCTGGTTGGTATGGA
This sequence comes from Protopterus annectens, assembly GCF_019279795.1. Lineage (NCBI taxonomy): Eukaryota > Metazoa > Chordata > Ceratodontiformes > Protopteridae > Protopterus > Protopterus annectens. Next base: position 1,562,247,225 of record NC_056728.1, on the reverse strand, counting down.
GGGCTGACAGTGAATATCTTTTGGAATTTACCACTTATTTGAATGAAAATAAATAGGGAATAGAAATTTCTGTTAACTATGATAAAAATAAAATTATTTTCCTAGATGTTTTGGTTTGCTGGGCTTCTGACCATACGCTGACAATGGAGATTCAACGTAAATTCCCTGAAAACAATTCACTGCTCCATGCCACCAGCTTTCATCCTTCCCACATTTGCAAAAACATTCCCAAATCACAGTTTATGTGTATCAAACGCATTTGTTCTGATCAGCACACTTATACACAGTTCAGAGATGATCTATTACACAGATTTCATGATCGAGGCTACAAACTGGGCCAGTTATTACATACAAAACATACTGTTGACAAGATGAAATGTGCAGATTTGCTTCTTTATAGAACTAGGCACAAATCCAATTCCGAACCACCTAGTCTTATCACCACATATGGACGTAACACCAACACACTGATTAATATTGTTCAACATAATTGGAACATGTTAACATGTGAACTCAGACTTCATGATATTCTTGGGGATAGATGTTCATTTTCTTTCCGGAAAGGAAAAAATTTATCTGCTTTCTTTAATCACTTCAAACATTCTGAAGTGAAAACTACTAACATTATCCAAACCACAATATCAGGTGACCCTCTATTTGGATGTTTTCCTTGTGGACACTGTATTTATTGCACTAAATTATTTAAAACTACTAGTTTCACTAGCCAGAATACCCCTGAAGTATTTAACATCAAATTCTTTGCTAATTGTTCTTCAGATTGGGTAATTATTTGGCTAAGTGCACCTGTCCTGCATTTTATGTAGGTCAAACATCAAGACCATTGAAACTTTGAATATCTGAGCACCTTAGTGACATCGGGCACAAGAGAGAAAACAATGCCTTATATAAACATTCTCTCATTCATCTAAATGCAAGTTTCAGTTTCACCATTATTGATAAAATCTTGAGATCTAGACATAATAAATTAGGTTGGCATGATTTACTGAACTCCATGGAGAAAAAATGGATCATTAAACTTGGTGGGCTCTTTAAGCCAGGTCTCAATGAACATATGTAATTAACCACATGACTTAATGAATTATTTATATACAGGTTCTTTTTTGTATGAATCTCACACACGGAAGAAGGCTTTGATTTTTGTATTTGCCGAAACCGGTCTGTGTTCTAAGAACCTAATACTTTTATTAAAGTATTTTATATCAATACTAGGTGCCTTATTTGCTGGTCCTCTGTTTCGCTTTGCACACTGTTTCCTTTGGGATCCTGCAGCTGCCGTACTCACAGAGGTTGCATCATTTGTGGTTTTATGTGACATAGCCAGCATTTTAACAGATGGTGCCCCTGAATACACCTTCTTTTCTCTGGCCAGCTAGCAGGGAATAGGCTGGATAATTGGTTGGTGGCATCTTCATTGGTTCCAGGGATTAACGGTGTTCATATCCTTCCATGTGCTCTAACTGATCATTAGGCAGTTGGCATGCACTTCAGTCTATATGAGATTACCAACACCAAAGCCAGAAAGTGGAGACTGGATCCTTTACTATTCCAGGATCTGAGATAAATATAATATATCAGACAAGAGTGTAGTAGGTATGTAAATTTAAATACCATATCCAGTATGCCACCTTCTACATGGTCATAATCTTGTAAGGGCAAGTTAAAAGCCATTTGTAACTCAGCAAAGGCATACAGGATGGTGAAACAGAAAGAGGTGGAAGAGCATTTACAGAGATGCTGGGGACAATGTAGGGCAACTAATTTTGGAGATGGAGAAAAGTGGCAGGCTTACAAAACTTCACAACAGAGTTAGCTAGAATTTTGAGAGTGAAGGTTGAGCTAACATTACCCTCAGGCCTGTGCACTTGACAGCAAGTCAGACAGAATGCTGGCCTACCACTTAAGGCCAAGAAGGGCAGAGAGGCAATTACATGCTATCAAGAATGATGACCAGGTCCTGACTGATCTCCACTCAAGAGCCAAGAGTTTTGTAAATTATTATCAGGAACTTTTCTCCAAGCCCATAAGTCCAGATGACAGAGGAGGGCAGTTAGAGGCCTGTTTAAAAACAACCTCTCTGCAGCATCTAGCTGCATAGAGTAGCCTCATGCAACAAAATGCCATTCTCATTAATGAGGTGTCTACAGTTGTAGATGCCATGACCAGGGATAATGCACCAGGTCCGGATGGTCTAATAGCAGAGGTATACAAAACCCTTAAGAATCAGTAGCATTTGTTTTTAGCTAATCTTTTTAATGATGTTCGGAAATCTGGACAACTCACTACAACAATGCATGAATCCAAAATAGTAGTCCTTCATAAAAGTGGTGAAGATCCAAATTTGTTTGTTTGGGTCTTTCGGCTTTTCCCGATTAGGGGTCGCCACAGCAGAACTCCGGTTCGCTAATGTTTGGTAGTGGATTTTTATGTACTGGGTTACCAGCCCTGACGCACAACATTCAACGAAGGCACGCCCCATTCACGTATGCCTCCACACAAAAGACACTCTAGCTGAGAATCGAACGGGACAACATCTTACTGCGAGGCAACAACGCTACCACAGCACCACCACTGTAGTGATCCAAGTATCATATCAAATTAGTGGCGAATCTCACTTAACTTAGATGTGAAAATATATGCAAAAATACTCGCCCTCTGCATTCAAACCTTAATCTTGCATTTGGTAAGTGAATCCCAGAGTGTATTTGTAAAAGGTAGAGCCTGCACAGATCACCTAAGGGCCTTGGTGACTGTGCTGTACTAACAATCTATGAAAGTTGATCCCATTTATGCCATAATGGTGGACTTTGAAAAGCATTTATCTCTAGCCATTGGGACTATCTTTGGAAAGTTATACATTACATGGGATTCTCTGATGTCTATATTATAGGGAGTTCAAGTGCTAGAATTTTATCCAGGGTCTACCTATCTTTCAGCTTTTAATACAAATGGTAAATGACACAAGGCTGCCTACTTCCCCCTCTTTATTCCTACTTGCTGTGGATCCACTTATAGCTATAGTCTCCCCCAGTTGCAGACTACCACAGCTGGAAAGTGCTGGGGAGGAAGTAAGGATTTTGATGTTTGCAGATGACTGTTTAATTCTCATTCAATCTCTGGATTGTCACCTCACCCATATGCAGACTATGTTCACCAACTTTGTTCAAGCTTCCAGCCTAAAGGTCAACACAGGAAAGACAGAGATTTTTCCGGTGAATGGACTAGCCAGTTCAGTAATGGGGCTTGGCCAGACCCCTTTCATTAGATAGAGCAAAGGGTCCACTAGATATCTAGGTGTTCACATAACCTTTCCTTTGTCTAATCTAGTAAGCCATAACCTTAAACTGCTGTTGGAGGACCTCTTTTTCTCAGTACATTCCTGAGCGAAGCTGGGACTTCAATTAATAGGAAGGGTTATCACTCTTAAAATGATATTCTGCCTCAGACTGTGTTATATCATGAAATGCCTGTTAGTTTCCCTGTATAATTCATGGCTACATAAAATGTCTGTCTCAATGCTGAGCTTCATATGGAATAGGAAAATGAAGACGGTGAAAGATTTTGTTCTGTAGACTAAGTGGTCAGAGTGGGAATGGGCTTACCTGATATTAAAGAACTTGCACTCACATGTACATTACAAAACTTACTTACTCTGGATATTAACAATAACCACCTCCCTGCATGGGCTAAGCAAGAAGCCAGAAAATGTCCCTTCCTGCAAAGTACTTTAAGTTTTCAGTCTAGACATTCCAAACATCAGAAACATGGTAGTATATGGAGACCTTATATCAAGCACTGCAGGAGCTATGGAGGAAACCGGGCAACTCTAAAATATTTTGACTGGATGCCTCAATATAGAGATACCTGGCATTGCCAATATGTGGAACTAGGCCCTGGTGGCCTGAATGGATCAGTAAGGGGTTACATACAGTGAGCCAGCTAGTAGAAAAAGTACCAGGCATGCTGACATTGGCCTCCTTCAACTACCTGAAAAATGAATACAAGCTTGAAACCAAATATGAATTGAGGTATTTCCAACTTCAGCATGCCCTCTTTTCATCTTATTTACTAGATGACATCAAGACGGGCACTTATAGCCTTTCCTCACTTTTCCTGCTTAAAACTAAAAATTTGAATATAGGAGTTTCCAATACCATACATATAGATGAACATCTTCTTACCACAGATAACGCAAAATGTAGAGAACTGCTTTCAAATATATTACTGGATTTAGGTCATCAACCTATCCCCTCCAATGTTGAGCTCCAACTAAACTTACTGAAAACACTCCACCCATATCCTTCATTCTATGAACATAATTTTAAACAACTGTCTGGAGGATATTGGATGTATAAACTTAGTCAGGACTTAGGTTTAGGGTGTGACCTGATCTCTGGTGATTGTGGTCGTGCAGGCCCTGATATGCTGCACAACTTTATTCAATGCCCAAAAATTATGTTTATCTGGAAGGAAGTTATATCATTGTGCATTACAGTGGGAATGTTCAGGCTTGGAGAAGGGGAAAATCATCTCTGCTTGTGCACAGCAGCTTTCAATAATTTGCCTAAAGCTTTAAAGTTATGGGTGACTCAAGTAATCCTAGGCTCAAGGGTATATATTTCTTGACTGGTGAAAAACCCATAGCTCCTAACTCTTAGTAGATGGAGGGGCTTTGTGAGATGCTATGCAAAGTGGCTATCTGTGTGGGATCCCTCCCAGTCCACTGATGGCAAACACCTAAGCTCTAAATGGGCTATATCAACCCCTGGTAAACATTACTCAGTCATTAATTTGACTCACCTATGGAATCAGGTTCACATATATCTAGTTTGATAGTTATTTGTTAATAATACATGAATTTTATACTCTGGACTATATCATTAAAGACCTTATCCCAATGTATGTTCCTTTGTTTTCTATTGCTGTTGTTGCTACTGTTAATAGGATGTGATTTTGCTTTCTCATTTATGCACATGTGATGTTACTGTGACACTGGTTACTGTTGGTTATCTTTAAACTGTCTCAATAAAGCTGAATTTGAAAAAAAAATAAACTATTAAATTTGTATAAATCTACCCTAAAACACATATATAAATACATACCTTTGAAATGTTGGGGCTAAGACCATTATCAGTGGAAGCACAAAACAGGCCATCCTTGATGTTGTTGGCATTTTTTTATAATTTATATATTGAAAGGTGAGAGGGATTCATCCAAATTCTTTCAAGTTAGAAGGTCCTGGTGAACTCATTTTTTGAGTTTAATTTGTTTTTCTTCAAGGCAGTAAAAATCTTTTATCAGAAAATATAAGCAGTGTATAAATGTTTCATACTGAAACTTCATCTTTATGTTTTTTGGCAGATATAAAAAGACGAAACAGACCACTGAAATGTCCTAAAATTATTCAATATAATTGAAATAAAAAGCAAAGATATTGAATATTATTTTGTCTGTGGATTGCTTATTCACCAAACCAAAAGCCCATTAATTTTGTTTAAACCAAACCAAACCACTGTTATTATTATTATTATTATTATAATTATGATTATTATTATTATTATTATTATTATTATTATCATCATCATCTTTTATTGGACTGTATAACCTTCCTTATGCCCAATATAAGGAAGATAATCTTGTTGTATCCATTTTTCCTTTAATATTACTAACTTTGTTGTCACCACACCTTAGGCAAACTTAAAAAAGTTTAAGTGTTCCATTTGGTTAATTGCTTCTGAAAGCACAATCATTGATGAGTCAGACACAGGAGGAATAAATATGTACTTAAAGATCTTAGGTTACACAGAGGCAAATCACAGTAATTTACCCACAAGAGGGCAGAAATTAATATACTCTCAAGGAGCAGTACAAACTTGCCAGAATGTGAAAGTTAGAATTTGTAACAGTAATACTGATGTATTTGTTAGCTTTATTTGTGTTTAGACATTATGAAGGTTTGTGTAGTATTAGTTAAAGTCTTCCCTAACCTGTACATGTTTTCATTTAGCACTAATTGTTGCTAGCTGCACCTACATGTTTGGGTACATGTTCAATGACTGTGTATCTGCATGGCAAATACCCCTTCCTTTGAAATGAATGATGTTGGAGTTGTTTTGTGGACTTTCAGTGGGCTACTTTGCTGGGACTTGTTTTGTGAACTTTCAGTGGCCTAGTTTGCTGGGCCTTGTTTTGTGGACATTCAGTGGCCTACTTTAACACCACACATATATATGATTTGTTCAGTACTGAGGCTGTAATTTGTATTTGTTTGCCTCTGTAATATTTTTTGCACAGCTTCGTAAGCTGTGATATCAATCAGTATTGAAACAATGACCATAACTTGATTATTTTAACATCTTCTAGATAAGTTTTTAATGTGAGATTGGTACTTCTGCTTCTGAATAAACAAGCTAGTGCCTCTGCACCACTTTGTATATAAATGTGAATAAAACACTGACAAAAAATGGCCTGATAGAATAAAATTATGCAGCAGTATAAAACAAGTGGGTAACAAAGTGTCACATCATTTAGCATTGCTGCCTCTCGGTGCTTAAATTTCTAGTCTGATTCATTACTAGGCTGTCTTCTTCACAGGGTCTGCATGTCCCTTTAGCGTCTATATCAGTCTTGCCAGATGTTCTGGTTTCGGTCACATCTCAAACACATGATGAAGCTGAACTGGTGACCACCCAGATTGCTCGTAGCTCTGTGTGATTGTGCTGTGGATGTGAGTATGTGTGAGTGCTCCTAGACTGGAACACTTATCTTAAATTAGTTTTGCTCTCTCTGATTTGTGCCCCTTGAGAGCCAGAATATGATAACCAAGATAGTTTGTCTGAGTAACGACCCTTTTCAGAGGTGGGAGCATAATAAGCTACTTTCAGCAGATGCCTGGGAGAAATACTCCAATAAGGTATTATAACAAAATGTAGAATGTAAGATAAGGCATTGTCTCTGATGTGCCCATTAAATGCCCACCTTTTCATATTCACTAATCAGTTACTAGATGCAAGTATGAAGATAAAAACATTTATTGAGTAGCACCTAGGGATAATGGCCAAAGTTAAATAGAGCATTATATATTATTTAAACATAGCTGATAATCTAAATTCACATAAAATAACTGAAAGGTTGTATGCAGATGTTGTGTGCAGTTGATAAGTGGGGAGTTAAAATTATGTTTTTGTAGAATATGCATGCTTTTGTATAGTTTACAAAGCATGAGATACGTATACTTATGGATATTATTGCTTGTACCAGGCATAGTTTGTTGGATTATTTATTTATGTATGTATCTATTTATTTTATCATTAATGGGGGAAAATTAGGTAATATCTGGTTTATAGAGGCATATCCATTTGCAGAACTGGCTTTTTTGTTTTTGTTAATTTCATACTTTTTTCCTCTCCTCATTGGTGTACTGCAGTTAGTCTTTACACAGTTATTCTTTCTATGCTCCCTTCCAAATTGCACATCTATCAGATATCTTAGCATTGTGTAGGGCACAAATAGGCAGTGCCACAATCACTGGCAGTGAGGTTGTTCATATCAAAACCCTCTATGTAACATAATACTTTGTAGTAATAACCCATGACTGGGTGTGGGTATTACAGGATTTACCCACAGTTGGTACTGTTTGATCATGAGGGTGAAGCCTGAATGATTAAATAAAGCCAACCATGAGTACATCCTGTGATACCCACATCCAAGAATGGGTTATTGCTATTATACAATGACATTATTTAAGAAAGAAATTGCTTACCTTTCTTACATACTGTCTTTATATAATGGCATTTAAATCTTTTTCAGCTTTGTCTACTGTTTGCAGATGTATTGCTCATATGTTTGAGAATTGCATTCCCACACTTGCACAATTCATCAGTGTAGTGCAAGAGAAGAGATAGTGAATACATTGTTAGTGTTGCTGTTTTTTTTTCCAGTATTTAAAAAAGATAAAAACATTTACGAGGGACACCATAAAAATATGAGGAAAATGAGGTATGTTTCTGTTTTTTGTTTTAGTATTGCAGAACATAGCTGATTTTTCTCATATTTTGCTCTGCACCCTGCTGTCATTGAACATATGTCAATGGAAAGTTTGGCCGCTCAATGGTACTTCAGTGGCAGGACATTTTTCTAATGGTAGATGCTGAATTTGCAAGGAGCATGCTGGTCAGGCTGTCCATCAGCTCATTTTTAAATAGTAATGATCTTTTAATTTATAATGATATGTTTGTATCACATCAGCACTGTTCCTAATGCTAACTCTGCCACTCATTCTTCTTAAGCAATGTTTCTGCGACACTTCCCATTATAATATGGTTTATCTAGATCCCATAAACATGTATTCTCCCGCATGTGGACTGTGAAGATATGTTAAGGCTGCCAGCCTAACTAGATAGAATTTGTAGATAATTCTGTCACTTGTAAATATTAATATAAGCCACAAACTTGTTTTCCTAAATGGGAAAAGACTTTATTGACTGTGGAACTACAAAAATTTAACAGCAGTGCACTCTGCTGTAGGAAAGCTGATAAGTCAAGCATTGTGTAATTGTTTGATGTCAAAACTCGGAGCCAAGATGTCTAGATAAAGGCATTCTGCCTATTGTTTTGAGGCCAGAGTTAATGGCTAGAATTTACATGTATAATTTCTTTTATTGCTCTGGCTTCCTGACCAGGTGCAAGATCAAAAGGACTATTAACTGCTGAGTTTCTATTAGCCTGGGAAAACCAGAAAATTGTTAAGAATGATGTAATGTGAAGCAGCACTGTGTTATCAATTTAAGGAGAGAGAATCAGGTGCATTTAGCATTTGCCTTGAGAACATCCAACTCACCAGCACAGCCTATGCTCTGTATGTAAGTTTATTTCAGAACTGTGTTTTCAATTCGATATAATTAGGAAATAGGAAGGTTAGATTAGTCTTTATTCTGTACTGATGTCAGAACTTTTCTACTGTATAATTTTAAGTATTTCTGTGTGATCTCTGAACTCTTGACTAGCACTGTGTAGTAAGAAGTATTGTCTTGTGTTTTTATTATTTATTATTAAATATTTTTAAACCTTCCAACTGTGGCTGTTTTGTGCAGAGATAATTTAAGCTCTACAGTACATTGCATGTATATAGTGATACTGTCCAAGTCACTGCAATAAGCCTTGCTGTTCAGTAACACTTACCATTTGGATAATAATATTCATACACACTTTCATCTGCCTTGTGTCTATGCTCACAAAACTTTTTCCTATACGTTTCAGGTGTTAGCTTAAAACATTCTAACAAGCAATGTTTAACAACAGTGAAATTAAAACAGTCAACGTCAGATATTTTAAACAACACAGTTACAGCTTTACCATGGAGTTTGGGGGTCAGGAACAGCACCCAGAGCCTTTGGTCAATATCTTGCTGTTTACATACCCTCTCAAACATTTGAATGAAACTATCAAAATTATCCCCCTCTTTAAACTGCGGAAGACATTTACTGACTTTTTGTACTTCTGGGGTCCAGTTACTCCCTTCCCCATTACCTCCATGAATTTGATGAAGAGTCAGCATCTCCTTCTCATGCTGCCTTTGCCTCTCCTTTTCCTCAGCTTCCAGGCATAGCAGTTTCTCATTCTGCACAGCCTGCAGACATCTCAGTCACTCAGCTGCTTCTATTTCCAAACATCAGGCTCCAACTCCAGTCTCTTTAGCTCCAGATGGATTTTTAAGTCCTCTGCAGAAAGGTTGAGCTGTCCCTCTCTGAGGGTGGTACATCTCCACTGCCAGTCTGATCATCCTCCTGGTTGCTGTTTTCTGATGCAGCTGTGACCAAAGCTGCAATCATGTCTGCCTTAGTCAGGTTTCCATGCATCAGTCCCCTAGCCTGGCATATCTTAGCCAGCTGGCTCCTTGTCAGCTTTCCATACACCTCTGCTGACATGCTGCCTGCTCTTCCTGACTAACTAGGCTAACAAAAGAAATAAAACAATTGTGATCTGAAATCTGAGTATTTACTGCATGGCTGATTTAGAGTACAAAACACCATCAGTGATCACTGTACACAAGCGACAGGAATTCACTCTACACACACCACTACAAGCCGATTAGTATTTGCCAAACAATTAATTATGTGGTGTGGATATCCCACCACTGCCAAACAATTAATATGTGATGCCCGAGCACTGGCCAGCAATCAGGGAGCCTCAATCTTCACCACTAACACTAGTGAGGGGCATCCATATAGGGAAAAGGGTAATAAATACACACATAGTAAAGTACGATTTCCCTTAAGAGCACACAGAGATTGCAGTCAGTCTGGGGCTGTTTTTTCCCTTTCTCTCCATGTCCCCAATCAGACTCCCCACTGGCACAGCTATATGGTCCAGATCTCAGCCTAGTGGGCAAGCTAAAACCTCCAGTACCCTCTCTGTCCAACCAGTGCTTCATGCCCCTGCCCAAGTAGCTGACACACACACACTTTGAGATAGGAGTTATACACAACCACACTGACACTCCTGGAGAAGGCTAGCACAGGTTCACCAGCTGTACCCCTTTTACCCAGACTATATGGTAAAAACTACTGCCACCACCCAGCTAATATTTATCAGCTATTCAAAGGCCCTTAAAAGGGTCTCCAATTATTACTGTGCAATATTATTATCCAAATGGTAAATGTAACTGAACAGTCAAGGCTTATTAGAGTGACTTGGTACAGTATCACTATATACATGAAATGTACTCTAGAGCTTAAATTAACTCTACATAAAACAGCCACAGTTGAAAGGTATAAAAATATTTAATAATAAATAATAAAAATACAAGAACTTACTACACAGTGCTAGTCAAGAGTTCAGAGATCACATATAAATACTTAAAATAATACTGTAGAAAAGTTCTGACAACAGAAAAAAAAACTAGTCTACTCTTCCTATTTCCTAGCTATATCTAAGAGAAAACACAGTTCTAAATAACTTACATCTAGAACAAAGCAGTGCTGGTGATTTTGGATGTTCTCAAGACAAAATGCTCAGAGCTCTCTGATTCTCTCTCTGTAAATTGATAACACAGAGCTGCTTCACATGACATCATTCTTCACACTCATCTGGTGTTCCAAGACTAACAGAAACTACATTTACATTCTTTACACCAGGTCAGAAACCAGAGCAACAAAGGACATTTATACATGCAAATTCTAGCCATTAACTCTGGTCTTAAAACTATAGGCAGAATGCCTCCCTCTAGACATATTGGCTGCGAATTTTGAGATCAAAGAATTGACTTATCAGCTTTGTTACAGCAGAGTGCACTGTTGTTACATTTTGCAGTTCAATATCCAATGCAGTCTTTTCACATTTAAGAGAACAAGCCCGTGGCTTACATTAATATTTACAAAGGACAGAAATATTTACAAAATTCTATCTGGCTAGGCTGGCAGCCTTTACTTTTCTTCAGCCTAATTTTCATTACCAAGGCAAGAACCATGTTAGGAAGCTAACACAACATTTTGACCAATTAGATCATGTAGCAGGTGTCTGTGGATGCATGTTCCAGAAGTTTTGATAAGGGTGATAAAAGTGCAATGGGATGGAAGTTCTTGTAGCTTTGTTCAGGTCCTCCTCTGTGCAGTGGTATTGTGATGGCCTTTTGTATATTTTCGCTACACACTCATCACCAAGTAAGCAGCTGGCTGCTCTTGTTTTTGGCATGCCAAAGCATCTGCAGTAGTTTTCAGATATACAGGAGGAGCTGACTGGGATCCTGGCTTTTTTTCCCTAAAAGGTTTCCTTGTACAACATGTGATGACTGGTTTTAAGTTGAGAGACGTGATGATGCTCTCATTGCATGGAAGTTTAATGTTTGCCTGGGGGGAATTTATCCAAGTTTTGAGATACTTTTAAGTAGTCGCACAATGTGTGGTTATTCCAAGAGAAGATGTATACAGAGCAAGGTTGGCTATTTGATATTTACTGATTTAAGGATTTTGTTAATGCCGAAACTATTTGCAACACTCTCTATAAAGAGCTTGATTCAATGGGGATTTTACTTTGTTTCACCATTTTTGTACTCTGTGTTGCTGCAAAGTTAAGTTCTTAATATCAGGCAGAGCAATGGAAATAATTTTGTCTTTGTTTTCCATTTAACATTCCAGCATGCAGTACCTTTAAAATAGCAACACAAGAGAGAACACCAAGAAGTACACAGACAACATATAAGATGCTAATGACTTTGCCTTCTTTTGCATTTATAAACTCATTTAATTTTAGAATTGATAGCAGTTTTCACATTGTTTTCTTGTACCTCAAGTTCTTTTTCTGAAGAAAATATTGAAGTTATTTCCAACACTGTATCATATGCTAGAGTATGTTTCGGTGCTGACTTTTTATGTCCTCCAGCTGCTCTGAAGGAAAATTGTATTTTACTGTGTGTGCATTTATTACCCATTTCCCTATATGGACACCCTACACTAGTGTTACTGGTGAGGACTGAGGCTCCTTGATTGCTGGGCCAGTGCATGGGTGTCACATAGGCAATAGTGTTTTCTTTCACTGACTGAATAATAAGCAAGGTTAATATTCATAGAGCTCTAAATGGCTATTGATAAGGTAAATTACAGCATCCTAATAGAAGTCTGAATAGCTGCAATGTTTAAGAACCACTGAATGGCTTTGAAGCTACATAAACTCTAAAATCTCATACTGTCCACTGGGAAGGAATTACATCTCAGTCACATCCACTTAACCTAGGAGTATAGTATAAGTATTAGGTCCCTTATCATTCTCCATCAACTAGGAGTATACCAAATAAGAGTATTAGGTCCTTTATCATTCTCCATTACCTAGGAGTATGCCACGTATGAGTAGCAGGTCCCTTATCATTCTCCATCACCTAGGACTGTGCCAAGTATAAGTATTAGGTCCCTTATCATCCTCCATCATCTAGGGGTATACCAAGTACAAGTATTAGGTCCCTTATCATTTTCCATCACCTAGGAGTATACCAAGTGTGAGTATTAGGTCTCTTATCATCCTCCATCACCTAGGAGTATACCAAGTATGAGTATTATGTCCCTTATCATCCTCCATCTCCAAGGAGTATACCAAGCATGAGTATTAGGTCCCTTATCATTCATGAGTATTAGGTCCCTGATCATTCTCCATCACCTAGAAATATACCAAGTATGAGTATTAGGTCCCTTATCATTCTCCATCATCTAGGAGTATACGAAGTAAGAGTATCAGGTCCCTTATCATTCTCCATCACCTTAGAGTATACTAAGTAAGATTATTAGTCCCCTTATTATTCTCCATCACCTAGGAGTATACCAAGTAAAAGTATTCGGTCCCTTATCATTCTCCATCACCTAGGAGTATACCAATTATGGGTATTAGGTCCCTTATCATTCTCCATCATCTAGGGTATGCTAAGTATGAGTATTCAGTCCTTTATCATTCTCCATCACCTAGAAGTATGCCAAATATGAGTATTAGATCCCTTATCATCCTCCATCTCCTAGGCGTATAGCAAGTATGAGTATTAGGTCCCTTATTATTCTTCATCATCTAGGAGTATGCCAAGTACGAGTATTAGGTCTCTTATCATCCTCCATCACCTAGGCATATACCAAGTATGAGTATTAGGTCCCTTATCATCCTCCATCTCCTAGGAGTATACCTAGTATGAGTATTATATTCCTTATCATCCTTCATCTCCTAGGAGTATAACAAGTATGATTATTAGGTCCCTTATCATTCTCCATCACCTAGGAGTATACCAAGTATGAGTAGTAGGTGCTTATCATGCTCCATCACCTAGGAGTATGCTAAGTATGCATATTCAGTCCTTTATCATTCTTCATCACCTAGAAGTATGCCAGATATGAGTATTAGATCCCTTATAATCTTCCATCTCCTAGGAGTATAGAAAGTATGAGTATTAGGTCCCTTATCATTTTCCATCATCTAGGAGTATGACATGTATGAGTATTAGGTCTCGTATTATCCTACATCACCTAGGCGTATACCAAGAATGAGTATTAGGCCCCTTATATCCTCCATCTCCTAGGAGTATACCAAGTATGAGTATTATGTCCCTTATCATCCTCCATCTCCTAGGAGTATACCAAATATGGGTATTAGGCCCCTTATCATTCTCCATCACCTAGGAGTATACCAAGTATGAGTATTAGGTCCCTTATTATTCTACATCAGCTAGGAGTATACCAAGTATAAGTAGTAAGTCCCTTATCATTCTCCATCACCTAGAAGTATACCAAGTGAGAGTATTAGGTCCCTTATCATTCTCCATCACCTAGGAATATACAAAGTAAGAGCATTAGGTCCCTTATTATTCTCTATTACCTAGGAGTATATCAAGTATGAGTATTAAGTCCCTTATCTTTCTCCATCACCTAGGAGTATACCAATTATGAGCATTAGGTTCCTTATCATTCTCCATTACCCAGGTGTATGCTAACTAAGAATATTCAGTCCTTTATCATTCTCCATCACCTATGGGTATTAGGTCCCTTATCATTCCCCATTACCAAGGAGTATAACAAGTATGAGTATTAGGTCCCTTATCATTCTCCATCACCTAGGAGTATACCAAGTATAAGTAGTAAGTCCCTTATCATTCTCCATCACCTAGGAGTATACCAAGTAAGAGTATTAGGTCCCTTATCATTCTCCATCACCTAGGAGTAAACCAATTATGAGTATTAGGTCACTTATCATTCTCCATCATCTAGGAGTATGCTAAGTATGAGTATTCAGTTCTTTATCATTCTCCATCACCTAGAATTATGCCAAGTATGAGTATTAGATCCCTTATCATCCTCTATCGTCTAGGTGTATACCAAGTAGGAGTATTAGATCCCTTATCATCCTCCAGCACCTAAGAGTATGACAAGTATGAGGATTCACTCCCTTATCATTCTCCATCATGTAGGAGTATGCCAAGTATGACTATTAGGTCCCTTATCATTATCCATCACATAATAGTATGCCAAATATGAATATCAGGTCCCTTATCATTTTCCATCACCTAGGAGTATGCCAGATATGAGTAAAAGGTCCCTTATCATCCTCCATCTCCTAGGTTCATACCAAGTATGAGTATTAGGTCTCTTATCGTTCTACATCACCTTGGAGTATACCAAGTAAGAGTATTAAGCCCCTTATTATTCTCCATCACATAGGAGTATACCAAGTAAAAGTATTAGGTCCCTTATCATTCTCCATCACCTAGGAGTATACTAAGTAATAGTATTAGGTCCCTTATTATTCTGTATTACCTAGGAGTATAACAAGTATGAGTATTAGGTCCCTCATCATTCTCCATCACCTAGGAGTACACCAATTATGAGTATTAGGTCACTTATCATTCTCCATCATCTAGGAGTATGCTAAGTATGAGTATTCAGTTCTTTATCATTCTCCATCACCTAGAATTATGTCACGTATGAGTATTAGAACCCTTATCATCCTCTATCTTCTAGGTGTATACCAAGTATGAGTATTGGGTCCCTTATCATCTCTATCACATAGGAGTATACCAATTATGGGTATTAGGTCCCTTATCATTCTCCATTACCTGGGAGTATACCAAGTAGGAGTATTAGGTCCCTTATCATTCTCCATCACCTAAGAGTATACTAAGTAAGAGTATTAGGTCCATTATTATTCTCCATCACCTAGGGGTTTACCAAGTAAAGGTATTAGGTCCTTTATCGTTTTCCATCATCTAGGAGTATACTAAGTAAGACTATTAGGTCCCTTATTATTCTCCATTACCTTGGAGTATATCAAGTATGAGTATTAGGTCCCTTATCATTCTCCATCACCTAGGTGTATGCTAAGTATGAGTATTCAGTCCTTTATCACTCTTCATCACCTAGAAGTATGCCAAATATGAGTATTAGATCCCTTATCATCTTCCATCTCCTAGGAGTATAGCAAGTTTGAGCATTAGTTCCCTTATCATTCTCCATCATCTAGGAGTATGCCATGCATGAGTATTAGGTTTCTTATCATCCTACATCACCTAGGAGTGTACAAGTATGAGTATTAGGTCCCTTATCATCCTCCATCTCCTAGTAGTATGCCAAGTATGAGTATTCACTGCCTTATCATTCTCCATCATGCAGGAGTATGCCAAGTATGAGTATTAGGTCACTTATCATCCTCTATCTTCTAGGTGTATACCAAGTAGGAGTATTAGATCCCGTATCAACCTCCAGCACCTAGGAGTATGGCAAGTATGAGTATTCGCTCGCTTATCATTCTCCATCATGTAGGAGTATGCCAAGTATGAGTATTAGGTCCCTTATCATTATCCATCACATAATAGTATGCCAAATATGAATATCAGGTTCCATATCATTTTCCATCACCTAGGAGTATACCAGATATGAGTAAAAGGTGCCTTATCATCCTCCATCTCCTAGGATCATACCAAGGATGAGTATTAGGTCTCTTATCATTCTACATCACCTTGGAGTATACCAAGTAAGAGTATTAAGTCCCTTATTTTTCTCCATCACCTAGGAGTATACCAAGTAAAAGTATTAGGTCCCCTATCATTCTCCATCACCTATGAGTATACTAAGTAATAGTATTAGGTCCCTTATTATTCTGTATTACCTAGGAGTATATCAAGTATGAGTATTAGGTCCCTCATGATTCTCCATCACCTAGGAGTATACCAGTTATGAGTATTAGGTCACTTATCATTCTCCATCATCTAGGAGTATGCTAAGTATGAGTATTCAGTTCTTTATCATTATCCATCACCTAGAATTATGCCAAGTATGAGAATTAGAACCCTTATCATCCTCTATCTTCTAGGTGTATACCAAGTATGAGTATTGGGTCTCTTATCATCTCTATCACATAGGAGTATACCAATTATGGGTGTTAGGTCCCTTATCATTCTCCATTACCTAGGAGTATACCAAGTAGGAGTATTAGGTCCCTTATCATTCCCCATCCCCTAAGAGTATACTAAGTAAGAGTATTAGGTCCATTATTATTCTCCATCACCTAGGGGTTTACCAAGTAAAGGTATTAGGTCCCTTATCATTTTCCATCATCTAGGAGTATACTAAGTAAGACTATTAGGTCCCTTATCATTCTCCATCACCTAGGAATATGCTAAGTATGAGTATTCAGTCCTTTATCACTCTTCATCACATAGAAGTATGCCAAATATGAGTATTAGATCCCTTATCATCTTCCATCTCCTAGGAGTGTAACAAATTTGAGCATTAGTTCCCTTATCATTCTCCATCATCTAGTAGTATGCCATGTACGAATATTAGGTTTCTTATCATCCTACATCACCTAGGAGTATACAAGTATGAGTATTAGGTCCCTTATCATCCTTCATCTCCTAGGAGTATGCCAAGTATGAGTATTCACTCCCTTATCATTCCCCATCATGCAGGAGTATGCCAAGTATGAGTATTAGGTCACTTATCATCCTCTATCTTCTAGGTGTATACCAAGTAGGAGTATTAGATCCCGTATCATCCTCCAGCACCTAGGAGTATGGCAAGTATGAGTATTCGCTCGCTTATCATTCTCCATCATGTAGGAGTATGCCAAGTATGAGTATTAGGTCCCTTATCATTATCCATCACATAATAGTATGCCAAATATGAATATCAGGTTCCTTATCATTTTCCATCACCTAGGAGTATACCAGATATGAGTAAAAGGTGCCTTATCATCCTCCATCTCCTAGGATCATACCAAGGATGAGTATTAGGTCTCTTATCATTCTATATCACCTTGGAGTATACCAAGTAAGAGTATTAAGTCCCTTATTTTTCTCCATCACCTAGGAGTATACCAAGTAAAAGTATTAGGTCCCCTATCATTCTCCATCACCTATGAGTATACTAAGTAATAGTTTTAGGTCCCTTATTATTCTGTATTACCTAGGAGTATATCAAGTATGAGTATTAGGTCCCTCATCATTCTCCATCATCTAGGAGTATGCTAAGTATGAGTATTCAGTTCTTTATCATTATCCATCACCTAGAATTCTGCCAAGTATGAGAATTAGAACCCTTATCATCCTCTATCTTCTAGGTGTATACCAAGTATGAGTATTGGGTCTCTTATCATCTCTATCACATAGGAGTATACCAATTATGGGTGTTAGGTCCCTTATCATTCTCCTTTACCTAGGAGTATACCAAGTAGGAGTATTAGGTCCCTTATCATTCCCAATCCCCTAAGAGTACACTAAGTAAGAGTATTAGGTCCATTATTATTCTCCATCACCTAGGGGTTTACCAAGTAAAGGTATTAGGTCCCTTATCATTTTCCATCATCTAGGAGTATACTAAGTAAGACTATTAGGTCCCTTATCATTCTCCATCACCTAGGAATATGCTAAGTATGAGTATTCAGTCCTTTATCACTCTTCATCACATAGAAGTATGCCAAATATGAGTATTAGATCCCTTATCATCTTCCATCTCCTAGGAGTGTAACAAGTTTGAGCATTAGTTCCCTTATCATTCTCCATCATCTAGTAGTATGCCATGTACGAGTATTAGGTTTCTTATCATCCTACATCACCTAGGAGTATACAAGTATGAGTATTAGGTCCCTTATCATCCTTCATCTCCTAGGAGTATGCCAAGTATGAGTATTCACTCCCTTATCATTCCCCATCACGCAGGAGTATGCCAAGTATGAGTATTAGGTCATTTATCATCCTCTATCTTCTAGGTGTATACCAAGTAGGAGTATTAGATCCCGTATCATCCTCCAGCACCTAGGAGTATGGCAAGTATGAGTATTCGCTCGCTTATCATTCTCCATCATGTAGGAGTATGCCAAGTATGAGTATTAGGTCCCTTATCATTAACCATCACATAATAGTATGCCAAATATGAATATCAGGTTCCTTATCATTTTCCATCACCAAGGAGTATACCAGATATGAGTAAAAGGTCCCTTATCATCCTCCATCTCCTAGGATCATACCAAGTATGAGTGTTAGGTCTCTTATCATTCTACATCACCTTGGAGTATACCAAGTAAGAGTATTAAGTCCCTTATTTTTTTCCATCACCTAGGAGTATACCAAGTAAAAGTATTAGGTCCTTTATCATTCTCCATCACCTAGGAGTATGCTAAGTATGAGTATTCAGTCCTTTATTACTCTTCATCACCTATAAGTACGCCAGATATGAGTATTAGATCCCTTATCATCTTCCATCTCCTAGGAGTATAGCAAGTATTAGTTCCCTTATCATTCTCCATCATCTAGGAGTACGCTATGTATGAGTATTAGGTTTCTTATCATCCTCCATCTCCTAGGAGTATGCCAAGTATGAGTATTAGGTC
The DNA here is from genome assembly GCF_019279795.1 of Protopterus annectens. Lineage (NCBI taxonomy): Eukaryota > Metazoa > Chordata > Ceratodontiformes > Protopteridae > Protopterus > Protopterus annectens. Next base: position 1,562,227,860 of record NC_056728.1, on the reverse strand, counting down.
CCTTATCATTCTCCATCACCTAGGAGTATACCAAGTAAGAGTATTTGGTCCCTTATTATTCTCCATCACCTTGGAGTATACAAAGTAAGAGTATTAGGTCTCTTATTATTCTTCATTACCTAGGATTATATCAAGTATGAGTATTAGGTCCCTTATCATTCTCCATCACCTAGAAGTAAACCAATTATGAGTATTAGGTCCCTTATCATTCTCCATCACCCAGGAGTATGCTAAATATGAGTATTCAGTCCTTTATCATTCTCCATCACCTAGATTTATACCAAGTATGAGTTTTAGATCCCTTATCATCCTCCAGCTCCTAAGAGTATGGTAAGTATGAGTATTAAATCCCTTATCATTCTCATTCATCTAGGAGTATGCCAAGTATGAGTATTAGGTCCCTTATCATTCTCGATCATCTAGGAGTATGCCAAGTATGAGTATTAGGTCCCTTATCATTCTCCATCATCTAGGAGTATGCCAAGTATGAGTATTAGGTCCCTTATCATTTTCTATCACCTAAGAGTATACCATATATGAGTAAAAGGTCCCTTATCATCCTCCATCTCCTAGGTGCATACCAAGTATGCGTATTAGGTGTCTTATCATTCTACATCACCTTGGAGTATAACAAGTAAGAGTATTAGGTCCCGTATCATTCTCCATTACCTAGGAATATGCCAAGTATGAGTATTAGGTCCCTCATCATCCTCCATCTCCTAGGAGTATGCCAAGTATGTGTATTAGTTCATTTATCATCCTCCATCTCCTAGGAGTATGCCAAGTATGAGTATTAGGTCCCTTAACATCTTCCATCTCCTAGTAGTATGCAATTTTGAGTATTAGGTCCCTTATCATTCTCCATCACCTAGGAGTATACCAAGTAAGAGTATTAGATCCCTTATCATTCTCCATCACCTAAGAGTATACTAAGTAAGAGTATTAGGTCCCTTTTTATTCTCCATCAACTAGGAGTATACCAAGTAAAAATATTAGGTCCTTTATCATTCTCCATCACCTAAGAGTATGCTAAGTAAGTGTATTAGCTCCCTTATTATTTTCCATTACCTAGGAGTATGTCAAGTATGAGTATTAGGTCCCTTATCATTTTCCATCACCTAGGAGTATACCAGTTATGAGTATTAGGTCCCTTATCATTCTCTGTCACCTAGGAGTATGATAAGTATGAGTATTCAGTCATTTATCATTCTCGATCACCTAGAAGTATGCCAGATATGAGTATTAGATCCCTTATCATCTTTCATCTCCTAAGAGTATACTAAGTGAGAGTATTATTTCCCTTATTATTCTCCATCACCTAGGAGTATGCTAGGTATGTGTATTAGGTCCCTTATCATTCTTCATCACCTATGAGTATGTCAAGTATGAGTATTAGGTCCCTTATCATACTCCATCTCCTAGGAGTATGCCAAGTACGAGTATTAGGTCCCTTATTATCCTTCATCTCCTAGGAGTATGCCAAGTATGAGTATTACGTCCCTTATCATTCTCCATCATCTAGCAGTATGCCATATATGAATATTAGGTCTCTTATCATCTTACATCACCTGGATGTATACCAAGTATGAGTATTAGGTCCCTTATCATCCTTCATCTCCTAGGAGTATACCAAGTATGAGTATGATGTCCCTTATCATCCTCAATCTCCTAGGAGTATACCAAGTATGAGTATTAGGTCCCTTATCATCCTTCATCTCCTAGGAGTATTCCAAGTATGAGTATTATGTCCCTTATTATCCTCTATCTCCTAGGTGTATATCAAGTATGAGTATTAGGTCCCTTATCATTCTCCATCACCTTGGATTGTACCAAGTATGAGTATTAGGTCCCTTATCATTCTCCATCACCTCGGAGTATACCAAGTATAAATATTAAGTCCCTTATCATTCTCCATCACCTAAGAGTATACCAAGTAAGAGTATTATGTCCCTTTTCATTCTCCATCACCTAGGAGTATACAAAGTAAGAGTATTAGGTCCCTTATTATTCTTCATTACCTAGGAGTATACAAGAACAACCTAGGAGTATATAAAGTATGAGTATTGGGTCGCATATCATTCTCCATCACCTAGGAGTATACCAAATATGAGTATTAGGTCCCTTTTCGTTCTCTATCTCCCAGGAGTATGCTAAGTATGAGTATTCAGTCCTTTATCATTCTTCATCACCTAGAAGTATGCCAAATATGAGTATCAAATCCCTTATCATCTTCCATCTCCTAGGAGTATGCCAAGTATGTGTATTAGTTTGTTTATCATCCTCCATCTCCTAGGAGTATGCCAAATATATGTATTAGGTCCCTTATCATTCTCCATCACTTAGGAGTATGCAAAGTATGAGTATTAGATCCCTTAACATCTTCCATCTCCTAGTAGTATGCAATTTTGAGTATTAGGTCCATTATCATTCTCCATCATCTAGGAGTATACCAAGTATGAGTAAAAGGTCCCTTATCATCCTCTATCACATAGGAGTATACCAAGTATGAGTATTAGGTCCCTTATCATTCTCCATCACCTAGGAGTATACCAAGTAAGAGTATTAGATCCCTTATCATTCTCCATCACCTAAGAGTATACTAAGTAAGAGTATTAGGTCCCTTTTTATTCTCCATCACCTAGAAGTACACCAAGTAAAAATATTAGGTCCCTTATCATTCTCTATCACCTAAGATTATACTAAGTAAGAGTATTAGGTCCCTTATTATTTTCCATTACCTAGGAGTTTGTCAAGTATGAGTATTAGGTCCCTTATCATTTTCCATCACTTAGGAGTATACCAATTATGAGTATTAGGCCCCTTATCATTCTCCATCACCTAGGAGTATGCTAAGTATGAGTATTCAGTCATTTATCATTCTCCATCACCTAGAAGTATGCCAGATATGAGTATTAAATCCCTTATCATCTTCCATCTCCTAGGAGTATACTAAGTAAGAGTATTATTTCCCTTATTATTCTCCATCACCTAGGAGTATGCTAAGTATGAGTATTAGGTCCCTTATCATTCTCCATCACCTTGGATTATACCAAGTATGAGTATTAGGTCCCTTATCATTCTCCATCACCTCGGAGTATACCAAGTATAAGTATTAAGTCCCTTATCATTCTCCATCACCTAGGAGTATACCAAGTAAGAGTATTACGTCCCTTATCATTCTCCATCCCCTAGGAGTATACAAAGTAAGAGTATTAGGTCTCTTATTATTCTTCATTACCTAAGAGTATACAACAACAACCTAGGAGTATATAAAGTATGAGTATTAGGTTGCATATTATTCTCCATCACCTAAGAGTATACCAAATATGAGTATTAGGTCCCTTTTCATTCTCCATCTCCCAGGAATATGCTAAGTATGAGTATTCAGTCCTTTATCATTCTCCATCACCTAGAAGTATGCCAAATATGAGTATTAGATCCATTATCATCTTCCATCTCCTAGGAGTATGGCAAGTATGAGCATTAGGTCCCTTATCATTCTCCATCTCCTAGGAGTATACCAAGTATGAGTATTAGGTCCCTTGTCATCCTACATCACCTAGGAGTATACAAAGTAAGAGTATTAGGTCCCTTATTATTCTCCATTACCAAGGAGTATATCAGGTATGAGTATTAGGTCCCTCATCATTCTCCATCACCTAGGAGTATACCAATTATGAGTATTAGGTCCCTTATCATTCTCCATCACCTAGGAGTATGCCAAGTATAATCATTAGGTCCCTTATCATTCTCTGTCATGGATAATAAAATGGAAGCATTCACTGAACCATCAAAAATATTACAATATGTAGATAACTCATTGCTTTTCTACTTCTAAAATAGCACCTCAGAAGTGATAGCCAGCCAGCAGAAAAGCTTATCTCATATTGAATGATATAAAGTCCTGAATTAAGATATCTGTAATATAAAAAAATCTTAAAATGTATGGTATTACCATCCATAGCCATAAAGGCATTTCTCAATTTCATATGCATTCTGGGCAGAAAGCCCTTCTTGATGTGAAAGCCTACAGACTGCCAATGAGAAAGTTTGAAGTCAGTAGGACTGAAAACAAACCAGAAGCTGGGTGGTTTCTCCTACCCGATATGTGAGTTCAGCATGTTTATTCCTCGTCTTTATTTTCTTATGTGCATTTAGTATACTGGTAAATCTCCACTCCCAATCTATTAACAAAACATGCCTGTAATAAAATATAAAAATCGACAGTTCGCCATCTCTCAGAGTCATACAATGGCAGTTCACTCAGACTCAAAATGTCTAGCAAAAACTTGATATGGCACTGTTATGAAAAACCCACACTGTACTTCAGAGAATGGGCAAGCTGTACATTGGCACCTTGATGGGAGGGCAGATGAATGCCAACTGAAAAATGAATCTGCTGCTTCACGGCAGCATAGCAAGCTGCTGTGGAGCTCAGACAGAAAAAAAGCATCCACCACTACCTTATACTCACTAAGCAGTGATTTTGCTGTTTAGCCAGTGTAAAAACAAAAAAAAAATGTATGCGTGTGTTTATGTATGTGTATGAGTGTGTTTTTGTTTCTGTCTGCATGTGTGAGTGAATGCATGTATGAAAGCAGAGTAGACTGTATGTCTGAGAGATCGAGCGAGAGTAAGAGCAGTCTTGTGTGAGTGAATGTGTGTATGGAAGCAGAGGAGACTGTGTGTGTGAAAGATTGAGAGTGCGAGCAATCCCATGTGAGTGAATGCGTGTATGAAAGCAGAGGAGACTGTGTGTGAGAGATCGAAAGATGGTGAGAGTGATCTTGTGTGAGTGAATGCATGTATGAAAGCAGAGGAGACTGTGTATGAGAGAGAATGTAATTTTTGCAAATTGTTGTTTTACTTATTTATTTTTTTATATACTGTATTATTTTTAAAATATTTTTGATGTAAAATGCTTCCTCCAACACCGTTAACATATACTACTGAAAGTTTGAAACATAAGGCGGAGGAAATATTTTACATCAAAAATATATATAAAAAATAATATAGTACTTAAAAAATATGTAAGTAAAACACAACAATGTTACAGAGAGCCCATACTCTTAAGTGGAAAAATGTCCTCAAGGTGTGTGTTAAAATGTAATTAATGTCCTCCCAGGGGTGTAGAGGCCCTTCATCTGTGGTGTTGGACCTTATAACACCCCTGAGCAGGCATTACTTACACATTAACACACACCGTCAGGCATTATTTCTTACGTAACATCCATATAAAAGACAGTCTTCCAAACTACACTAAAATGGTACAATCCCTCACACTATCTATGATCCTCAAAAGCACATTCCTTTGAGGTATAAAAATAATCATGGAGAAGCCATGTTCCCATATATATATATATATATATATATATATACATACATATAGAGAGAGAGAGAGACTGTTTAAACATTGGAATGCTGACAAAACTCGGAGCTAAAACCCCCCTGCACAAAAGTCCTCAAATGCTACCAGATCTAGCTTGCACTGGTGACTTAGAGGAATAAAGTGCTGAGCCCAGATGACCCAAGTTTGATTTGTGGTTTGGGTGTTTGATGGGATGATGAGGGAGGTGCATGTCCATTTTGGTGTGGATGTTGGTGGTCCCAGCTAGCTCATGCTGCTGCTCTGCTAACACAATCTCCACTTGAGGATGGAAGAGGATCAGGATACAGTGAGAGGACGGATGTGACCGCCCAAGGCAGTGATTGTTTCCCTTGTCAGTGCATGTAGTTTGGCTTACATTTATAGGAAACAGAAGGGTGTAGCCAGCCCTTGTGGTGACTGCAAGTGCTCATGTTGCCAACAGGGGAGGGGTCAGGCCATTCATAATAAATAAATAGTACCTCATAGATAAAATTCTGACAAGTGCACAAGCTGGGACAACCTGCAGTGAAAGGAGGAGGAGCATCAAGATGCAGGAAGCCATTATAGGGAGGAGATGAATGTGACTGCACAAGTCAGTGATTGCAGCTGTTGTCAGTGCATGTAGAGGAACATGTGTGCATGTTCAAAAGGACATAGGTGGTCCTTCGGTGATGCAAGTGCTCATATTTCAACCAAGGGAGGGGAATGACTATTCATAATAAAAACATGCTGTCATAGTTAAGATGACAGAGAGGTCACAGGCAACATCAAAGTCAGCCTATGTGATGGAGCCCCCAGGCAGCTCTTACATCAGTGGATGTAGAGACTCCCCACCCCTGGGGAATGGATGGGCTTCAACTAAGGAGAAAGTTGAAGATTGTCAGAAAGTGGAGGCATGGAGCTACTATTTCTCATTTTGTACTACATGGCACACAAGAAATTATATGTTGATCATTAATACCCAGGCACTGAGCAGTGTGATGCCTGCACTGGAATCCATGCACTGCAACATATCAGTATTTTAAAGCATTGACTTAATTCACAGGTTAAAGCTTTCTTGGAGCTACACTTGCAGGCAAGGAGGCTTGTTGTTGCTCACAACGTGACACTTTTAAATAGAGTGTGACTGATCTAAACCTTCTGCTGCACTTAAATACAAGTGACAGCACTCCTGAGGTGGACAGAACATGCCACATTTTCATAGACATAGAACTCATCTGCATTTGCTATATCTGAAAGCTGTGCTTGTTCAAGTGAGGATGCACACAAAATAATAACTTAATTGAATATTCAGAGCTCATAGTTTGGTATAACTCTTCTGGCAACATACTGCTAGCGCAGGCAGAGAATAAGTATCAGTTATTTAATGTCTGTGCAAACAGATAGTCGTTACATTTATTTTATTACTGCTTGTTTTTCAAAGATTTTCTTAATATTAAAACTAGAGTCACTTCTCAGAATAAAACTTGTTTTGATAAATTGCATATGCTGTACTACTTTGGGTACTGAGCATAACATTATTCAATTGTTACTACTTTCTGGTTGAAGTAATAATTTAGAAAAGTTTGCAGCAATAACAGTAAAAGACCATTCCAAGCTCATTTTATTTGGGTGTGAATGTGTGTGTGTTTGTGTTGTGTGTGTGTGCGTGTGTGTGTGTGTGTGTGTGTGTGTGTGTGTGTGTGTGTGTGTGTGTGTGTGTGTGTGTGTGTGTGTGCGCGTGCACATGTATAGGTGTGTGTACACATGTGTATGTGTGTGCATGTGAGAGTGTAAGGGGAGGGGACATTTAGAAAGTAAGCTATGTTACTACAATAAAGACAAGGCTTGTCAGACTTATGGGTCTTTAATTACCTGAGTCATTTGACAGTCCACTCGTGTGCATGGGGATGAGTGTTGCTGTTCTCCATTAATCTTTCACATAGCCAGCTTGCAGGCTGATATTTAATATTCAGTGTAGGAGGTTTGACAGGTCCTGTTTTAGGCTAGCCAGTAGACATCCTATTATGTTATCTGGACCCACAGAAGCAGTGTCCTTGGCCATAGATAATGCCTTGAAGGCTTGTTCTTGAGATATTTGCAGGTGGTGGCACTTCACTTCTGACCGCCTTTTGTGCACCAGCATGATGTGCCTTTTATTTATTTAAAGTTTTTAACAGGGCAAGTGAACTGATCCATGGACCATTTTTAACCTTTACCTGAGTTAAGGTGGCAAAACAAGATGCATACATCAAAAACATAACAATAAATTATGAAATACATTGAAAAAAACAGAGTAATGCAAAAGCAGACATTTACAAAATACATTGTGCAGAAGGAAAATTTAAGTCTAAAATGTAATATTTATTGTAAAAGATGTGCTAATATGCTAATAAAAGTCCCAAACATAATGCAGCCTTAGGTATGCTAGTGGTTTCCAGTTCAGTTCCGCAGTGACTGCAGTCAGTGTGGCAGCCCAAGGTCTTTCTACTTTTTTGTAAAATTGAGGTTCGTACATAAGAACCTGGCTGCCACAAGCTTGTTAGAAGTCATATGAACCTAGCTTTAGTGAAGCTTTTTTTTTTATATTTGCAGAATAACCAAATAATTTTATGTATTACAAAATATCTATTATTAAGAGTGCTGGCAATTAATTTGTATATCACTCAAAGGGTAGCACCAGACTATGCAGAGCATTTAATAATTACTTTTCAAGAAGGATATGGTCACTGATTGTTCATAAAAATGCAGTGATTTTTTTTTTTGTTTTTTAACAACGTCATATAACAATTCAAAAACTCACTTGCGGCATTTATTGTAAGTTGATCAGCCTTCTCTTTTCTGGGAGGGCACCTTGTTTCACCACAGTATTATATTGTGCTTACGACATTGATTATTCCCAGAAAACATAAAGAAATACAAGCACACACACACACACACACACACACACACACACACACACACACACACACCCACACACACACACAGGCATACTTTCCTTGCAGGAAATAAAAATGCTGTCTAACTTAACAGAGTTAGCAGTTCACAAAACTGTATGCAGAAAAGAAGCCATAAGAATGTGTGGCTTCATATTCATGCAAGGATTAGATGTCAGTAGAAAGGATCTCCAGTGTTATTCAGTGATGGATAAGAAGTATTTTTTCTCTAAACATATTATGCAACTGATCAATTTTCATCACATACAACCTTTATTTTTCTAGCGACACAAAAACAAATCTAGTATATTTAACAGGACAGTTCAGTGAAGCAAGATTCTTAGAACAGAGAGAGAGAGTGTGTGTGTGTGTGTGTGTGTGTGTGTGTGTGTGTGTGTGTGTGTGTGTGTGTGTCTGTGTCTGAGTGCATGTGATCCATTAAAGTAGATTTCTATAAGACAAACAGGATGCTGTTTGAAATTAGTCCCCCCACTTTGCTTTGTAAAATCTGATGTGAGTCATCCCTGTCTTACGCTAGTAAAAATTATATTCCTATTTGCTTCTTCTTCTCCAGAACAACCATTTCAATAAACAGGAAGTATTTTTGTTCATCCAAGTGGGAGTCTTTTAATCCCAATTTAATGAACTGTAGAACTGCTGCTCCATTGCAGTGTGAGTTCTATATGAGAGTGACAAAGCAGTGAGAAAATTTACTGGGCTGGATTATAAATTGACTGATGCAGGAAAGCAAAGCCTATCCACAAGTAATGCTCAATAGCTGTGTCTGTTATAAGTGATCACTGTATTTAAAGCTAAAAACCAAAAGAAAGCCCACATCAGAAAAGCAAACAACTTTAATAATCCAATACACAGAAACATCAATGATATTCCACTCCTTCCAATCAACAATACCCCCAAATAATACTGGGGAGAACTTTGTTTTTGAAAGATGACCTCACACTAACTGCCAAAGTCAAACAATGTGATTTCATACATTCTGTGTTAATGAATTAGATTTTGTGAGTTCTATTCCGACCCTAGGAACGTGGAATAACTGTCAAATAAAGGCCCTGCAATGCAACATAATTTGGGTGATGCACTCCTAAATGTCCCTTCCTTTGAATGAGATATTAAACTGAAGTTTCATCTGTTTGAACTGATGCTAGCTCAGGTGGATGTAATTAATCCTGTGACACTTATTGAAAAAAAGAGTAAAGGAAGTTCCTTAGTGTCCTAGCCAAATTTTCACTAGTCAATATGAATACCACTTCAGGTGGCATTCCCATGAAAAGAAGCCACTGGCCTAGTGGGACCAAATCAATCAACAAGCGTCTAAATAAATAAGTAAATAAAAGTAAATAAATGGTCTATTCCAGGCTAATTCCAGAGATTTCCATTTTTACTTCTGTCTGTTCTTCTTTGCCTTGATACATGTTGGTGCCACATAAAGGTGTAAGAGGGAGAAGAAAGATGTGGGACCAGTGAGCTATGTTATGACTCAAAAAAATACCCCTAGAGAAATCTTACCATTTTTTCAGTTATGTTATGCACTGAGAGTCCAATGGGGTTAGTATAACAGAATAAATGCTGAGATATAGCTGTGAACATGCATACCATAGAACAGGGGAGAGTGCACCAAACAAACAGGTCTTATGTTATACTTTAGTGTGTACGTAATGTTCAAGGGGAATTGTGTTTTCTTATTTCCTTGTATTTATATGTATTTATTAAAACAAGCAGGAACACATCTACATGTAACAATTTCTGGGGGTAAATGCACCTGTGCGTTGCTAGCAACAACCAAATGACAAGCACATTGATATTCCAGTGATACACACACACACACACACACACACACACACACGCGCGCGGGTGTGTACACATTCATGCATATGTAAATGCATAGATGTGTGTGTGTGTATGTTTCATGAAAGCAATTCATTAAAATTGTGAAAAATGCTAAATGCAGTTAAATGTTCTTTTGATCAAAATTTGAAGATATGGGATAAAGGAACATCAAACCCGTGCATGTAAATTAAGTATGGGTTTGGGAAGCTAATGTTGAAACTTTCAGGTAAGAGTTAGGAGTGTTTGTGAAAGTGGATGCCTGTTAAGAGAAAGGACTAAGTCAGAGCACAGATTTAATGTTGTTCATTTGTTTTGGTATATGTGTGTCTTATAAAGTGATAGTATTATAGAATGAGTTTTGTAAGTTAAGGAGCAGGGTAATGGTGACGATTGCAATTAGGGTTAACATGCATTATAAGGTGGACGGAGAAGGGGGGAGCACACCTCTCAAACTCTTACAGCAAGAAATCTGGACAAAGCCTCAAATAATGGGGGGACAAAGGGCCAAAATTAAGGACACTTCTTAAGTATTGCTTTAAAAGCATGAATTTTCTGAAGGATATGAAATCTGAAACTCATATGTCTGCCATTATTTTCTGACTCAATGATTTGCCAGTAGTTTGCCAGTAAAACACAATTTTATAAGAAGCAGACAAATGGATGAGGCAAAAATCTGGACATTCTGCAAAAATCTGGTCAGTTGGGAGGTATAGGAGAAGCACCATCTCTACCTTAGAAATCCATGCTATGCATAACCGTAAACTTGACTCTGTTCCTAACCTTAATCCTGCACCTTACCTTTCAAAATCCCTTAACATAACACTACTGCTATTCAAACAAATTATGGCTAAATGTGTGATGGATTTGATTTTATTTCCAGTTTTGTCACATCTTTCATTATGTTGATCTTGAAAATATGTTTCAATGGCTGTGCATTTCAATAAATCAGTTTATATTTATATATATATATATATATATATATATATATATATATATACACACACACACACACACACACACACACACACACACACACACATATATGTAGTGAGAAAGAGAGGAAAGAAATATAGATAAAAAGACATAGAAACGTATGTGTATTAAAATATGAACATAGATGTGTACCTTACACACATACACACACAGACACACACACACACACACACACACACACACACACACACACACACACACACACACACACACACACACACACAGACACACACGTGCACATATATGGATCTACTTTATATAGTCAAATTACCATTTCTTCAACTTTCAGATGATCGAGACCACATTGCCGAAAACTTAAAATAATGAACTCCTGTAATGTTGTATTTTCCATCTAAGAAACTGACCACTTGGCCAACAACAATTAAAATAGAAACATAAGCAAATTAAACCCACTGAAGTGGGGGGCTTCTCAACCCACACCCCTATACCCCCTAACTTAATATACCAACTCCAAGATTGCACTACAATGTAGAAAAGGGCACAGATCACCATGGAGGCCTAGGTGTTAGTTTCCCAGATGGAAAATACAATATCCTGGGAGTTCGTTATTTTAAATTTTCAGCAATGGGGTCTCGATCATCTGAAAGTCGAAGAAATGGTAACTATATAAATTAGATCCATATATATACATATATATAGATATAGATATAGATATATAGATATATAAATATATATATATATATATATATATACAAACACACACAAACACACACACACACACACACACACACACACACACACACACACACACACACACACACACACACACACACACACACATGACTCTCCACACACTGTTTCAAGCACACACTATTGTGCACTGTACACAGTCTGTAGCCTTTCACAGTACTACAATGTGCAGACATGCTATGTCAGAGCATGTCATGAGTCTGCACACAGACTCCACTAGAGACTGGACTGCACAACGCATGCATTATGCATTATGCAATTAATTTGCATATGGTACACCTGAGTAGCATTATATTGCAATAACATAATGTGACTGTTTGAGAAAGGGCCTGTATTATCCAATGGGAGATACAAAATAACTTTGATTCTGAAAATTCCAAAATATGCTTATTTAAGGTTCCTTTGACCTTATGTTGCTATCCTCCTCAGACTGTTACGTGTCAATGGGTGGGGGTGGGGTGACAAATCCTTCCTTTGTATCCAGGCTCCACTTCAGTGTTGTTATACTTTGATATTCAGCCCCACTAGTATTAGTTGTTTCCCAAATGAATATGAAGTTGGTTTGTGGTTGAGCTCTGTCACAGTGTCATTACATTTATCAAGTTATTTGTTCTATACTGTGTGGGGACAACACTGGCCCACTATGCATTGCCTGCTGTATTCATTATCTCACATATTATGCATTCTTGTACTGACAGAATTCTCAGGCTCTCTGATTTTAGTGATTGGTGTTTTGGTGTTTTTCAGGATACTGTAGGTGACACTGTATTCCATTTAATTAGGGTCATGTATCTCATCAGTACCAATGGAGTGATCAGTAAAGGAAAATAAACCTCTTTGACCTGTATACCTAATTTTATTTCAAAATACAGCTACTTGTCACACTGTGATTTAATCGGATCCTTATTCTTCGCTAATACTGCATGCTTCATGTCACAGTTACACTAATAAAGTATCCTTGATATCATGCTGAGAGCAGCTCCTGTGGATGTAATACAAAAGTATAAATGTAGACATATGTTGAGAAATAGTAAATGATGACAGAACATGTAGAAAAATTTAACTTAAGGTCTTACAGATTTCAACTGTGCCTTTTGCTAACTTAATGAATGGATAGAAATGTCACTGTACTTATGGTCTAATATGTGTTATTCTGACAGTTTGACAAAGATGGGCTTTGTTTTGCAGTCTCTGGGTTTCAGTCCCACAGTCTCCAATTGTATAACGTGAATGAGTAAATCATTTAACCAGATAGTGTTCTTTGATCAGTCATAAAAAAAGAAAATGTGCCTAGTGTGTTTACATAATTAACAAATAAGTAAATCCTGAAAACCTTAATTCTGTATCAGATGGACACATCTTTCCATTCATACCTACAGAAGGAATTTTTGATCATAAAAAGAAAGTAACTAGTATTATAAAGTGCACTACTTTAAGATAGGGTACTTTCTACTTATCTGGTGAATATCCAGGAATAAAACTGTGCTGCTGTAACATACAGGTGTGATAAAGAAGAGGAGGGTGTTGACAGCTGTCATACCTTTTAAAAATTCTCTCCTTTTTTAGCCTAATTCAGTCCGACCACTCTGTCTCATGCTTTCACATTTTGTTACCCAAGAGTTCAGGTTAAAAAACATGCCAAAAGAGCTGGAAAACAGTTGCTAAGTGGAAATTGCTGTAGCTCTGACCCTAGGGCCTCTAATGCTTCAGAAGGAGCACATAGCAGTTTTGTTTCCGTGAATGAAATACATCACTGTGATCCCATCACTCTTGTCATGGCTACACCAAAAAGCGGCTTTAGAGTGTCCATCAGCATGTGAATTGATTCTGCCTGAACCACATATCTTCTTCCCTGGACAAGATACTTTTCTGTTTATGAATCTTTTTTTTTTTGTAAAGAAATATCTTATTTTCTAGCCGTATTATTCTGATTTGAAGCTCCTATTAAAGTGAAAGACAAAACTTGGTCAATAGCTCATGTGATGATACAGAATGGATAATAACGACTAGATAAATAAATTACATTAATTTGAAGAATGCCTATATAAAGAAATATTATTCCCTAAGTAAGGACTGATGACTTGCATTCCTTTTTTGAACTGGCAATCTTCAGATGTTTACTGACAACCCTATTTTATATATTTTGTTAATAGAGGAAATTTATTCCAGTGGCTCATTTATTTAACCATTATAGCTCTTCATCTTCTTCAGAGGCATTTTTTCTGTGAAGCTGGAATATATCTTGAAATTTGTAGTGAGAATGTTATATTTTCTGACAACCTCATTAGGGCATTTATTTTTGCAGGCTGTAAGTAAAGTTACTGATGTCACAAAAATGCAGCAACATTTTGCTGATTTATTTGTACATTAAACTTTGTGCACTGTGCTTAGGAGAGCCGTGCATAGAAAGTAGTAAACTAGTGAATCCTGGCAGTCAGGGTGTATGGGATGCTTACCTGTGCATGACTAAAAAGCATGCTTTCAATCCTTTGGGTCAGTGGATGTCAACACTGAAGTAGTAAAAAATGTTAAACTGGAGAGAGCTTCAAAAGATCACATACATCTACAGTTTGGTTCTGCTTCACAGAAAGCCTGGATATGTAATTCCACTGGAAAGAGGAGTTTGTAATTCATTGTCTCACTACTGTGTCAGCTAACAATAGGCCACAGTTCTACTGTTTGCCATGACTAATATGACCTGTGTGTCATGCCCCATCTGAGGAAACGTCTCCCTGTATAACAAAAACATAGGATTGTAGTCCATATTGGGCTAAACTGGGTCTGTCAGGGAAACACTTATTTTTACTATGTCTGATTTTGTTGACAGTTAAGATGTCTGGTATTATTGCTGAGTCTTTTCTTTCACTACTTCATCCTTTTCTTAATGTTTTTGCAAATTTAGACCCAGTATAATAAGAAACAGAGGTATAAGGGCTGATCTTACTCCCATATTTGTGTTTATGCGCTTAAATAATATGTTAAATTACAAATATTTAATTACACTATGTAGATTTTAAATATTTCATTCACTGTGTTTTATATCTCTGTGTAGCTGGACTCAGTAAGTTATCATAAATTTGCCCTTATCTTATCTGTGTTGGTAAAATAGTCTTAAACATATATTGGAAAAAGACACTAGATTTGATCACTGTTGTCATATGTATATGATGATTAATGTACACATGGTTTAGCAGTCGAATCTAGCTTTTGTTTTCCCCTCTGAATTGCTCACACCAACTTCATCATTCACAGAAAGCAGTTAAATCTTAGTACTTTTCACACCCCTTCCAGATTACCTTAATTCACTCAATTAATACAGAGTTCTTCCTGTCTTACCATGTGATGTTCTTCATATTGATCACTGCTGCAGTAGTCTTAGCTATATGGGGTTACATCCTACCAAGGATATAATAGACGGCCAGCTTCCAAAGCTTCAGGGCACCTTCCACATGTTCAAGCAGTCAATCAGATCGAGCTCCGCTAACTAAAAGACACGTTTGGGTGCAAAGCCCTTCAAAGATTCGCTACTGCTGAAGAGTATGCACCTCTGAGGCTTGTGCGGATTGATTGACAACTGGCTTGTCCTGTCTTTAGCTGGGGAAAAATTCCATTTTCTTATTTTTTACTGATGTTTTATTACTGTCTTTACTTCTTCAGGAAAGTTATTTTAAAGCTAGGAGTGTTGTGTTTAAATGGATAGTTTTTAGACTTTAATATAATTTTAAATGGAGCACTTGCTGTTTCTGTCAGTTTAAAAGTAGTGTTATCTAACAGCTAAATTATTTTCTGTAAAGAAATTGTGTTTTTTTTAAATTCCAGGCTGCCATAGTGTTTGAAAATGCTTTTTACTGTGTTTTTTCTGTCAAAAATAATAATAATAATAATTTTACTGGCATTGCTACTTGTTTTCCCCAGGATAGAATCACCATTTTCAGACTGACAATGGAACAGACTGTCAGTCCTATGGTTGGTCCTTCTTCTAACTAGAAATTAGAAAAAGTTAAGCAAACAGCCTTTGCCCCCACAGCAGGCTAGCAGTGTGCCTCAGCCCCATAGTCATTTGTTGTACCTCAGACCACTCATCTTTGAACTCAGATCCCTCTGATGCAGCACCTACAGCCACTATGGATTGGGGACTAGCCACATCCTCTAGTTGTTGGTGACCCTTCAGTGGGCAAGGGAGAACCTGGGAGAAGCAACAGAAACTGTTTCGTTGTTGTGTCAGAATATTGTGCCCATCCCTGGGGAAGCAGCAGCTGTCATTAGTAACATGGTTGCCCCATTTTTCTGTCAAAAAGAAAGAGAAAAACAAGCATGTGTCTACTTCTCCTCAAATTTCTTTGGAAAGGAGAAGTTAACAGGAACTGGCTCGAGGTTTAATTCAGACTGTTGATCCTTCTTGTAGAGTACTTTCTGGTAAAAGAAAGAAGGTTGCCTCCTTTTCTGAAAGGATTCAAGATTTTGAGTCTGAAAGGGAAGATACAAGGACAGATTCAAAGGTGTGTCCTCAGGTTGCTGCTTCAGATACCTGAGGAAAGCTTACTTTCTGATTCTCCCTTTGGGAGTTTCTCTTTCTGTGAGACTATCACTAAAATGTACCAGTGTTTTGAGTGGGAGAAACACTGAGACTTCAAAGTCCCTCAAAAATACTATGAGTTGTTACAGAAGGGTTTTCCAGAACCTACACTCATTTCTCCTGTCCACTTGATGTGTGTCTTACTGCCTGCACTTTTCTGGTAGTCAGCCAGCTGTCCCTAAAAAGGCAGACAGGATGTATAAAGTTCCTCAGTCTTTTAAAATGTTATATACCATTCCCAAACCTGACCCAGCAGCTATAGCCCTAGTTGACTCCTCTGCTGCCAAGTACTTAGTTAATTCCAATCCGACTCTTTCTAATGAGGGGAAAATTATCAAAAGGTATGAGAAAAAGTGTATACTCCTGCAACTTTGGATTTCAGAATTTTAAATTGTGAAACTCATATGTTAAAGTTTATTCTGACATATTGCGAAAGTATGAAGAGTGTTTTATCTACAGTTTCTTCTTGTGAAGAAAAATCTACTTGAAATAGCTTAGTTTCTTCTGTTGCACAAGTCAGTACTTACTGTTTGCAGTTTGTGTATGACTCTGTTGATACGTCTACCGTGGCTATGACCACTGGAACTGTTTTACATAGGTTTGCTTGCCTGTATTCCCAGAACCTTCCAGATGATGATAAAAATGACATTTTCAATTCTCCCTTGGATAGAGATTTAGTGTTTGGCCCCTCTGCTGCAATGGTGATCAAAAAGTGTGATGAAAGGGGCAGTCTGATCCAAGATATTTCAGCCCTCCTTTTCTAAATTGTCCAAGGGATTTTCTATCTCCTCATCCAGTTTCAGCAAAAAACAGAATATACAGCCTCAACAAAGTTCAGGTAAATGGATGCTAAAGAATAAGTGATAAAGAAGCTTCAAAAAGAAGTCTCTAACCTCACAAAACCAAGGAGAGTCCAAGAAGTCTGAATGACTATTCAAAACACATTGTGACCCCTCCCACCTTGACCCTTTTTCTCATTCAGGAAGTCTGAATCTCCATTTTTCTGTTTGGCATACAAACAGGTTCTGAAAAATCATTAGGTTTACACAAGCCAGTGAGAGGGAATTCTTCTTTCCAGGGATCATTCTTTATCCTGCACATCAAACCATTTTGTTTCCATCTGTTCTTCATCACATGCTGTCCCAAGGAGTGATAGAACTAGTTCCTCCTTCCCAGGTGGGGAAAGGATGTTATTCAAGGATGTTCCTAGTCCCAAAGATAGAAAATGCTTGGAGAACAACTGTGGATCTTTCTTTCCTAAACCTATGTGTGATAGTACCCAATTAAAAATGTGGCACTTCACAACCTGTTGCCTCTTCTTTCTCTTTTAAGTTACCTGGTAATACTAAACTTAAAAGATGCTTATCATCACATTCCTATTCATCCAGACTTTAGGTCTTTCTTAAGGTTTTGTGTGTCTGGATCACATTATCAGTTCTCTGCTTTACTCTTTGGACTATCCACTGCACCAACAGTATCCACAAAGTGTTGAGATCCAGTTATAGCTCATTACAGCCTACAGGTTATCCACATGTTTCAGCATTTAGGATCATGGGATGATAGTAGGTTACTATGCTAATGGCCCCAGGGCCCTTACAAACCTAGCTAAGTTCAACCCATGTTCCCAAGGGTATCTGGTCCAAGCAGACATTAAAATCAGCACCTGCTGCCCCTGTCCAGGAGGAACACAGGTGGAACCCTCAGGATGAATTTCCAGTTACCCATTTGAGTGTCCAAATTACTCTTAAATAGGGCCAACAAGGGGCTTTGTTTAACATGAATAGGAAGCTTGTTCCAAAGGTGGGGCACCCTCTGTGAGACAAATCTGTCTCTCCAGCAAGTTCTGCTGATATCACATACCAGGTTAAGGTTCTTTGAGTGAGTGGCCCATGTGCCATTTGACTTGCAAATGTACAACGTCTCCATTAAAGCTGGGTCAGAGATTGCTCTATATGCAAGACACAGGTTGCCCCTGAGCAGTCTGTATGACACAGAGTAAACTGACAATGATTTCAGTCTGTCCACATAAGACAGATCTTGAAGACCCTGAATTTTCTTTGTAAGAAACCTCTGTTGTCTCTCCAATTGCTGCAGGTGTTTTTTACCAAAGGGAGCATTGAAGGAAGAGTACAGGGGGATTATAACCTCTTTTTTGCTGGAGGCAATGCCCTTACTTATGAGATGAACAATATAAAATTCCCTTCTTACCACTGTGGAAACATGGTGATTGAAATTAAGGTTGCTGTCAACCTGTGTACCCAGATCTCTCACCACTGACTGTGTGCTTAGGGTATTGCTATTGATGTGGCAGTTTGCAGAAACATCACCCTTGCTGCAGAAGATTATAATACATTTTTTTTTGCATTAAGTTTAAGACCATGACTTTGGCACCACTCATTAGTGTTCATAAGACCTTCTTGCAGGATGCTGACATCACTAGGGGTTTCAAGGATTGCTCCCATTTGCAGTCATCAGCAAACTTTGTCAGCCACAGTCCTTTAGTTTTAGCTTGTACTTCGGAGAAGTAGATTTTAAACAGCAGGAGTCCCAGAATTGATCCCTGTGGAAGACCACTAGTTATGGGTCTGCTGGAGGAGGTGGAGTCCCCTATTTTTGACTGTATGAATTCTATCAGTGAGCTAGTTTGTAACCCACCTGACAATATGGGTTGATACCCAGCTGGATGAGTTCATCAATGATGCCTGTGTAGGGGATTGTGTCAAAGGCCTTGGCTAAGTATAGGTAGACAGTATGCACAGATTTTCCCTTCTCTAGGGCTTTGGTGACTGTCTCGAAGAAGTCCACCAAGTTTAACAGGCATGATCTCCACTTGACAAAGTCAAACTTCACTAATAATCTTATTTGCTTGTTTAAGTTGAAGAGGGAGTGTTTCTAGTTTTGAGACCGTTTCTTTCTATTCTTAGACAGCAATTTCCTTTTCCTGTTATATAGCCTATTAATGGCAGTTGCACACCAGGCAGGTTTGTTTTTCCTTGAAGATCTTGTTTGGTTCTATCAGATATAGCAGAGTCAATAAAATTGTATAGCTGCTCATACAAAGCATTGGTGTATAGCTCAGCATAGGTGTCTGTTCCATCAGGGGGGCTATGAAGCTATTTATGCCATCATGTAAAAGATTGTAATTTGCCTTGGAGAAGTTTTTTAATCTAGTTGTTGCTAAGGGGGGGGTCTTGTATTATAGTTACTTCTAGTGAGACTGATTTGTGGTCAGATCTCACCAGGGATGGCCACACACTAGTGGTGCTGCAGCAGTCCCCATGTTGGTAAGCACCAGATCCAGGATGTTTGAGCCCCTTGTGGGTGTTTCAACCAGCTGCTCCAAGGCATTGAAGTTAACAAACTCCAGGAACCTTTGGGCAAGTAAGTTAGAGCATGTATAATTTACCAAGTCACTGGACGGGTAATTAAAGTCACCTAAAACCATGGTGTTTGGTTGTATCTTGATTGACTCAAATAGATCCAAGTAGGCTGGGTGGATGTCCTGATTCATGGAGGAGGTCCTGTAGCTGGCAATGACCTGAAGAGCGGTCTTACCTACAGTCAATTGCACCTGAAGTAATTCAAGGTAATCTTGTTGTTTAACCAATCTAGAGGTATATTTATCTTTAATGAATATTGACACATCACCTCCTTTAGTTCTCATGCCTTAAGTTTGTGGTCTGAACGTGTGTAAGGAAATGTAACCTGGTATAGCTGGGGTATTCTTCACAGCATTAAACTAGGTCTCAGTGACTGCACAAATGTTAGCATCTTACAGGGTGAGGACTGCTTCCAGTGAGTGTAGTTTCTGGTTTAGAATCCTACCATTTAGCAGCATAACCTTCAGGCTGTTTATAGAGGGCATTTTTACATTGGGAATATTGTTCTTATAACATTACCGAGAAAAGGCAGTGTGGGAGTGGCAAAAGCCTTAGCCAGTAACCAAAATCCCAGGGGTGACAGATGAAGACCATCTCTGGCAAAGCATCGAGGTCTGTCAACCATATCATTCCAGGCTAACAAATACTGGATCCTCTTTAATAAAACCAGAAACTAAGCCAATTGTTGAAAGCTATTGTTTTTTATTTGTATTGAGGTATCATCCTAGGTGAAGGTAAAATTCTGCTTAAGGCTAGGGACATACCTGCCTGAGACACATAATCAGAGAGCTCAGTCATGTCTCTCTTCATATAGTCCAGTGAGGTATGTCTCAAGTCATTCACACTAACTTGGACTATGACAGAGTCAAAACAGTGCCTGTTGCTGAGAGACTTGAGTGTTTGTGTGATGTAGTGGATCCCACACCTGACAGACAGGTGACCATGACCTTTTTGTTATCCCAACTGGTGAGATGGATATCTGTGTGTCTCTCAATTGAGTCACCTATGACTAAGATGTTTGTTTTTATGTTATTCCTTTGGGACTTGACTGGTGAAAAACTGGTGTGTGATATATTATGCGTACTATGTTCTGCAGAGGATGTAGTATGTGAAACGTGCTTGTGTTTGTGTTTGGGAGGTCTATAATGTTTAACTAATCTTCTGGTAAGGACTTCTGTATATGTAGGATTATGTGTTGTTGGTCTGGTAGGTGCAGGAGGTTAGGTGTGCATGCTGACAACCTGCTTAGTATCAGATGAACTGACTGATGAGTGAGAGAACCTGGATTCTAGGCTCTTGATATAGATGCATCTCTCACATAATGAATTTGTGTGGACTAGAAGATGTGGGTTGTCAGTGAATATGAGGCAATTGCTACATTGACTCAGGGTGCCCATGTCGACCAGGCTGGCTGGAGAAACTGTGGGAAATTGTCCATTCATAATGCTAGGTAAGTTGATGTGGTCAGAAAACATGGAGAGGACAGGAAGGACCAGGTAAAGTAGAGGACAGGAGAAGTGGACAAAAAATAGGAAGGGCTGGTGCGTAGGATCTGTGTTTGTACCGCAAGAGCTTCACTGAATGTATCATGTGTCAGTGAGGGGCAATCATAAGAATTCACCAATGGAGCACCAGCAGAGTACTAAGAGAAAATTTGCAAGCAAAGGTGTTTGTGTCTATACCTGCCAATGGTGCCCACCACTAAGTGGCAATGCATGATGCGCAAACAAGCGCAAACCTGTGCAGATTCGGTGCTTATGTAGCAAATGAGAGTAAACTGGTTTCAACAAATTAACCAATAAAAAAAGCTCAAAACTGAGCCCTGTTCCAGCAACCTTCAATTAGATGAATTCTAACTGCACACTTCTGCTACTAGAGTGCAGACAACATGCTTATTTTATTTATATATGTATGTATGTATGTATTTATGTATTTATTTATTGCATTTGTTAACCAGGAAAGTCCACTGGGCCTAAAATGAACCCGTTTTCAGTGGAGGCCCGGGAAGAAAAGCTCCATAATAATTACATACAGTTAATTCACATGAAATATTGATACACATAAGTATACCAAGCAGTAGTGTTACAATCATAGTAAAATACACTTAATAACTGGCGTACATTCAAACACACATTAGTGTAAAATATATCTGCATGGATTGTAGCAGAGGGGAGTCAAATTCATTGTAAGAACAGAGGGCTAAGGAGGGGAAGAAGTAAAGCTAATGTGACCGAAAGTAGTAGGTAGGCAGAGAGAAGGGAAAGGAAATTATAGTAATAGAATAGTTAAAGGTGAAGCACAGGGAAGATAAGTCAGGTGTTGGGGTTATTTGGGTGCAGGAGCAAAACCAATGAGAGGATAGATGTAGTTTGAGGGATTTTTTAAAGGAGGCAGGATTATGGATAGTCCTGAGTGAAGGGGAGAGATTGTTCCATGACTCGGAGACAGTATAGGAATACAACATTTGGCCGGCTGAGAACCTGGGTTTCTTGATAGACAGTAACATTTTGTTTTCTGACCTGAGGTGTTGGTTAGGATGGTACATGGTTAGTATGGAGGAGAGGGAGCTGAGCCTTCTTCAAAATGTCAGCAATCTCTCTTAGGTGAGAGATTTCATTCACAAGCTGGAATTCCAAGAAGACATTCAAAAGTCTTTCTTGACTCCCTCATACAGGATTGTGTTCCTGGGATGTCATCTAGATACAAAAACAAAGGAATACTGTAGTAAACTATATTGGATATAAGGCAACATAATAATTAAAGAAAAAAACAACGTAGACATGCTCAAAAGTGATGAAGTATGGATCCGGAAAGCTTTTGCATCTTTTGTTTATTAAACTTTTGAGCGTGTTTACATTGTTTTTTTTTTTCTTTGTCAACTAGACAACTCAGTTCAAAGAGCTTTTCTTCCACAGGAAAAAATAGATCTTTATTTAGATCTATTTCTTAAGGTTTTCAACTCAGACTTCAATCACTGAGAGGGAATACCTCAGGATTTTGAGTCTCATGGCATCTATGGTTCTCATGATACCTCTTGTAAGACTCCACATTAGAAAAATGTAGTGGTATTTGAAACCTCTTTGGTTCCAGCATCAATGCCCTTTATATTTTCAGATCCCAGTGCTGGTGCTTGTCAAAGGAGAAATCACTAGGTGGAGACTACAGATATCTTTAAATCAAAGTTACCCCTTCTTCCTCCCTGCTCCAAAGAAATCACCACATATGCTTCAGACTTTGCTTGGGTAGCAGCTTCAGGAGAGATAAAAGTGCAATGGGTGTGGGGCACTGAGGACTGATGCAAGCACATAAATATCAAGGAGATGCTTGCCCTGATCAAGGCAATCAATTCTCTGAACCATCTTTGGTCCTTGGCACCTCTTCAAGTTGCCACAGCCAATACCGCAGTGATATGGTAGATCAACAAGGAAGGGGGAACAAGGCCGTACTCCTTTTGCAGACTAACCATGTTAGCTTGGCATATAGATTCACAACACAATCTCACTCTATAGGCATCCTGCCTTCTGTCAGAGCAAAATTGTGTGGCAGACAAGTTGAACAGGACCAGGGCAGACCCTTATGAATGGAAATTAAATCCAGGGGTCTTCCAAGATTTGATCGATCTGTGGAGAGTTCCTCAAGTAGACCTCTTTGCCTCCTCTCTGAAAAATCAGTTGGCAAAATTCTGCTCCAGGACTCCATGAAAGTAGTTCTGAAAGACCGATGCCTTTTCTTTTCTTTGGATAGGAATGCTCCTCTGTGCCTTTGCACCTTTTCCGTTAATATCCAGAGCACTACTGAAGATTCGGAAAGAATCCCCCAGATCATTATGGTGACTCCCTTCTGGTCCAAGCAACTGTGGTTCTCTCTTCTTTTGGAAATGGCCAGGAGCACTTAACACACGTTTCTTCACAGAGTGGATCTACCCACACCACAAGAACAGGGGTGTTTGATATACCCCAATATCAATCATCTTTAACTGACTGCCTGGATGATAGGGTCTTAATTTATTTTTGACCCCTTTTTCTGAGGATGTGCAGCAGGTATTAATGGAGTAAAGAAAGTCTGTTACTAGAAAATCATATATTTGCAAATGAAAAGGGTTTTCTAGTTGGTGCAGTTAACATAAGCAGCACCCATTCAGGACGAGTTGCTCTCTGGTTTTACAGTATTTGTGTGATTTATTGTCTTCTTCCTCTATCAAAGTTCATTTATCAGCAATTTCAGCATGTCTGCTCATGGTTCCTCCACTTTCAAGGCAGTCACATGTCAAAATGTTCTTGAGAAGGGTTCTACATAAGAGACCCCCAAGTAAACTGGTGGCCCCTCCCTGTGATCTTAAGTTTGTGTTAGAGAAACTAACACTTGCTCCATTTGAACCAGCTAATCTTGCTGACTTGATGTCTTAACATGGAAACAGTTTTATTGATTGCTCTGACCTCTGCAAGAAGGCTATCTGAGTTGCAAGTTCTTAGGATGAGCCAACCCTATCTCATTTTCCACAAGGACAGGGTTTCTTTAAGAACTAATCCTTCTTTTATGCCTAAAGTGGTATCCAAGTTTACTTTAAGCCAAACTATCTATCTCCCTGTTTTCTTTCCTGATCCTAAAAATGAGGGGAAAAGATTCCCCATACCTTGGATGTCCACAGATAACTTAGATACTGTCTTGTAGAACTAAATCATTCAGATATTTGGATTAATTGTTCATTTTCTCTGAAGGTAAGAAGGGACAACTGGTGTCAAAACAGACTATTTCCAAATGGTTGTCTAAGGCTATTACATTTGTTATACTCACCATGATAAATCTATTCCAGGCAGGGTTAAGGCCAAGTCTACAAGGACCTTGGCTTCTTCTATGGCTTTTTAAAAAAGGATTGGATTCTAGAAGTATTCTAGAAGCTGCTACTTGGTCCTCTGTCCATACTTTTACAAAGCACTATAAGCTGGATTCCTTCTCTAGGTCTACATCATGCTTTGCTAGGATCATTCTCCAGGGGCTCCTGGAACCATCTCCTTCCACTCCCAAATATTGTTAGCTATGGTAATTGACCCATATACCTAAGGCTACTGCAGCAGTGATCAGTTTGAAGAACATAGTATAGTTGTATAAGCTGAACTTACCCTGACAATACATGCTTGAATGATCACTGCTGCAGTAGCCTCTCCCTCCCTTGTTTTTTGGTGTATTTTTATGCTAATGCGTGGACATTTAATTTTTTTATTCCTAGCCATGTCCTTTCAGGGTTCACTCTGCATTTCTCACCTGGCAGGAAGGTTCTGAAGGAGTATGTGCCCAAACTTGTGTTTTAGTTAGCTTAGCTCAAGTTGCTTGATAGTTTGGGTGTGTGGAAGGTGCCCTGAAACTTTAGAAGCCAGCTGGCTGATATATCCTTGGCAGGATATAACTCCATATAGCTAAGGCTACTGCAGCAGTGGTCATTTGAACAGTTACTTTTATGGTAATTTCAACTTACACAGCTATACTTTCTTAATAAATTATCCCACTTATGGCTTCTTTAAACTTCTCAGCTTTAGAGTAAAAGTAGCACTTATTAAGTTGATCAGTGTTTCATTGAGGTTAAAATGCTAAAAGGCCGGCCTTTAATAATGTTTTTCTTTACAAAATTATTTTAATTTACTCTCTGATAAAATTGGAATTGATATTTTTTCATGCCATTAATTTCAAAAGTTAATATTTTAAGTAATGGCTTTGCCCTCTCAACCCTTACTTCTTTGTACAATTTCAAATTTCAGTTTATCACAGAAGAAGGAGAAAAATGAGACAACAATAGTGAATGATTTTTAATAAAGACCATGCCATTTCTCAGTGAATGGCTAAAATGGTTTGAGTATGTTAGGTTTCCTGTTCACAATCCATATAGCTTAGATTCATTATGTGCAGGACACAGTATAGCCCCAAATCTGTTTGGTAGTCATCCTTCAGAACATGTATCATGGAGTCTTTCCATTTATAAAAAGTTTTCTTAAAGTGATTAATGGACATATTTACATGATAGTAAGACTGTATATAAAATAAAAATGACATTTTGTGAAACTTTTCTATAAAAGGTCTGCCTTGACTGCAAGACCGTCAATTTAGCTAATAGGTCTCAGTTTGTGCCAGCTGACAGAGTCAGTTTCATATAACAACACTTACCATGAATGAAATATTAAGCCTTCTAATAAATTCCTAGCAGATTCCACTGGTGACTTCAGAGTACTAATCAAGTCTTGATTGACAGAAGTAACTTCTGGAATAAATTATAGTTTTTTTTTGGATTCCTATCACATAGTCGAACTTTTACAAGTTCGGACCATATATGGTCGAGACCATATGTTCGAATTGTAAAGGTTCGAGCGTGTGAATGGAAATCTCCATAAGCGTAGGTTTCCATTCACTTCAATGTTGTGCAATCTGGGAGTTGGTATATTTAAGTAGCGGGGGGGGGGTGCAGGGGGGCTTGCCCCCTTGCATACAACAATTTTTTTTTTTGTCCGTTGTATTTTTATTTTTTTATCGGTAGTCGAAGTTCTGTAACTTCGAACTTAATGGTTCGACCATTAGGTGTTTGGAGTTATAGAATTTTGACTATCTGATATAGACCTGTTTTTTTCTCTTTAGTGTTTGCCAGTTGCCACAATGACATACCAAACTGAAATTAAAAAATAAGGGCTTAGCATAGAACGGTGCCAGCTATAAGGCCATGGATCCAGAATTAAAGGAAGAAACGACAGATGCACAGAATATTCCATTTTTCTTAAGAAGGTTTTAAAAATACATTTGAACTGCATACTTAGATGTTCAGTCTTGAATATAATCAAGGAAGGTAAGTAATATGTGAAATATTAGAAGTATTAAAGTTTAAAGAGACATGAAAGACAAAGCTAAAATACATTTCAGAATTTGCTGTTTACATTACAGTCAAACATGTAATGTTCAGGAATCCTATCTCTAAAAGTAAACATGCATCTTACAAAGCATTCGTAAAATCAAAAACGCATCTTATTTGTGAGGTAGGCAGTCTTGTTCATTATTATCTGTATTAGCCTTAATCTGTTTCTCACATAAAGAGCACCATGTTCCCAAAACTAGTCCATCACTTCCCAGAAATGATCTGTGACAGAACATTGACTACACAAATCAGTAAGGTGTGATTTCCTCAAGTCCGGATTTGCTGATGGGGAATTTATGTGAAACATTCATTTGCTACAAATGTATTAAATCTCAGAAGTAAATTTATGTAATAAATAGGTAAAGGGGTAAAGTCCACTCCATGTAGGTGTGCATGAGAGGGAGGAGTTTGTTTCAACTTTAACATGGCTGTGCTTTTCTCAGGTTTTCTTTTTTTCTGCAAGTTTATGAAACAGTACTGTTGATGAAATTGAGTTTAAGGGCAGCACTTATATCCCCCTAAATCTAACTCTAAGCTATGCAATTTGATGCATGTTTTATGGGAAGGGCAGCCTAGGTACCTCTGGCTTGTGTTTTCCATTGCACCACTTTTTGTTTGGTACGTATTCATTCTGGGTCTATATTATATGAACGAAAATTCATAAAATCGAATGCTGTAAACAGCGAAAATGCCAAACTTCGAAACATTTATTGTGGGGGGGTGCCCCCCACACCCTCCACTAATTATGTATACCAACTCCGAGATCACACTACAGTGAGGAAAGGGCAAATTTCCCAATCTTCATTGTACCGCAATCTCACAAAAAACAGATTGATGAACAGCATTTTCACGTATACAGCTGTTCGATATTTTGGACTTTTGTTCTTCTAATAGAAACCCTTCATTCCTGACCAGACTAGCAACAGCAGTTACAGTCAGAAGCACAATAGTTCTCAGTTTTTTTTATTTCTCCCCTTTACCGTATATACTTAGGAAATTAAACATACAAGCGACAGATTCCTGCAAGATATCATGGATGGTTTTAATACCATATGTTGAGAGCTTCCTCCTTCTAAGCAGTAACATATACCTGCTTTATTTGGCTGCAGTGCCCAGCATCCCACATACATGGAAGTCAGCATACTACTTATAGCCAAGGATTCAGAGACATCCCCCACCCCCCCATAGCCGGCCTTAGGCACAGGCCAACTAGGCGGCTGCCTTAGGCACCGCTGTAGCAGGGGCGCTTTTCCAGTATTTATTTGGTGTAGGTAGACCAGGATGGGGGCAGCGGGTGGTGTGATTGGGGGTGCCGTGGAGCCCTTTTGCCTAGGGCACCAGTTGACCTAAGGCTGCTCTTGCACCCTCCCACTTGTGATAAGAGTAATTCAGAGACCTCATTATCAGCTAATTTGCATATCTCCGAATCGCTTTTAACTACCAAAGGTGCAGCTTGGCCTGTGCACCCCTCATTTACTCTACTAGACACATACACACAGTAAACACACACTCACACCACACATCTCGTACTCATCTCTGCACTGTCTAAACATTCCTGGTGTCTGTTTTTTTCCATGCCCTCATAAATTACAGAGGATTATAGTCAGTCATTAATAAAATACATCAGAGTTTCACACTTCACATCCTTGTGTAAATACATGCTAATGCAAAAGGTATTACTCTAGTGACTTTATAAGCTTATAAGAGAAATAATTACACTCCATCTCTGATAGTGTATCTTTGGCCTCCAATCATTTTTGGCTTTATCTAGATTTCTTATACTACAAGGTTGAGTAGTATGCTTTTATGTACCCTGTCCCTCTCCCTCAAAAATCACAAACTGATTTAGGTGCTCAGTAATGTCCAAAAAGCACATTATAGTATAAAAATGTTTGCTTTACTCACATCATTTAGTGTAGTGAGTTAAAGTTGCTGTTTCCCCTATCGAGTGTGCAGTGTTTAATGCCCCCCACCTTCGAACTATTCTTTTTTTTTCAGTTTTAATTATTATTCCATGTTGTCCCTGGTGTCTAGTGATAGTGAGCAGGACTAATATTCATGATTGGAGATGGCAGGGTTTGAATCCTGTTTAGCATTTCTAAGGCATGCTGTTTAGAGTATCCCTGGTGTCCATTCATGGCCACTGACCCAAATTGTGTTTTCTAAGACACACTTTTAAAGAGTTATCCCTGTTGTCTAGTATTTCCCCACTCCAACAATGTTACAGGAGTTCCTCAACAGTCTTAGAGAGTGTGCAGGTATGAGATCCCCCACCTCCATCCCCCCACACACATATTTAAATATTCATTACACACTCACACACGCACACACACACACACACACACACACACACACACACACACACACACACACACACACACACACACACACACACACACACACACACACACCACTAACCTACCTCTGCCCCAAACTGCAACCTCGCCGCAGGGTTGCCGGAAACCGCTGAAGGCTGGTGGGAAGCAAAAGGGTAACTTAGTGATCAAAAAGGGCACTTTTTTGGCATTCTACTGCCATAACAGAAGCACATCTGTGAAACAAGATATATAGTGTAAACATGAGTTCCATTTGAAATGACTGCACAGAAATCTTAGGCACTTACAAATGAAGCTAATGTTGCACTGCATGGTATATGATAGAGGGGCTATATATTCAAAAGTTAGAGAAAATAGTGCAGCAGTGATGTAACACACTTACCCCTACACACAGAGAGCAGTCCCCACAGGAGAGTGGTGTGAAGCTGTTAAGCACATCATTCAGACTGTTAAACACTTCAGTTGGACTTTAGAAAAAAGTCCATATGAAGTATTTAACAGCTTCCCATTGATCTTTTGTGGTGACCCCTGGTTGCGGTTGATGCTCTAATGTGTGTCAAAATGGTCCTTAACAATCATTCCTTTCCACAAATTCAGAGCATAATCATAAAATGTACTACAGAGCATCAAGATCCTGATACAGGCTTATTGAGGGCTTCTGCCCTGGACCCCCCCCCCCCGTTCTACAACTAGCCCTGCTCAGAGGTGTGTGCAGAAGGCTGCCATAGTTTGAGTGTGTGGGTGTCAGGGGTTGGGAACAATGAGATCACTATTTCTTAAATCATACCTTTCACCCTCTTAGAACAAAAAATCTGGACAAATCCAAAAATAATGGGGAGCAAAGGTCAAACAATAGGGACAATTTTTAAATATTGCTCTTACAAACTTAGAACATTGATAGAATAACAGGTTTTGCATTAGCATGAATTTTCTGAAGAGTATGAAGTCTGAAACACAAGTAGCTGTAATTATTTTCTGATTTCAGTCTTTAATGATTTGCCAGTGATTTGTCAGAAAACCACAATCTTGTGTAAAATGGACCAAAAATATGAGGCAAAAATCTGGAAACTCTGCAAAAATCTGTACATTTGAGAGGTATGTTAAATTCTCCTTGCAATCCTCAGGGATGTGTACAGGAGGTCATTATAACTTGATTGGGATTGGGAAAAGTGGAGTCATTATTTCTCTAATTTTCCTCACAATGGAACCTCAGTGGAATGCAAAGAAGGTCTCTGTGGCTTGTGTAGTGCTGTGACACTGTGGTCATTATTTCTTTAACTTTTTACACATTTTTACTTCACAGGTATGCGCACAACATCGCTATAGCTTGTACTGGGGCTGTGCACTGTCTAGAAGCAACAGGCTGGATGGAATACATAACCAATATATTTTTATCTTTTACCCACAATCACAGCTCAGAAGTGCATACATGTATCGAACTTTGGACGGTAGGGTAAGATGGCATATTGTGAATATACATCTGTGATCAACAAGTTAAAATATGTTACTATATTCTGGTTATCAGATGGATACACAGATGGTAGCTGTCTTTTAGGGGTGGGTGAAGAGGAAAGCTGTATGAGGTGTGACAGCAGCAACCTGAAATCTGTGACTGAGGCCATTTATTCATTCACTTTCATCCCAATTTATCATTAGAGGGATACACAGAAGATACCTCTTTCTGACAGGGAGTCATGCACTAGTCTAAGATATCATATATATATCTTTGCAAGCATTTATTTTCTCAGCTTATTAGGAACTATTGTTCATTGACTTTGATCATTAAGCACTGGGTACAACTTATTTCTTCTTGAAAGGAAAAATAAGACTGACTTTTTTTAGTTAATCATGATTTTTTTAACAAGGCCATAATTGTAACAAAAGGCTGGAGAAAGGCTCTAAAATACCTTCCAGCATCTAGAACCCCATGGCTCCTAAGTCCCAAGGAGCTACCAGAAAATCAAATGAATTATATTATTTACTCCACAGTTATTACACTGTTGTCTAGGCCATTTAGGGAATGATGAAAGGATGCAGGAAGAAAGTGAAGAGTAAGAATGCATTTCATTCTTTAGCCACAATGTTTGTTCAGCCATCTTTGGCTCAACAGTTTTGAAAAAGCTCTAAAATGCAACTCAGAGCATTTAGAATCCAATGGCTTCTGAGGGGGAGGGGACAGGACCGTTGGCTTAATTTATTTCATCCTCATTTATTATGGTGTAATCTTGGCCATTTAAAATATATTGAAGGCTTCCTGCTGAAATGTCGGCACTTGAAATTCTGAGTACAGACAAGCCAACAAAAAATCATGAGTCAATTTAGAAAATTCTCCTGCAAACTTCTTTTTGCAGGGGAGCAAGCTTCTCCTACAACCCCTAAACTTGTATAGAATAAGCTCCTCCTGCACCCCTAAACTTATATTTACCAACTCTGAGATCGCTACCCCTTGGAGAAAAGGGAATATTTTGAGAAATTACATAATGGATTTGGTATATGTAAGTCTGATCTTTCGGCCATTCAGTCTCTGTATTTTAGGACTCGCTCTAGCAGGTCCTGACATTTAAAATGATTACCTGTATTGAAACAATGCAGGAGAATCTGAAGAGAGCAACAAAGTAAGAGACAACAAGGAAAAAAGTAATCTCAATGGTGTCACAAGGCCAGGATGGAGGGATTTGTCCCTAATGTATGTCAGTGTCACACTGTGGTGGTGATGCCTCTTCATAAAGGTGGCCTTACATTTAACCTGAGCAGTTAAAGTCATATCAGCTTTAAAAGCCTCATCTGCAAAACCATGGGGTGTATCATAACTAATCTCATAAACTGTGACTTGATTTAACCCCACCATTTTGCCTTTGTGAAGGGTTGAGCCTGTCTATTTAGCCTGATAAACTCTTTAAAATGGTTTCAGTGGCTGTAGATAGTGGCCATATAGTGCACATAGTGTATCTTGGCCTGGCAAAGGCCTTAAACACCATTATTCATGCTCACATCATACAAAGGCTAATTTCTTTAAAAATCAACCTATATGTGGTAAGATGAAGAGCAAACTGGCTCAAGCACAGAGCCCACATAGTGCAAGTAGCAGATGTCTTATCAGTAAGTATGAAAGTGATCGTTGGTGTCCCTCGGGGCTTAGTGTTAAGACATTTCATTTTTGGTATTTACTTCCCAGATCTCCAAATGGAGAGCCAAGACCTCTGGCTAACAAAGTTTGCAGATAACTGCAAACTGGAGGCTGTTGTTAAGTCACACTATGACACCCAAACTGTACTCCATTAAATCTCCCTTGTAAACCCTTTGTGTACTAATAAATGGGCTCAAACTAAATGTTAAAAAGTGTTCTATCAGTTTTGGAAAACAACCCCTCATCACACCAGTACAAAATTAAACTTTTGTCAGGGACCTAGGTACTTGGGCTGATACCTCCCTCTCTTTTGAGCATCACATGACAGTGGCTGCCATAACACCTTCTATTTAGCTCAGCTAATTGCCAAAGAAATATCATCATGATTCTAGCAATGTAATCACTCCCTTATACTCATCAATGATCAGGGAAATGATTGAGTACAAAGCTCCCTTTGAGGTATATCAAATTAGTCATAAACCAATTAGCAAGACCCCAAAGGTTCCTAACCAAAAATTCTTAGGCCAAATGTCCCTGAGCTATGAAGTTATGCTGGAAGCTCTATCCCTTTATTCAGTGTCTTACAGACTTTTGACCAGGGAGATCTGTCTTGCTTACTGCATTATTAGAGACTCAACTGTCCTGGACCATCTGCTTCTCTGCAAGTCTAATATCTCCACCAATACTAGAACCAGAGACCTAAATCTCCACCAACTGGTAAATACTATACAATGGAGTGGCAGACTTATGAGGCAGCACCTCCATAACCTTTGGAATAAACCTTCCCCTGCATGTTATACTGTGCTAATCAGTGTCTTACTTTAAACATAAACTAGTGATTGGACCGGTATCCACTAATTTATTCTAGGTGTTACTAGTTTGGCCCTCCTGGAGAAAGGAGAAGCTGCCTGAGAGAGGGTACTGGCAAGGTGTGAATGGTCAAAAGATTCATTGGCCTTGGAATATCTATTAATATAACTTTTTCCATGGCTTCTTCACATAGTTTGTCAGGAGCTTTCAACCCATCCCTGTAATGATCCTGAATAGCATAAAGTGGGTGTAAGAGAAGGAATAATTAAATACAGTAAAATAATTACTACATTTGAATTCAGTCTAGCTCCAGTGAAATGTACTTCTGCAGCAAATTCTGCCTAAGAAAGGCTATTAGACAGGAGAGCCAAAGCCTATCCTGGCTGTCAATGAATGAAATGCAATAAAAACACAGGTCTGTGCGAATTTATGGAACTTAAACTTTACTTGTAAAATATACCTCTCAACTGTAGAAAGTATGTGCATGAATGTAACGTCTTGTTGTACTTTTGTAAATTGTTTTACTACTAGTCATCCTAGGTTGTGGCTCAAATTGGCCAATAGCCCACTTACCTGGTAAATAAACAGCAATCAATCACTCAATCAACCAAACAAACTGTTTAGAATTTTGTACAACATCCCTGATTTTCCCTCATATTTTTGTCTGTCTCTTGTAAAATGTTTGATTTTCTGGTAAATCTCTCAGGATCATACATCTCAACTCTCCAGAATTTTGCAGAATATCCAGATTATTGTCTCATATGTTTGGTCTTTTCTTTATAAAATTTGTGTTTTTCTGGCAAATCATTGAAGATTGTGCTCACTAAATAATGACGCATTTAAGTCCAAGACTTCATATCCTTAAGAAAATGCATGGTAATGCAAAACCTGTTAATTCTAGCAGCTTTCTAAATTTTGAAGATCAATATTTAAAATCTGTCCCTGATTTTGTCCTCCCATTATTTTGGCTTTGTCCAGAATTCATATGCAAAAGTTGAGAAGTATGCAGAGGATTACAGTCAATCACTAATGCCAGACATTTTAATGTCATACTTCTGTTAACCAGAAAATACATGATGCAAAACCTTTATCATTAAAATTTTAAAAGAATAAGTAATATTTAAAAATTGGCACTGGTTTTGAACCTTCATTTCCCTGTTATATTATGACTTTGTCCAAAATTCTTCACAAAAGAAGATGATTGTTATGCCACAAAAACATTCACATAGGCATTTCCATTGTGACTATGAGCTAGATTAGCCAGAAAAAAAGGACAATTTATCACTCAGATCATCTTTTTGGGCTGTCTGAGCTTGTGGTTACTACAGAAATGCCACTGCAAATTTTTTGGTGCAGTCACTACTCTGACAGCAGTTTCAGGGCATTTTGGGCAGCTATTGAAAGTTGGGAGACTATCACCCTCACCCCGCCCTATGGTTCTGGCACCTGTGCCTCCCAAAGACATTGATATAGCACCTCACATGCACTCATGAACACTCCACACTAAATTTCCTACCACATTTATCTTTCCTGCAATGGATGAAAATAAGCTGTGTTCATTAACAAGAACAGCCATGAACAGCCATGTAAATTTACAAAGCTAAGGGATTCTCTGAATCATTTGGCTGCATGATGCCTTATCGCAAGCAGCTCCAGGGGAGATCATATGGCTAATTAGCATAAGCATCTACCCTGGAATGCCTCATTAACATTTAGCATGACACCAGCTACAACTCATAGTGGTGTTGCATGCCTTCTGTTGCAGCATCGTAATAGTGCTGTCTCTGAATCAGAAATGGTTACGTCTACAGTGTACATCTTGTCTACAGCTCACGGTAACTTTTCTGGACTGAGCCCATTAACTCTGATGTGTTATACACACATTACTGACATACATATCTTGGTCTTTAATAGCCCCTTGTAACTATGGCTTATAATCATTTCCATCTCATCAGCCCATCTGCATGTATATCAGTAATGTATAGCTGCCTTATTCAGTGTACACACTCGCAAGTGGTATTGTGTATCATAAGATCTACAAACTCACTGTACTAAAGGAAAGCACTGAAAGATTTTGAATATGTTATACATTTGTGTGTGCATGTGTGAGTGTGTTTGTGTGTATGTTTTAGGGAATGCATTCTTTGAGAGTTTCTGAGTGAAACACAAACCACAGATATACTGAACACCTTCTGCTGTCTTCATTAATCCTAATAAGAAGAGTACTGCCAGCTGTATTAGCAGAGAGAGATAAAATCCTGACTACATCCTAAATGACTTAGGTCCATTATTTTAGGAGTGTAATGGAGGTGAGCACTGGCACAGAATTGGATTGATGCATAATACTTATGAAACAATTAGACAGTAACATGTTATATGTACTAACATGTTATACAATGGCTTTATGAGATTATGTTTCTTGAAGTACAAGATCCTGCATTTTCATAATAACAGTAGATGTACAATGGTTATTGCAACCTGTCTGTTATACTGCAGAAGTGACCAGTTAGTGAAAGACAATGAGAAAGAGTAAAATTAGATTTTAGGAGACAGGAAGTAGAGAGGGCAGGGCAAAGATAAAATTAGATATAACAAAAGTCAAAGTAGGCTGCTATAGCTACAGAGTGAACAATTTTGTAAGGCCTTACAGTTGTGTAAATAATGTAGTAGCAAACAGAAAGTATTATGAGCAGTTTCAGTTTCAAATACGTGTGAGGTAAATCTTTACATTAGTTATTAGTGTGGTATGGTTTGATTCAGTTTCCAGATCTAGGAGCTAGGAGCTTTAGCATCCTAAAGTTAAAACACAAACCAAACTATTTTTTGCCATGCACAAAACTTATGCTTAAGTGGAAAATTGGGATAAATTTAGACTGTGTAGGAAGACCAATGTTTGCATAACTATATTATTCTGCCTTTGGTTGTCAATAATGCAAGGATAATAGGCTATATCCTGGATATCCAAATGACTTAATCCATTTATTGTGGTCAAAGAATGAATAAAGGCTGAAGCTTTGTCTGTCACTCGTGTGGTCACAGTATCTGCTAGCACTAATGATGGGGTAACTTCCTTTAACTATAATGTTGGACACATTTTTTGCTTTGACTATATACAGAGTATCTGTCGTTTAGTACAATATGTCCAATGCAAAAAGCAACATGTGTTATAGCATCTAAACCCAGTGCAGTTAACATGCTGCCTTTTAAATTGTTTGACAACAAATGCGTACAAGCATGTATGTTATTTTCTGCATGTCCTTTAACATTTTAATACATATTAAGTAATACATAAATAAATAAAGACAACTGAACTTGTATTATAATTTGCAAAAGGCACATAAGGCCTTGAAATGTTAAATGCTACAGTATTTTTCATCATTATATTTAGTTTAAAAGAAAGTACACCTTCAGTCAAAAGCTTTGCAAAAAAGTGCCCTGTAGAACTTTAGAGTCTTTATACATAACGCCACTTTATAAATTTTGAATGAAATGACTGTATATTTTTCTATAGTTTTGCTCTTGTGTGTATACAAACAATTCAAACAGCTGTTTTATTTTTAATATATTTTTATGTTTAACATGTATTGTTTGCTTGTCAATTTTATATCACTTTTGTCATGTTTATACAATCTGGGCTAGGTGTGAAAATGGTCCATTGGGATTAGTGCCTTACCTTTGAAAACAAATTCAAATAACTAAATAAATAAATAAATAAATAAATCACTTAATAAAACCATTTTAACTTTTAAAAAGTTAGTCCCTGTCTCGTCTGTATACCGCTATGTAGATTTAGCAGTATAATGCATTCTCTTTATTGCTAAGGCTTCATGTATATTTTTGTAACAATTCATCTTCCTGTATCTCCTATACTTCCTTGGCAGTGATTCCTCTGTGTTAGTAACATTGTATTTACGAAGAAGCAAGAGTTATTTGTTGGGTCCAACGTTATACTTATTCTGAAGTGTGAAGAATGATGTAATGTGAAGCTGTAATGTGATTTTAAAAACAGAGAGAATCAGAGGGCATTAAGCATTTTTGGCATGAGCATCCAACTCACCAGCACTGTCTTGCTCTATATGTCAGTTTATCTTAGACTTGTATTTTCTCTTAGAAATAGCTAGAAACTAGAACGATTAGACTAAGTGTTTTTCTGTGATGTCAGAACTGTACTACTGTATTATTTTAAGTATTTCTCTGTGATCTCTGAACTCTTGACTAGCACTGTGTAGTAAAAAGTATTGTCTTGTGTTTTGACTATTTGTTATTAAATATTTTAAACCCTTTCAACTGTGGCTGTTTTTGTATAGATAATTTGTGGCTGTTTTTGTATAGATAATTTAAGCTCTTAATAGAGTACTTGCATTCCTTTGGTAAATTGTACAAAGCCACTTCAATAGCTTTAGTCCTGGGCTATACTACCAATTGGATAATAATATTGCACAATAATAATTGGACACCCTTTTAAGGGCCTTTGAGTAGCTGGTAAATATTAGTGGATGGTGGCAGCTGGTACTACTGTATAGTCTCAGGAAAAGGGGCACAGCTGGAGAACCTGTGCCAGCCTTCCCCAGGAGTGTCTGCGTGGTTGTATAAACTCTTCTCAAAGTGTGTGTGTGTGTGTGTGTGTGTGTGTGTGTGTGTGTGTGTGTGTGTGTGTGTGTGTCAGCTACTTGGGCAGGGACACAAAGCACTGGTTGGACAGAGAGGGTGCTGGAGGTTTTAGCTTGCCCACTAGGCTGAGATCTGGACCCTATAGCTATTCCAGTGGGGAGTCTTATTGGGGATGTGGAGAGCAAGGGAGTGACCAGCCCCAGACTGACTGTGATATCTGTGTGCTCTTAAGGGAAATTGCACTTTACTGTGTGTATTGGTTATACTTTCCTCCTATATGAGACGCCCCTCACTGGTGTTAGTGGTGAGGATTGAGGCTCCTTGATTGCTGGGCCAGGGCACAGGCATCACAGCATACAACTAAATGAAAGACCTTGAAACAAGTGATTCTGCAGGGGAAAAAAACCTACATTCCCTGAAACTGTATATATCAGTATCTCTGTATGTGCATTTGTGTATATATGTGTGCTAGCTCCACGGTCTCATGATATTAGGGAAAAAAATCCTCAAAGCAGTGTTTAGCAGTCTGACTCGGGTAACTTTTAAAGTATTTCTGCTGGGTGATGAAGTAACCTGACACTTGATATAACAAGATCAAGGGAAGACTGCTTGGTATAAATTTTAATTTCCTTAATGAATCTTAAAAATTGTATTGTCATCTGAACTATTGCAAAGAACCTCAGTCCATGTGGTAACACCTTTGGTTGAAATCCAGAGATTCTCTTGATTTATACATTGACCAGGAATATCCTGGAATGCCACTTATTTATAAGTGCCAAGTAGATATAATTGTCATAAACTCTCATGCTCCAGTTCTGCAAAATGAGTAATAAGAACAAATGAGACCATCATGCTTAGTAGCTAGCAGTTATTAAAATAATAAAATAAATAAAACAGGTCTAGTAAAATACTTTGGAAATGATAATATATTAATAGTTAGCTACTATTTTCATAACCTGCCATTTATTAAAATATTAAAATAAATTCACAACAGCACTACCAAAATGCATTTCAGTTTTCCTGCCCACTCATGGCATGCAAACATTCTTGTAATAAAAGAGCAAATTAGATGTACACATTTCCTCAGAATTGTCAGTGTCTACAGACCAGGTGAGTAATTATTTTGTGAAGGAAATCAAT
Organism: Protopterus annectens; assembly: GCF_019279795.1. Taxonomy (NCBI): domain Eukaryota; kingdom Metazoa; phylum Chordata; order Ceratodontiformes; family Protopteridae; genus Protopterus; species Protopterus annectens. The sequence continues at coordinate 1,562,189,153 of NC_056728.1, read as the reverse complement.
AGCCGAGAAGCACTTCAGTGAATGGGGGAAAAAAGTGGGATGTTTATAACTTGAATAAGGGGATTACATTACCCTACTGGTGGACAATGTGTGAACGCTCAAGCTTTGACTGCCCAAGCTTCAACTTGCTGATGATCGGAGTTTCTCCATAGGGAATCACTTTTGGCAAGTTGTGCTGGAAGTGATTACCTAAAAATGGATTACATATTCCTATAATATTCTGATAACTTTTCATCCTTAAAGTTTCTAGCAAAGTTTTTAAACTTAATACCATAAAATAGAAGTCCTGAGTGTTTTCCGATGTTCTGCTACTAATTTTCTTTTCTGTCCATTTTTCTGGTTGAATAACTATCCAGAACCTGAAACAAAATTATTTGTGCAATGCTTTTATCCAACAGTACCAATATGCTTAGATGTTGCCATTTTTAAATTGTTTAAACTCTAGGCCAAGCTTACCAGTTTAATATGTTTTTGAGAAGGGTATGCAAAGGAAAATAAACAAGCTCAGATATGTGGCAGTCTGCATTTTGAGAAACCTTAACCATCTCACTACTTGTTAGATGTATGAGTTCAGTGATGCTATTCTTATATGTTTGGGCAGTAGCATAATCAGATTTAAACACAATTACTTTCTTCTCAGTTGGAGTGCCTTCTGTGTGGAGTCTGCATGTCCTCCCTGTATTTGTGTGGGTTTCCACCAGGTGCTCTGGTTTTCTCCCACATTCAAAGACATGTGCCTGGAGCATTTCTCCCCGGGCCTCCACTGAAAATTGGCTACATTCCAAGTTAGACTTTCCCGGTTAATAAATGTTAAATAAATAAATATTAAATAAATTCTAACCTTTCTCTGACATTTACTTGTCTTTTTTGTAAGTAAAATGCATTACATTTTCTACAATGTCCATCACATCTTTTAACAAAGCTGACAAAAGTCTTCATTTATTATGAAGTCTATCTCTAATAACTTTTTTTGTTAAAGGAACATTACATATATTTTTATGGTGTTAATTGTGAACATTTCTATAGTAAATATTCTTTATATTTCCTTTAACTTTTTTTGTTTTTCTCATTGTTATAACAAATATTTCAAGTAAGCTACAATATAAACAACTTATCTAACAGTATTTTGTGTTCCGACTGCATTTATATGTGTACATCAGTAATTATAAGAAGGATGCTTCTAGGCTGATTCTGTGGTACAGAAAAATGGATCCTGAGGCCCATGTCACATGGGCTCAAGTAGCAGACCCAGGCCTGGAAGAAATAGTTGAAGAATGAAAATGGCTACCACTTTGCCAGCTGACCTTTACCAGGAAATGGAAAAGATTCCTATATAGGACTAAGACTGAAGAATGGGGGTCCATACGTGTGACAAGCAATTTCAAAGTAGACCAGCAAATTATCTGTGGTTATTATTTGCTTTGACACTACTTGGTACCAAGTATGGGGTTGTGAAGTGAGATTATGAGAGCAACAAAATAAAACCCCCAAAATATTCAAGGATGATGCCTTGCCTCAGCTTGACTGTCATGCCATCTGACCAAGATTAAAGAAAAGGCACCTGATTCAAAAACAACAGCACGATTCAAAAGGCACCTGATTGTTTGGATGGGAAAGTCTAGAGTA